>NC_141144.1:42839609-43152776 GCF_053477565.2 Lygodium microphyllum
TTCTTGAAGATGTGCGATGTGTTAAGAAGGTGATTCATTTGTAGGTGTTCTCAATATGAAAGGTAGTAGAAGATGGTGAGTCTTTTCATACCATCTAGCAAAGTCTCATTGCTTTATGGGTCTTCAAATTAGCCACCATAATCTTATGCTGTGGAAGCCTACATAAGAAGCTACTAGTAGTAATGTGTGTCTATGGTCATTTCTTGCTCGTAAGCCTTAGTCTGAGTTAGACAAGGACTTCCTAGAGCTTTGAGATTGTGATTGTCTATTAGTTTGTGTCCTAGACACTTCTGATGCATTTTTGTTTCAGAATAGTGATCACATTAATCAATGGGCACATTGATTAAGTCAATCATATTTTGGGACTTTTAGATTTAGTCAGCTAGTTTTGGCTCTTTTTGGCTATATATATATCTAGGCCCACACTCCATCGCATTCATTCCATTCATATTATCTTTTTAGCCAGCCTTTTGCCATCCTCATCTTCATTGCCTGCCTCCATGTGGTGCCCACACTAATGCTTGGAGTTGTGTGTTGGGGTTGATAGATATTAGTCTTGTACGATTCAATTTTAGACAAATTGTTCATTCTTTGCATTCCTTATGTCTCTCTCCCCCTTGTTTGCTTTCCTTTTTGTTGTACACTCTCACATGGTATCATTTGCCTTGGTGGAAGCCAAACTCGATGAAGATTTTTTTCCCATGATTCTACTAGTTGGGTGTCCTCAACACGAATTGCAAACCCTATTTTCTCAATCTTTTTGAATAGGGTGGCATATTCGCTACCCTTTCTTAGCTATGTTTAATGCTGGACACTCATCTTGAGGTTGTGTTTTTGATTGGGGAGTTGCCATGACTATGTTAGATAGTTGGTGCAATAGCTAGTGACCATCCTTCTTTGCTAGCCGATGCCTTTTTAGGTGCTAAGGTCACATATTCAATGTTGAAATCACTACAATTAAGGCAAGATAGCATCCTTCTTGGAGGTTTGATATGTTGCTAGCTTATTCATGACTTGGTTTTTGTCTCCAACCAACCTAACACCTAGCATTTTATAGTCCATAAACACCTAGCCAACTAACCACCTAGACTCACTACCTAATAGTGTTTCGGTCTTATCACCTTGGATACTCCCTCTTCTTCACTGTTGACATCTCAAATTTTAGCTCACTTTCTTCATCAGTTGTTGCAGTGTTTCTTGTGTTCTCTTGCATGCTTCTTGTTGAAGGAAATCTACAATAATAGACCATTCTGATAGGTGGGACTGTGTGGATTGGGATGGGGAGGATTGTCAAAATGACAACCAAGATTGAGAATACAAACGTTTTCAAAGGCTTGACCGTGAGGACCATCATTTAAACTATCAAGATTGAGATAGTGATCATAATGTAGATTGTAGAATGGGATTTGACTGGGTTCATTCACAATTGCCATAATATCTTTCTCTCCCTTTTGCATCTTTCAGGGCTACTGGTTTCAAATTTGGCTATTATGCCACCCCCTATTCAAGTGTCTAATGTGCCCTCTCTTCCTACATCAAAAAAGCTAGATGTGACAAACTAGCCTCTATGGTCATGCAAAGTTTCAACAATTTTGACATTTGGGATTGAGAAATAGAGGTAGAAGGATGCTTTAATGGTGGAGCTATTGCAAACTCGGTAACTTAATGGGGTCAACTTAACAATATAGTTTGCTTTTTTCTTTTTTTGACTTGTGTAGATTCTATGCTCATGTATGTGAGACACATTTCTATCACTATAGATGTTTGGAAGAGATTGGAATCTCTTTACTAGGTTCAAACATTTAGGTATCACATAACCCTTGAGGAAAGCTATTTGTTGCAAATTCCCTATGAAGGAACACATCAAGAAGATGGAGGAGATTCAAGATGAGCTTGCACCCCTGAATAACATCATGTCTTTGGAGGACCTTGTTGTAACACTTCTCTCACCTCCTAACAAAGAGGTATGACACGTACTACACTAGTTTGCTCACCTCTCATACAAGGGATACTATCTCTTGGGAGGAGTTAGTCTTGGTGGTGCTTGAGTAGGATGCACATCGTAGAGAGATAAATTTTGGCATAGGCTAGAGAATAGAGCCATGCCTTTGTGGTATCATTTTTAAGTAAAGGATAAGCCAAATAAAAGAATAGGAAGAAGATGTCTAATAAATCAGAGTCATCTTCAGAAAAACCTAATATAGATTTAGATGGGAAGCACAAATTATATCCAAGTGTCCACATTATGGGAAGACCTCGCACCCTGAGGAGAAGTGCTAGAAGAAACACCCTCATCTTCATCCAAGAGCAAAGTGAGGAATTACATTAAAGCATCCTTCTGCCTCTATTTCTCAATCTACACATGGTTAACTCATGTGAGTTAGTGTTTCTTCACATCCATGGGATGGAGGAGCCTTGGCTTATCAATAGTGGTGCATCAAGTCATATTACTCCTCAAGAAGATTGGCTCTAGGATATTTGTTCATCTAAGGTTAAAATCACTATAAGTGACATTGCATCGGTGCTTATTTGTGGTTTTGGTACTTTGTCTTTGTTTCTTGACCATTCAAGTTTGAGCTTTGTCTCAGAAGTCCTACATGTTCTAGGCTTGGGCTTCCATCTCCTCTTGATTTGTAGCATGTTAGGCTTGGCACCCAAGTTGTCTACATTAACTAGGCTGTATTTGTTGATGATTCTTCTTTAAGAGTCATTTTTTTGACCGATTGGTAGGAGAGGGGGTTATACAAGCTCCATTTCCCTTCCATTGTGAAGGGCCCTTCGAGGTAGTTTTCCCACACTTGTCCGCATTTGTGTATCACCCATTCCACATGTTCTACCTTATCCTCCTTCATTAGCTTTGATGGTTCCCTCCTATCCCCCATCCCTTTCAAAGGAGGATGATATCAAGGTTCCTTGGCCCCTTTTGTTTCAGAGGGGAGTTCTTAGGATTGTGAGGAGATTCTTGAGGGATTGCAATCTTCTAGGGCCTTCCCTTCATGTGATGATCTCTTTCCTTCATCATCAAGCCACCGTCCTATACCACTTGCATACCTATCCCATGGTCCTTGGTCCTTCTTGTTCTTCTTTGGCAAGTTATAACACCTACGATGGCTTTTAATATCATCTCTTAGTTGGGTCCAAGGATGGCTCACCCATTCCCATTTGGAGTTTTCTAGAGTGGTCCTTTGAGGCCTTTCTTTTTGCATTGGCATATGATAGGGTATTTTGGGAGACAGTAGAATAAATACGCTAAACCTAATTTTATACCAATATGAAAAATGGCTATAATTGCTCCCAATAAAATTGTCATTCCACCAGTAAAACCATATAGATTCTATGACACTTATCGATTTGCATCAATTGGGTGCAAAGCATCAAAATTTGAAAGAAAGGTTTTAGTCTATCAAGTTTCACTACTTTCTTTCGGGTAGGATGTCCATCGCTCAATAAGTCATGGTTAAATTATAGATTTTGCATAATTTTTCTGGCAAGAAGGATATGATAGAAGAAATACATCATAAAAAGATAGGTTGGGGAAGAAAATCGAGACACAAACATGAATTGATTCGATTCCTTGCCAAATCTATCTATTTGAATGGAAAAGATTTAATGAGAGTTTACATTGCCTTTTGTTTTTTTTTTTAAGCCACGTGAAAATATTTCTCTTTATTAGGCTCTTTTTTGCATTGCAACTCTAATAAAATCTTAAGGATGCTTCTCTTATTATTCATGCCCAAAACAAGTTTTCTTTTTCATTATATTTATTCTATCGAAACATATCAATACAATTGTGTCAATCAACTAGGGTGTCAATTGGCGAATTAGACAAAAATTAGAATAAGTTGGGATAGTCACACCAAAAATTACAGTAAGGTGGCATAATCAATTCATCATGAGTAATCAACTAATTATGATGAAATACCAAAAGAAGAGTCATTCACGAAAGGGAAAGCACAGCATACCCAAATGCATTTTTCATATTCATGTAGTATAATAATATCATTACTGCTATGGATGTTCAAGGATAAGTTGCCCTTTGTTGTTCGGCAGGTGTTTTTGGATTCAAAAGCAAAGTATCTCAACTAGGTGATGGTGAAAAAATAGGGGCCCAACTTCATACCATGTTGTCTTATGTTCTTTTCTATAACTTGACAATTGGATACTCGCAATCCATGGGCCAATTAATTTAGTTCAAGACAAACTATTATCAAAGCAAGCCCTTGAACAAAGCCAACAAAGTTTTATCATTAGACAAGATGGTCTTATAGTTCCAAGAACAAGTGAACTTGGTTGAGACAAACTTTTATCCAACACTTGCTAAAGTTTCATTGGTTGGCTACTTTTTTCCAAGGGTCACACATTACAAGCATTACTTAATGACTCAAGAATCAATCAACGATAGATATACCAAGGTTTGAATCTTATCTTCATGTCCTAATTGCCCATTAACTAAATCCTGATTTCCTAATTGCCAAGCTTATCATTGTGCAAGTGCAAGATGAGAGCTTTGCCTAGACATATTAAGAACCAACTCAATCGCAATAGAGAGCTGCTGATACTTCCAACTAGCCTTTGTGGAGGGTGTACCTTACGATGCCTTCAAACATGTTCACATTGTCAGAAGAACGGCCTTTACCCTTGGAGATGGCAAATCACTAGACTACCGTTCCTCCTTCCTCATGTTCGTTGACAATTACATGGGCAACTTTTACAGCCTATATCAACCCTCAAAGCTTAAATCAAAAACAAACGAATTAAGAGTAAACAGTCAGCTATCAGCTATAGTTGCAATGACTCAGAGTTCAGGCTACAATAAAGGCACCTATACTATGGCATGTAATTTAGCCCCCCAAGCACTAACAATGTGCAACTCATCATGTCTAGCAAATCAAGTCAAAACCAATTTGCCATCATGAGAATCCGTAATCCACCCAACAAATTTTTGTTTCGTGAGTCGGGCGTGCACCTTCATGTCTTTTTCACTAAGCGAGTATGGTATGTTGGTGCACGCGCTCCACCCAACAAATCTTTAACCAAGAAACCCACATAAGGGTTTAGCCAAAAAACCCACAAAAGGGTCGCACAACCAAAAATAACACTTACAAGGAAGGTAGATTTGAGAACCCCAGACCGCTCATTTTGCTCATCTCAATGTGAATCAAGATATACTCAACATCATGTGGAAAATATAAATAGAAAGACATTTTAAATCATACTTGACATTTACATGTCAAAAATTAAATAGAAATAAGTTTTGAATCTCCACAAGTCATTCTCATCATCTTGCATGTCAATCAATGTGAAGCACTAAGGCAAAAGATGACGGCCTGTTAAGAGCGCACCAAATAAGACCACTAGAAAAGGGGGAGACCACCAGTCCCCCTCATACACATGTTAATTACTGTTCACAATCATTAACAGAGTAAATCCCTAGCTTTGTTACCAGCCCCTGCACTACATGTTAAATGCACTATGGTCACATGAAACTTTTTAACTTATACTCACTGAGATGGTCACATGAAAGATGCACTAGTACCCACATCACAAGAAAAGACAAACCGATTACCCACAAGCCCCCATGACACAAATCTGTTATGGATTCATGATGTTGGACATTAAGAGATGCACCTTGAACAAGCTCCTCTACACATGTAATGCAGAATACAACTGGAATATGAATGGAGCACATTTACAATTTGGATAAAAGCATATCAATAGCTGATGGTTACACAACACTGGCTAAAACGAGCACATTTACAACGGACGAAGAACGCATCAATAGCTTGTGGTTACAGATAGCAGCAAGTCTCCCATATCACCACTTTCAAATCCAAAATGTGTCTGTAGCTTTCACCAGATACAGCCATTCCAGTAAATATTCAAATGAATAAGAGCACTTCAAAATTCCAAGTGCTAGGTGTGTCATGATTTGAACATGCATAACCATTTGTACCATTATTTGAACATGCATGACCATTGTTATAAAAGCACAAGATGACCTAACACAACTTAGACCACATTGATGAGCTGTCTCCACACCTAAACAAAAAGGGCAGAAAGGGCAAAACGAAGAGGTGCCTCCCAGAGGTTTTCACTATCCTATGTCTGCAGGCCAAAAAGCAAGTTGAAAAATATCTACAAAAAATGAAGCGAAGACTAATAAGTATATGGCAGGGAGGCACATCAATCAAAATTTTAGAGCACCAAATCTAAATGTTATTTTCAAGAACACATGGAAGACAGAATGGCTTTAAAATCCATAATTTCATGCTGATAATACTCGCTTGTCGCCACTGGCCAAAAATCCAAAATTGCCTCAACGCAGATCAAAATGTGAAATTAAGTAAAGTGAGAATTGGCATGCACTACCAAGTCACAAACACAAACTATTAACTTGAGAATTTGTGAATTCTCACAATACACAGGCTAGTGTGTACATGCCCATAGCATTATCACAGATAAGAGGAACCCTCAGAAACCAAGATATACAAGACTTGCATAAAACGCTCATGTTAATCGCAGCTCTTCAAATTAAAAAAGGATCCGATGTTCAAACAAAACTAATATGGGTCTACAAACCCACTGGGCTGGCGGCCTCAGTATTGTTAAGCCCATATTCCAGCAAAGAGGTCTGCGTTATACAGAATAGTAGAACCCAGCAACTCCAAGCTCTTGAAGAGCATCTCCACAACAGAAACCTACTTCAGTGGAATAAACCTGGAGGAATGAGTGGCACCAATACCAGGTCTTCCATGCTTCACAGGCTTGTAACTGAGGGAAAACTCTCCCAAATAGTGGCCAATCATTTCAGGCTGCAATAGTATAACAATGGAACGTTGCTTCAATAAAATGTACAGATAATTAAGACACGAACAATGCTAGCCATAAACATAGAAACTTTATTGTTGCTGTCTTGCCTACCTGTATGGAAAAAGAAACTTACCTTGATCTCAACCTGGTTGAAGGTCTTCCCATTGTATACACCAATAATACTCCCGATCATCTCAGGAACAATAATCATGTTCCTCAAATGTGTCCTGACAGGTTCTGGCTTCTCCCCAGCAGGTGCCTCACGTTTCTGTGAGACAACAACGAATTCAGCAGATTCCTACATGCAAAACACCTTCTTTCATGCATTTCTAATGAGATACTCACAGCTTTGCGAAGCTTCTTGATAAGGGCCATTGGCTTTCGCTTCAAGCCCCTCTGGAACCTACGATCATCATAGAGAAAAAGTCAAAAACCAAAACCATATAAATTACATAATTCCCAATTGAGGGCGTGCAAGAGCGATTTCACCTTCTGCGAGCACGGGCATGAAAGAGCTCTACAAGCTCGTCAGATGACATATCCAAGAGCGCATCGAGGTCCACCCCTCTAAACGAGAACTTCTTGAATGTTCTCTTCTTTGGCTGGACAGAGCCAGGAGCTGAAACCTCATCGGCATCAGCCTGTAAAAGAATAACGGTGCAATGAGCATCTTAAATGCGTTTTGTTGCAGCAAAGGGCTTATCTTCAACGATATTACACTAGCATCATAAGCAAGCTAACAAACACGAAGCCTTTCAGTTGGCACATGATGCATCTAGGGAAACGGAGATCAGCTACTAACTTGAATGGATGTTCCATCAGATCACTCATCTAAGCAAGCAACAGTTTTACAGCCATACAAACATGATACATGAAAAATGTGAATGCGGCACAGAGACATTTGTTGAGCAAGTATGTAAGCGAGTGCAAGCCGACAAACACAAACACCTGCTGAAAGCATACTGAGGCGACTGAAAAATCAGAGGATCGGATACAAGCTTGAATCAGACAGTGCGCCTCCAAGAGATGCGAGGCATGGGTTGAACAACCGGTGATTACAAGCACTTGATATGTGATAGGGTGCACAGTAGTTCATTCACGGTCACAATAATATCAGGTCACAGGCAACGCTATGGGGACGCCTATGGGGACGCTCGAACAATCGGCGAAAGCATTCAAGTCTGTCGTAGAAGACAGGAAATGCAGAGAAGGAAGAAAAGCGAGGGTGAAGAACGATGCCTTACCATGGTTGCTCGGGAAGCTCGCAGCGTCTAACCGCGGCGGAGGAGGAGGATCAGAAACGATAGACGGATCGATCTGCGCGAGCACGCTATAGCTAGAGAAAAACCCTAGCCTGGACGCGATATACAATTTATACGTATTATGTAGTGAGCCCTTCTGGGCGCCCGCCGACCGCCCTCCGCCCCAAAACAAACCTTGAAACCAGTAACTTTTTTGCTCTTTTCGGGCAATTTATCAAAATGCCCTTGAATTTTCGCCAAATTACCAATTTCCAAATTCGCCAATTTTCCTTGCAATATCTTTTTGGTCTAACTACCATTCTTCGCAACATGACCGATCCTCAAACCCTGCCTACAATGCTAGCATGCAGTCTTTGAAATCGGGCATGCACATGAGCTCAAAGCCTTCTCATACCAAAAAGAACACATTCTGATAAAAATTGAAAAATAATACGTTTATTATTTTTTTGATTGGTTGCACATGTTAAAAAATGCACCCTTGTTTGTCACTTTGCAAACTAGGAAGGGGAGACTCCCCGTCCAAATGTGAGTGGGGAGTTCACCTGTTTAGCAAGTAAACAATAGATCATATCCTTTATATAATATGTAAGCCTCCCCCCCTTGGGTCATTGCCTTGTTGAGGCAACCCATGTGGCTAGTCATCAAATTGATGCTCACCGCCCAATTTGTCATGATGCCCCTTTCCATATTGTAAGTCTGCATACTCTTCATGGGGAAACATACCAAAGCTTCCTAGGCTACATCGAGATTGAGAATAGATGAGAGAAATGAACTAGATATCCCCCCTCCTCTTTCTTCCTTGCGACAATACCTTCCCTCCCCTCATGCTACTTCTACAAAGTGATGCCAAGAGGCATATTCCACGGTGGATTCCATGAGGTTTTTTGGTGGATTCCATAAAACTATATTAATTTGTCAAGGCTCATACACAAGAAGGTGGATTCCTTGTGCGAGAAGTTGACGAGGATACTTATCTTTTTCGAGTGTTAGATTAATTTAATGTGCACGTGGGTGATTCCACAGTAGGTGATTCCGCAAAATACATATTTAAATTAATAGATATTTATGAGTTTAGAGTGCACTCGTATTAAATTAAGGTTAAGACATAGTTCCAACCTATTTATTTATTTTGTAGCTAAAGACTACTATATATTCACTTTTTTCGATTTAATTTATTATTTTATAACAATTGTGAATGTTTCTGTTGATGTGTAGAGCAAGTAGCAGTGGCGCTAGGAAGCACCGGGCGATAGCGTGTATTCAAACTACCTAGAAGAAATTATCATTTTTTATGGATGCACGCCTTATCATTAAAGACGTGGCACTAATATTTTTTTAGGCACGCTTATTTATTGAAGCACTTAACAAACATTTATTATTTTGTATGCACATAGGCGCTCAATTTAAATATTTCATTATTGGACATTGTATTTGGGCACAGCCCAACTTTTTGAACATCCAATCGCTTTATTCTTTATTTGGGCAAAAGCAAACACAAAAGTCAAAGCATGCTAATTATAAATTGGGATATTTTTTAGCTTGAAGATTAATAAATTTATAAATACATGCCTTGTGAAACGCTCACACAAGGCATGGGGGGAGATTGTACCCAATTGGTCTTCTTGTCTCATGTCGTGCAAACTCTCTTCTTGCTTTTATGAAGTTTATGTAGAGTTCTTTGTTCTTGGGGACCTTCTGACATTCACTACGTGCACATACAACATCCGATTTGCGTACAATGGTATTAGAGCAAAGCTGAGATCAAGGGCTTCCAACTGCTTACCATCTCGCACGAAGGTGAAGCTCCTGGAACGAACGGGCTCTATAGGTAGTCCCACAACAAACTATCAATACCAGCATATTCCTAGCGGTGAAGAACCCCCTGTTGTGCTATCAAATCATGAAGTACCACTTCTAGGCGACGAAGGACCACTTCCCAAACTCCTTTGTAAATTCGTTTTCTTCACAAAGAAAGGAATTCAAGATTAGTGTTAAGCCCTTAGTTCTCTGAAATTTCATGAACGGCGGCGAAAGAACGTACTCACTGGCGATGATTGCGGCCAGTACATGCCGCCATCCTCTTCGATTAGATAAAGAATATTAAGCTTTTATAAAGCTTAAGGTTATTAACCTTATTAAAGCTTCAAATTTTCAATCCTAAATCTCCTACATAGCAGCTATTCCTATTTCCATATTCTCAAACCGGCCTTCAAGCTTCGACAAGCCTTTGTTCACACCTACAATTTGACAAAGTCAATTTTCAGTAAGCAAACTATCACACGCAGACTATACGGAAGACATATTCGCTTGGAAGAAGATCGTCATCAATTACCGTACCCGCAAAAGAAGCAATATCACAAAAAGTCATTTTTATTTTATTTTTTAAAGCAAGCATTGTAAACCTAAACTTAAGCTATGCTCATCCCTCTAACGAGATTTTGAGTGTGTGAGGTTGTTTGAGATTTTGCAGGATGTCCAATCAAAACATGGAAGATTTTATAGCCGAATGTGATTTGCCAGAACCAACCATGGAGCAAAATTTGGACCTAATTATGATGCAACTTCAAGAGGAGCAAAGAGGACGTCAAAATTTGCAAGCATAGCTTGTTGGGGTAAAAGGCCCTTGGGCCTGCTCGTGTACAGTGACCGCCCATATTCTTTATTCATATATATATGAAAGTGCAATAAGGCTATCATAACATTGTTGACAGCACATACATTGTGTGTGCTCTTCTCTCCCATGTCTCCTACATTCCTTTCAATTGGTATCAGAGCCACTCCTTCACGAGCTCTTCCTGGCATCTACACGAGGTATGAGATCTTGTTCTCTCTCATTCATTTCAATCCACATAGGTACAATAGGGTTTACAGGTTGGGGCAGCCATTGATGAGCTTCCCCCTTGAAGCTTGAAGCTTCCCGCCTTGCTTGGCTTATTGAGGCTTTGTTTGGGCCTTCATTGGCACCTATTGAGCCCCCTTATGGCTCCCTTGAGTCCCCCCCTTCATAAAAAATGTGATCAGCCCCCTTCAAGACAGTTTGTGCCATTTTTTGGTAGGCCCTGGACATCACGTGATCATTCTCCAGCTCCCCTCCTTGTTGGCACTCTTTGACACTTCAAAATGGCTTCATGAGAGCCCCTGACACTTGGCAATTGTCATGTTATTGGTACATGGGATATACACTTGGCTTTGCCAAATGGGTCTTCTCTTATGCTTCCTGATGTCTTGCATATACCTATGCTCAGTAAGAGCCTGATCTCTGTCAGTCAGTTGTATGGTGCGAGATATTATGTCTCTCTTGGGGATACTTCATGGAAAATCCAAAGTGGTTGCTTGGTATTGGTCAAAGGTACTAGATATGGCAATGATTATGTAGTGCATGTCTCTCATGTGGGAGATTCTACGGTTGCAGTTACGCAGATACCACATGCATTGTTATGGCATTGTCATCTAGGCCATGTACGACACATGAAGATGGATGCTTTATGTAATATGGGCTTATTGCCTGCTCTTCCCCATGCTACTTGTCCTCATTGTACTCATGGTCCATACAGAGCCTCTTTGGCTTATGGCGATCGTGTGAGGCATGCTCCTTTAGATCTAGTCCATGTTGCAGTATATGGACCTATGCCTTCCCAGGCACTTGGTGGAGTGTCATATTTTGTGACCTTCATGGATCATGCTACCCACCGTGTTTGGGCTTACCCTTTGGTACAGATTGAGGATGTTGTTACTATGCTTGACAGGTTTATGGATTCTACTGGCAGGCCTAGATGCTTATAGATGGATTATGAGAGTCATGCTATCTCTCCCAGCTTACAGATCTCTTGTCAGCAATATGGCATTGATTTCTTATGCCCATGGTATTATGGGATTGCTCATGGCATGTGCCTGACTTTACAGGCAAAGGTTGCTTCTATGCTTACCACAACTAGGTTGTCTTATGGCTTTTGGGTTGAGGCCCTTATGACGGCAGTCTACTTGGTTAATCAGATGTCGTGTTTCTCTTTGGATGTTATTACTCCACATGAGGTATGGAGTGGCATTAGACCCTCCTATGATCACTTGAGGATGTTTGGTTTGCTAGGCATCTGTCAATATGCCACATGAGCCTATGTCACGCAGATGCATACTCCTTGGTTATGAAGATGGTGACTTTACGGCTTACAAGTTTTGGGATTTAGATGCCCAGCACGTTCTACACAGTCGTCATACTGTCTTTTATGAGACGCAAATACCTCTCATATGTCAATCTTCCACTTTGTTGAGGCTGCATATTGTCTTAAGACTCGGTTTGACTTGTGTCCAGGATGTTGGCCCTCTTTTGATGATTGACCTTGGAGAGTCTGTATGCTCTCCACTGTCTTTTATGCACTGCGCTAATGTTATACGCCACTCTGATGCTTTACAACCGTGCACTTATGAGTTGTATTGCTTGCTTCATGGGAAGCAGTCATGGATTGCTCTATTGTTTAGAGCTATGTGATCGCTTATCTCTTGGATGTCATGGACTCAGGGAAGCTTGACTCTTCTTGTGATGAGGTTCCCGCCACTTATTGCACAGCTCGCTTTCCAATTGGGCGTTGGGTGAGATGTCATGATTCCTCACCCTGTCTCTTTTCTTTTGTTTTGTTTTTTCACTCCCTGGCCCATTGGCCTTTTAGTGGAAGGTTGTTGGGGTAAAAGACCCTTGGGCCTGCCCGTGTACAGCTCTTCTCTCGCTCGTCTCCTGTATCCCTTTCACAGCTGGCTACACTTCAACTATCCAGTGTTGATTAAGATGGAGCGCAAGCCGAAGATGTTATTCAACATATGATTAACACAACACTCGAAGCACAATCTATCAAGAAAGAAGCCAAGATAAGTAAAAGAAATTTCAAATTCCATACTTTTAATGGGCAATGTGACGAAAAAACTATTCTTGCTTTTATCACTCAGTTTGATGATTATTTCCATGAAGAGTAGTATGCTGAAAAAGATAAACTCAAATGTGTCACTAACCATCTAGTAGACAGAGCATCGTTATGGTGGACTATTATCCGCACGAGTATTGATTATCCTACTACTTAGGAGGCCTTTCAAAAGAAATTTTTGCAGAATTTTCTTCCACCTCAATTCCATGAAAAAGCAATCAAACAGTGGGATCTTCTCTGCGACAAAGAGATTGTGAATCCATTCCACAATACACTAAGCGTTTCTGGAGTGCCTTACTACAACTTTGAACGCTTGAAGATGTTCGTGAGGCAATCCACAAGCGCAAGTATATGTCCGGTTTGCTTGGTCACTTCTATGCAGAAGTGGACACGTTCAAGTCAAAGACTTTAGAGGATGCGATTTCTTTGGCCCATGATGTTGAAGATAAAGTTCATGGACGAGAAAAGCGACTGCAACAATTTTCAACTAACGGTAACTTTGGTACAAAGCAATTCAATTCTAACTTTTGAAGATTCGATCAAAATCACTTTGTTCCTTCTTCTTTCTGTAGACCCTAGACTCGACCCCTTGCTTTACCATCAAACACAAATTCAAACCCTAAGCCATCTCTTCAGCCAAATCCCAACATACCCAAATTTTCAGTCATTATCAATAATGTTTCCAAAGCAAAGTCTATAGTTTGCTACAAGTGTCAACGACCTGGACACTTAGCAGTAATCTGTCAATCTAAGAAGCTAATTGTTCAAATCAACTACTTGGGAGCGACAGAAGACAAAGACCATGAGGATATGCCAAATTTCACAGAAGATGATGATGATATCAGTACTGCTTCAGATATTTTTCCAAGTATGCCAAATCCTTATTCGTTATTAACAATGAAATGCTTTGTGCATGGTCAATAAAAGATTGTTTTGCATGATGATGGGAGCACACATGATTTTATTGAATTGAATTTACCTACTGTTCCAACTCATTATCGCATAAAGGCTACATTCTTAGGCACTAGATACAATGATACACAATAAGTTCATGATTTAGAAATTAAAATTGGTGATTATATTGAGCACAAAAATTTCTTAGTTGTACCTTTGCAAGCTAATGATATTATTTTAGGAATGTCTTGGCGTCACAAATATAATCCCGATATAGATTATTCCACACATTCCACGAAAATTTATTCTAATGGAAAACAAATCACATTACATGGAACGCACACCTTTGATAATTTTCCCTTGCTTAGTCACACACAGGCTAAACGTGCATTGAGAAAAATGTAGCAAATCATACTTAGTATGGGTGAATGAAATTGAAGCTAAGGAAAATCATATGCATCGTAGGCATGCACAATTTTTTTCACAATTTAAAGATTATTTTGATGCTAATTTACCTCCTGGTTTACCACTACACGTCCTGAAGACCATAAAATAGACTTAATCTCAGGTTCTCAACCACCATGTAAAGCATCTTATAGACACAATTAGATTGAATAGAAAGAAATCCAAGCACAAGTTGAAGAACTGTTAACCCAAGGACTCATTAGGCCTAGTAGTTTTCCTTTTGGTGTATTTGTCCTATTAGTTAAGAATAAAAAATATATGATTGCAAAAGCCCAGCAATCATACACTAAACAAGCTAATAAGAAAAGAAAAGACACGAGTTTCAATGTTGATGATTATGTTTGGTTATGCATTGAAAAGAGAAGATTGCAAGGTGTTAACACCTTGTTGTTAAATTAGCACCTAGATTTTATTGACCTTTCAAAATAATTCACAAGATCAATGACAATGCATTCAAATTAGGACTACCCCAATATTGGAAAATCCATAATACTTTTCATATTAGTTTACTACGACCTTTTAGAGGCCAATTACCTGTCCACCTTGTCTATTGAAAACCCTCTTTTGTTAGAAGAAGAAACTGAAATACTTAAACCTGAAACTATTCTAGATAAAGAGTTTATGACCACTAGAATTGGCCGTAGATATTCTAGGTATTTGGTTAAGTTTAAAAATCATCCAGTTGAAGAAGCCCAATGGATGCACGCCCGCGACCTAAATGCTTACTCCTCACCGCTCATTCCACATTGAGCTAATAGCAATTGACGACAATTGCTATCCCACCCCGGGGGTATGATGCCAAGAGGCATATTCCAAGGTGAATTCTGTGAGACCACAGTGGATTCCGTGAGGTTTTTCGCTGGATTATGTAAAATTATATTTATTTGTCAAGGCTCGTACACAAGGTTGATTCCTTGTGCGAGAAGTTGACGGGGACGCCTGTCCTTTTCGGGTGTCATATTAATTTAATGTACACGTGGGTGATTCCACAGCGGGTGATTCCACAAAATACATATTTAAATTAATGAGTGTTTATGAGTTTAGAGTACACTCGTGTTAAATTAAGGTTAGGACAGAGTTCCAACCTATTTATTTATTTTGTAGCTGAAGACTGCTAGGTATTCACTTTTGTCGGTTTAATTTTATTATTTTCTAACAAATTTGAATGCTTCAGTTGATGTGTAGAGTAGGCAGCGGTGGCATTGGGAAGCACGGAGCGATAGCGTGTATTCAGATTACCTAGAAGAAATTATCATTTTTGATGGGCGCGTGTCTTATCATTAAAGGCGTGGTACTAATATTTATTTAGACTGCTTATTTATTGAAGCACTTGATAAACATTTATTATTTTATATGCATATAGGTGCTCGGTTTAAATATTTCATTATTGGACATTGTATTTGGGTACATCTCGACTTTTTGGATGCCCAACCACTTTATTCTTTATTTGGGCAAAAGCAAGCACAAAAGCCAAAGCATGATAATTGTAAATTGGGCTATTTTTTAGCTTGGAGATTAATAAATTTATAAATGCATGTCTTGTGAAGAGCTCACACAAGGCATAGGGGGAGGGGAGATTGTACCCAATTGGTCTTCTTATCTCATGTCGTGCAAACTCTCTTCTTGCTTTTATGAAGTTTATGTAGAGTTCTTTGTTCTTGGGGATCTTTCAGCATTCACTACGTGTGCATACAACATCTGATTTGCGCACCACAAAGAGAGTGGCATTTTTGCCCATATCTACCTCAAGAAGAACAAGCTAAAAGCTCCAAAGCAATTAGAGGACAACAAATGTAGCATGTAGAAGGAGATAAGTGAAGCAACAAACAAGCCATCTAAAATGTCTAACACAAGCATGACTGAGTCAAACAATGTGTCAACTCAAGGATTTGATGGGCGAGAGATGACTAGGTGATTGGAGCATGACATGTGAAGCTGATTGCTCTCATGTAAGTGGTTACATGCTAGCAAAAGAGTGATCTACATGGGATGATTTGATCCACATACACGTTGCGTGATTTGGCTTTGATCAAAGGGGATAGTGTAGATCTTTTCTTCACTTGGCATACAAACATATTGTTGGTTTGCCTAACATCTTCCTCCATTATTCCACATAACCTTAATTCAAGTTGAATTAGTGAAGCCTACAAAATAAGGGATAAATAAGGGATTTGCATGACATGATCTTGTTTGATCATCTTCCCCTACTATGTATGTTGAAATTAGTTTTGTTTGGTAGGACCCCTCTACCATTCTGCTTTAACACATCCTTTCTAGATGATGATAAGCTTGTGTTTGCCCCTTAAAGGACTTGGATAGCTGTCAAGGAAGATGACTTGACTTTGACTACCACTAACTATACTCACCAAAAAACATGGCAAAACTCAAGCTGCTTTGGGAGAGAGTATTATGGAGCTTGTATTGAGTATAGAGAAACATTATTGCATGACGTTAGGGATGCTCCTACTAATCCCTATCCCCATCACATTCTATAGGAAACTAGCTTTACTTACAAGAACCCTTACTATGCCTAGCTTTACTTACAAGATTTTGACAACTCTTGCCCTTAAGACTCAAGTTCTTAACCTCCATTCTTGCCCTTAAGACTCAAGTATCGATGGGATGTTGTCTACTCCATTCTTGCTAAGGAGATCAATAAGATAGGGTCGCCCCCTTAGCCCTTTACTATTTGCCTTGATTACAAATCCTTTGTTGAGGAAAGTGGATAGAAGAGTCTAGGGTTAATCAAAGGTCTCCCTCTTCTCGAAGGAAAGAGCCTTGTAGCACAGTTCTTTGTAGATGTTAACACAAGTCTTATCAAGTCTTATAAAGGCTAAACACATCTTAGTGAGCTCTTTTTTGCAAACATATAGAGAATTTGCTAAGCTTTTTATATTGGTTATTATGTAGTCCAAAACCACCCTTGGCTTCTTCAAATCAAATGCAAACTCATCAAACAAGGCAAGGTCTTGTAATGCTTATGCTATCCTATGGGCACAAGGGTCACCATGAAGGAAATGGTTTAAAGGTTCTACTCCCAAGTTGAAATCAATGTGAAAAAACGGAGCCAAATCCTTGCCACATAGGCATGAAACTTGTTGTTCTCAAGAGCATCCTATTTGCAGCCACTATATTTGTTGGCTCTATTCTCCATTTTAGTACGAGTCTATGGCATCAAATTTAGAAGGTACTTTGTGACTATCTCCAATGGTAGACAAGGATGGCACTCAATATCATGGAACATGATAACAACTAATGAGGAAGAGGACTAGGTTTGATATGCTAAATAAATAAATCAAGAACTCTAAGCTATTCCACCTTTAGGAGGGTTGATCAAGAACAACCATGGATGTGCATTATTCAATGTTGGATTACTAAAATATGCATAAAAGTGGCCAAACTTGAAGTGGAAGGACATTCTTTGCAATCGACAATTGAGCCTATTTATTCCCAATAGTAGCCAATAACAAACTCCAAATTTGTGAAAATTGCAACATGTGTCCAACAACTTGTAATTTGCAATTGCTTGTTTCTAATAGTCTACTAGGTTGCCAATGCTTGGTAACAAGTCAAAAAAGGAGCCCAATAGTAGCCAATAGTAAAGTCCAAAACTATGAAATATGTAATCTGCAAGTTGTGTTAAACAATATGTAACCTACAAATTGCTTATTTCTAATAGTTTATCAAGTTGTCAATGCCTGGTAATAGGTAAAAAATGGACTCCAAAATGGCCTCAAATTAAAAAACGGAGCGGAGTAAGCTCTTTCAGGCATTTTTATGAATTTGATGCTCTGTTTGCACATATGACTCTTGTCCAAAATGGAGACTATAAAGATTTATGCTTACAGTATTGGCTAGAGACCCTCACCTACTCCAATACCATTTGATAGAGCTACAAGGAGAATGTAGATCACACAAACACACACACATGCACAAACATGTGTGTGCACGTGCACGCGCACACACACACACACAAAAGACATTATGTTTGTGGTACCTCCAATAGCTCTATTGTGGGCAGCACCTTATTACCTTATCACCCAATGAATAAAGAATATAGTTAGGGTTAGTGAGTAAGATGGGTGGTTAGCCTCATTGGTTTTTACCCCAACATACAATGGTTACCGAGACCAGCTCAATGTGTACAAGTGAATGTGGCAAATAGTTGTTTCTACCTAAAAATTATAGATCAGTAAGTGCTAATTTAGTATTAGCTGGAGTAAGATTATGGCAATTCGAATGGTCAAGATGTAGACCATGAGTATAGGAACAACTTTGTAGAAGAGGTCAACTCGACCCAATGGTTAGATCTTTCTAGATTACTGCTCCAAATTTTGGTGCATCATGTAGTCCTTAAAATGGAGGAAAATTACGTAGTTGAGGTTGGAGTGCCTTTCAACAAATGCTAAAGGTTGTATTTGAAGCCATAAAGATTTGGAATTGTACACTATTATAGGGAGTTGAGTTGTTGAGAAAAATCAAGCTTGAAATGTAGGAGCACTTTTGACCAATTGTATGGATGTGTAATGTAGTATCTCCATGATGGAATATGTTTGTTGGGATGTGTAATAACATATCATTATCATTATGCTTCCATTTAACAATTGCATGTATGCTAGCATAGTTGTTAGTATCCTAATTAGTAGCTAGGGTGTAGTTGCTTGTATGTTAGCGATTGTCAATGGATTGTATGCTAGCTAGCAATTATATGCTAGTTAATAGATGCCTATTTACTAAAATTGAGGTAAGAACCAAAAGTTGAACAACTAATAATGATAGATCCAAGATAACCACTCAAGGAATGCATAAGGCTAAAATAGGTCATGAAGGACAAATCTGCAAGTGCATTCACTTACAAAACAAGCACAGAATTGCTTCTATTAATACCCAACAATCAATACCTCAAAAACAAGCATGGAGATAAAGAGCTTAGTTATACACCGATACCTCTCCTCATTGAAAAGGTAAATATGCTAGTTGAAGAAGAGCAACATACAGAGAATCAGCCACCAAACTTAGAAATAATCATGGCTCTTAGCACATGCAATCTTGCCAATCCCCAAGAAAGGGGTAAGAAGCCAGCCTTCGTATCAAGAAAGAAGCCTAGCAACAAGAGCAAGGAAGTCATTAAGGAGCTCTTTAAAGTGTAGGAGGAAAAGTGGGGACCACTTAACATGAGTCCTTGTACAAATAAGACAATTAATGAGGTGAGGAGTTTTGAGACAACCCTTGGGACTATCACCACCAAATGCCACAAAGCTCAAATGAAATGAAGGAGACCTAGAGCAAACAATGGAAAGCATCAAAATGGAGAGCTAAAACAAAGTAGCAATAGGTCCCCAAGGCCCTATTGTGGGCTCAAGTGCAATATGTAAGGAACCAATGGTTATGGTTTCCTAACCACTCACAAGACCACCTCGAGTAACTGATGTGAAGGCTCTAATGCACTCGTGAAGATGAGAATTAGGCCTAAACAAAAGCATAGATCAAAAGCTAAGCTGGCATGGGAATAAAAACCACTCAAGGTAGCTAAGGGAAACAAGTTGTCATCTATCAAAAAAATACCCCATAGCCCACAACACCTAAAGTGCAACTAGCTCAAGTGGTTCCTAACTTGCAAGAGAAGTCAAAGGGGTCTAAGAAGTCACCTCCTCAAAATAAAGAAGTAGGACCATCAAACACCCCCATGCTACTTATTCCAAGGACAAAAAACCTGAGAAAGAGATGGTAGAACCATTTAACATCGATGAGCAACAACCAAAGGTAGTTGCTAATATGCTAAAACACTGAACGTTTCCCAAGTAGAAGAGACTTCATCACCTAAATAGGAGCAAGGAACATAGCAATAGTAACCTTGCACTGCTACTCAAACCACATGAGTAGACCCTAAGCTAGAATACTTCCAACCAACCCCGAGATCCCTTTCAACAATTGATTGCAACTACCCATACAACCAAATTCCCTGACCTTGTAGCTACTACTTCCCAATCTAAATTGGAACTTGAGTAGTCACACCCCTTGGCTCTATTACTAAACCTATCAACTCCACCAAATAACAAACCCCTAATGCCTCAACAAGATGGCATACAAGTGTTAATGCTAAAAGAGCCATCGATCCAACTCTTGCAAATAAGTGATTTTCTCAACCAGAACCTCTAACACACTTAAAATGCAAATGACGAAAAGATTTCTTATGGAAATGTCAAAATCTAAGGCATACAATGAAAATCGACTAGTAATGGAGTGCTAGAAGGAGATTGATAATTGAATAAAACTCTTGACATACATGGCCATTCATTCCAATGTGGGAAGCCTAACTACAAAATATGAAAATTTCCTAGAGTGACAGTTGATATGGGACAAGTAAGAATATATTTATAAGGGTTACTCGAAGTTGGTGCATGTATCCACGAAGCATAAGTCTAAAGCTAAAGATGAGAAACTTCACTTTATTCCATCTTTCCACATTGAGAATTGCAGAGGAAACAGGGAGAGAGCCCAAGCACTAGAACAAGAAGTAGGACAGAGTAACTTCAACCACAACTAGTACACCATGAGGGGTTCAGTCACAAGACTAAGAGCTCAACTAATGACTATCCTTGAGGAAAAGTGGGTTGCATGGGATTCTAGGAATGATTTGATGTATTCACCTTCCCTACAAGTAGCCTTGGCTATTTGAAATGTCAAACTACCTTAACCAATCCAAGATCGCCCCTTTTGGAACAAACTACTTACATAGGAAGAATTTCACATGACTAGCTAATTGGCTAGGGAAATGTGGTACTCAATGGTATAGCTTACATATTCTTCTTGAAGAAAGCACCACAATTTCTTAATATAGATGTTCCACTCCAAAATAATCTCAATTTCTACAAATGGATTGTCCCTAAGTTAAGCGACATTTTACCACTTGCTTCTCCTCGCAAAATAAATTTGCAATAGTCTCGATTTGTACAAATGGCTTGTCCCCTATCTAAGTGGAAATTCACCTCTCCATTCACTTGATAAGACTTGAGGGCAATAGCAATGGGTTATAGTGCAAAAAACCAAAACTTTTAAAATTGAATTTTTTGCTTCTTGTTAGTGCCACAATAGCTCATTTGTTATTTGCTCCTCCCCACACAATAAATTTGCAATAGTTCCACTTGTTGTAGAGGTATTGCTCTTATGGGGTGCACTTTTTTTTTGTAAAGTTGAAAGTTTATTTATATATAGCTTTTGAAATAAATTTGTTAGTTATATACAAGTAATGCGTTAAGCCATTACCTATGCTAAAAATATGGGTATGGTTTCAAAAAATAAATTAGAGATATTGTGGATTGGTATGCATAGCATTATTAAGTGGACACTTGTCAAATGTTTGATCATGTAATTGAAATAGGTAAAATGTCCTTTAAGACTATTAGTGATGATAATTTAGAGTAGATACTTTGTCTCCAAGTTAGCTTACAATACCATTTAGAGAGTTCGCATATTATTGGAAATAACAAGCTTTGGGTGGAAGGCGTGCATTTATATTGTTGGACCTTGGATTATAGCTTTGTAGCTCACATCTTAGGTTTTTTTTGGAGAACTTTCCTTGCAACTCCAAATTATAGCCTAGATATTGGATTTATGTGTGCTCATAGACATCATGCTTTTCAATAACATGTGTTATGGGAAGTACACTTGGGCCTTCCCTATACATTTTTTGTAAGTGCTAAGAAACGAGAAGCATAAAGGTTACTAACAATGGCATACCACCATCTATATCAAAAACTCTAAATGTGGATGCTGATGGTAATGCTTGCTACAAATAAAGAGGTGGTAGCAATTTTTAGGATTGAAGACTAATGTAGTGTTTGGGAGACATTCGATTGCATCAAAAAATATTGTTCTTAGGGTCTTGATAAATATAGCTACGGTCTCCAAATGCAAAGACATTATGTGCAAAGATTTGTATAGTAGTAGCGAGTGGAGATGTGTGTGAACTTTCTAATTCATTAAAAAACATATTTTAAATAGGCTTGTGATACTATTGAGAAATTTTGTATAATGTTGCACTTAGAAATAACAAGCTTTGAGTGGTAGACATGCATTTATAGAATATACTAATATCTTCATGGATTTTTTAATATGGGATTATAGCTTTGCAAGGGCTTCTAATTCGAATATTTATTTGGAGAAGTTTTCCCACAACTTTGAAATAAAGCTTGAATCCTGAATCCATGGGGGTTTATAATTATTATGCTTTCACCTGATAGGTCTTAGAGAAATTAGACTTGGCCTCCCATGTACATAGTTGGAATCCACTGAGGTTCTCTCCTCTTTCGAACACATATATGGAGGATCTATTAAATTTACTTTAAATAAAGGCCCCTAAGAGACACCGTGAAGGAAATGAGATCATTCAAGAAGGCACTTCTTGAGAACTTGAGAAAGACACCCTAATGAATAACATAAAATATGGCATTGAAGATGTAGACCATATCATAAAAGTTGCAATAATTGGGTTTGAGTTTTTTATTTTATATTTGCTTATTCGGACAAGAGTATTGCCTTAGTTGATCTTGCTTGCTCTACTTGGAAAAGATTGTATTCCTTACTTTGGTTTGTCTTCTATATGATTTTGCTTGTGAATTAATAGAATGATTTAAGACAACATGTGGCTATTGGATATGCAAAATCAACAAAAAGAGGATATGTAGTTATTGGATCTACGGAACCAATGAATCCACATCAACAGTAGCTGAGCTAGCCCCAATGCCCAATAGGAATGCCAAAGTGATTGAGATATACCTGAAAGGGTAGTGTTTGGTATCTAGGGCCGAGAGCTAAGTGGCAAAAATGACCAAGTGCATTGTTACTACATCACCTTAGGTGGAGAAGCTAAGAAGGGCTTTGAGCCACTAAATCCCTTAGAGGCCTATGATAGGGGTGTGAGCTTTGTGATCCCCATCACTAGTTAGGGATGAATGAACTCAAATACTAGTCAAGAGGTGGAATGACCTTGAGGGGCTGGGAGTCCTTATGGGAGAATCACTATAGAGAGATCATAGTAAATCAATTGAAACCTAATTAAAAGGAATTACTTTTTTCATTGATTATTAAAAATATTGTGCCTAAATTTTATGTAATGAACCTTGTGTAATGGGGTAATAAAATAAAGCTATGTATATATGTTCTCATAGTGTGGTAGCATGTTTTGCTAAATAGGTAACTAAAAAAACATATCAAGGAAAGTGGAAGGCCTTGGTTTGATACTCAATGTCTATGATTGGGAGGGCCTGATTAGTTGGGCAACTTTTCTAAACACTAGATAGCATTTCTAGAATGTGACTTCCAACTCAATAGGATAATTAACCAACTTAACACCATTTTAGGGGGTTGGAGCTAAGATTTTACCTTGTGGGTAGAGGGATCAAGTTACACTCTCCCATGTCTCTTACTCTCTTTGAACCAAGTGTAATGTTAGTCCACTCTCATCTTTGATTGGTTACAAAGTGACCCTTCTTTGAAAGCAGATAAGAGGAGAGAGGGGTGAAGAACCCAAGAGCACACACACAAAAGCAATGGATACTTGAGCATAGAGAAAGACAGGGATGAAATTTTCTTCTTCTTCTTCCACATAAAATAACTAAGTCTATAACATGATAACAGACTAATGTAAAAGCACCACAACATATGTACACATGGTCACTGAGTGTGAACCTATTAAGGAAAGAAGAGGTGACACAATGAATATTCCATAACCAAGGATGGATTGCATGGGTGTAGTCCAGTATAGAATCATTGGTGTATCCTCATGTTAGTCACTTAACATGCCGGTGAGTAATATCTTGTCACATCACCAAGGCATGCAGTAGATTCCAACTCATGTAGAGCTCAACATCTCAACACTCCCCCCTCAAGCTTAGCAAACTCATGAAATCCAAGCATAGTCCTAAAGCATTGAGTCTTCTCAGCTCTTAAGGCATTGGTGAAAATGTCAGTAGCTTGATCCTTTGTGCTGACATAAGCCAAGCCAATACCACCTGCCAAAATTCTCTCTTGAATGAAATGGTAATGGACCTATATGTGTTTGATTTGTGAATGATATATTGGGCCTATCCAATTGAATGCTACTAAGGTTATCATAGTAGATGATAACCTTCTTATCCACTTGCATATCCAAATCACCAAGTATCTTGTGTAACCAAGCTACGTCACATGCTGCAATTGTAGCACCTTTATACTTTATCTTTGTACTAGACAAGGCAGCAGTAAATTGTAGTAAATATCCTATCTAAAATACTATTAGCCCAATCTGCATCTGTGTAACCATGCAAGTCCAATGATACACGTGCACCTTAGGATAAGGCATAGTCCAATCTTAATACAGCACAATGTGCATCACATTGCATCCAAATGTGGCTGCCGTGGAAGTTGCATAAACTAACTCTCCAAACCAACTATGTAGTTTAGGTTTTGTCAAATAGATAAGATCCACAACCTTCTTTGATATGTAGTGATATCCTCTATCAAGTCACTCTCATGTGCATAAGCTTAGCATTAACATCTAAATGTATAGATATAGGCTTGTAATCAGCCATAATATACTTCTTCAACATATTCAATCTATATTGTCTCTATGACAACCATATACCCTTTGGAGTCTTGATTATCTCTATGTTGAGAAAGTAGTGTAGCTCTCCTAAATCCTTCATCTCAAATTCCATCTTGAGAAGACCCTTTACATTGTTAATCTTTGTCTCACTATCACTCACAATGATCAAATCATCCACATATATAGTAATGACCACAATACCCGCATCACTATCACATACATAAAGTGAATAATCAGCCTATGCTTTGTGAAATCCAATGTTGACAAGGTATTTTGTAATCCTGTCATGCCATGCTTATCAATCCCAAGTGCATTCTACACATTATTATGCCACCTACTCATTTCATAAAAAATAATATCCCTGCTAAATCTTAGCTCACGTCTAATAGGGTTATAACATCTATATCCCTTTTGCTCAAGAGAATATCTAACAAATACACATTTTTCTACTTTGGAATCCAATTGACTATGCAACTCATTAGGATTACACACATAAGCAACATATCCAAATACTTTCACATAGGATAGACTTGGGTTTCTACCTGTAAACTTTTCTTCGGGTGTTATACCATGTACAATAGTAGTGGGTATCCTGTTCATAATGTATACAGTAGTAGTGATTACTTTAGCCCAATAGCAATGAGGTGTGAGCCATCTCTGTAATATGCCTATTTTTCCACTTAGCAACTCCATTTTGCTACGGAGTATATTAACATGTATATTGCCTATGTACATAAAACTCATTGGAGAGATATTCTCCCCCTCCATATCCAACCTTAGTTATTTAATATATAACCTTGTGTCCTTCTCAACCAATGCCTTAAAGATTTTAAAGTGAGTGAACACCTCACTTTTCTCACGCATAAAGTTAACCCATACTTTACGAGTATGATCATTAATGAAGAAAACATAATCCTTGCAACCACTAAAAGTTGCAGTCTTTGTAGGACCCCACACATCAAAATGTACCAATTCAGGTGGCTTCTTGTATATATCTTACAAATACTCAAAGTTATAGTCTTTATAAGACCCCACACATCAAAATGTATCAATTTAGGTGGCTTCTTGCATATATGCCACTCAAAGTTGCAGTCTTTGTAGGACCCCACACATCAAAATGTATCAATTCAGGTGGCTTTTTGCATACATGCTTTTCATGTGGAAATACATGTCTTGCTTACTTTCTAAATTGATATAATTCATATACTTTATGCATCCCATCAACTTTGAACCTAGGCAAGCCATCCACAATCTATTTTGATTGCATAACTTTTAGCCACTCCACATTTACATGATCGATTCTCTTATGCCAAATTTCAATATTAGCCACAATACCTGAACCTTGTGCAAACATGGAAGCATCCATTTTATACAAATTTATATCGAGTAAACAATCTGCTAGCACATTTCCCTTTTGTAATCGACTTGTAATCATTTTTGAGATCTTCTACATAATAACCAAAAGATGTAAACTAAACTTACAATCCTTGTTCTACAATTTGACAAAAAAAAAATAAGTTTTTTGTAATATTTAGTACATGCAACATACCAACCAAGTACTTAGTTCTACCATCTTGCATAATCAAAGGAATATTTCCAACATACGTAAATCTACATTCTTGGTGTACCAACATTTGCCCTGTGTGGTAAAATAATAGGTGACATTGCATCCTGGAAAGTAACCTTTCTCGTATGTACACTTGGTATCTAAACGCTTATTCTATATGGCAAAATAATAGGTGGCATTGCATCTGAAAAGTAACCATTTTTGTTTCCACTTCCGTAAGAGGTTATGTATGCATCCTCTTATCATCAAAGCTCACATCACTTCTACCAACAATATTTCTACCTTTTGGATCCCAAATGTAATCCATTTTGCCACTCTATCCATAGCCCAAAAAGATACACCTAGCAAATTTTGGTTTTAACTTAATGTACTTTTTCTTTGGCACACACACATAAGCTTCACAATTGTCTAACCATGCCTCTTCAGGAATGCCACCATTTAGATTAGTATTAGGTGACATGATTTTCAAATATACAGTAGTTGCCATAGCCTTATCTTGAAATCCTTAAGTAAGACTAGCATTAGATAGCATACTCAACATCTTTTTATTTATCATCCTATTCATATACTATGCAATATCATTTTGGGTAGGATTACCAAGTGATGTGAGTTATCTTTTTCTCCCACATGGTTCACAAAAATTTTTGAACTCATGAGAGACATGTTCTCCATCATTTTATTAGTTTTGAGCACTTAAGACTCTTGCTAGACTAATTTTTTGAAAGTGCCAATTTTTTTTGAAAATAAGACAAAGCCTTAACTTTTCTATCCATAGTGAAAGCCCAAATTTTCCTAGTTGCATCATTAATGAATATGATAAAATAGGATTCTCCCCTATATACTTTTAGGCATATGCCCACATATATTGTTATACACTAATTCAAGCAAATCACTCATTGTCTTGTCTAAGTTTTTCTTATGGGGTGAACATGCAAATTTTTGCGCATATACAATGCTCACGAATAGAAAGATTTAAAAAATCAAGAGAATGTAAGTAACCTATTTCCATCCCTTTTCCAGACATATATTCCAATTGATGATGCCATAAAGATACATTTGGCTGCTTGGTTAGTGCAATTACATAATTTTTCACACAAGATACATGAAGGGGATGCAAAGTGCCACACTTGACTTCTTAAGCAACAACCCTTGTGGACTTTCCAAGATTGACTCCCAAAAATAGTAGAGCTTCTCGAGTCATGCAATTAACTAATAAATATCAAGCTCTTAATAAGCTTAGTTACATGGTGCACATTTCAAAGAGTAAAGGTAGATCCATCCTAAAAAGCAAACTTCAAATCACTTGCACCAATTATATTACATATATAGATTTTACCAAGATGTAGTGATCCACTTCTATTGTTGCCATATGAGTAGAATCACTCCTTATGAGGATTCATATGAAAATATGCACCAAAATCAAGAATCTAATCTTGAGCTAGTTATTAATTTGTTGCAATAGCATATGTGCAGGAAGAGTAGAAGTAAATAGCACCTCACCATCATCATTATGCACAATCACTATATTGATTTCTTTAATCTTTACCTTTTCTTTACTTTCTTTCATGCCAATATCCTTATCCTCGGTCAGGTCATCTGCTATGAATACCGGTCGGAGGCTTCTCTCCCTCCCCTGCCAGGTTGACTACCCTGCCTCTTTGCCCCTAGCAGGACCACCACTCTGTCACCCTTCTTGAACTTAGTGAAGTGCTTGGGTAGGTCCTGCAGTTTCTTCTATCGTTCTGTGTTTGGCCCTTTTGTTCGTTTCTTTCTTTCCTCCTTTAGCCGACTACATCTTAGGTGGACCGGCAAGTCCCCCTTGGTGCATTTGGTTTTGGATGGCATGGGTATTTTAGGGTCGCTCTCCATACTAGCTTCAGACTCCGAGTTGAACTCACAGCTCTCACTGGAGGAAGGAGTCTCCTCGAGTGGTCGTAGTTCGGTAGGTGCGTCTGTCCTAAACACAGACATCACTGGTGGTTGGCCAATTCTAGCCTGCTCATAATCCACTGCTCCTATGCATTCCAACCAAGAGCGATCGCAATCCAATCTCACAGCTCCTCTCTTGATCTCATATGCATTCCATTCTTGGGGCCTGGAGTCTGCTCTATCACCCTTCCCTCAGTATCGTACTCCACAGTACCCATTTCCTCCTTGCTCTTCTCATCATCGATGGAGGAACAATCCTCATATTCATTATTAGAACTATCATTCCCTGGTTGCTCATCATCTCATGGGTCCTCCTTTCTAGCCTCTTTCTGGTCAGGACTAGAGCCCAATTGTACAGCAAGTTCAGGTCGTGAGTTTTGGTCCACTTCCACTTGTGCTCCCCCAGGAGGTCTTTGAGGGGCATGAGATTAGCGGAAGGATTATCCTCCAGTCTGCTTGTCAAATACTCCAGGGTTTTTTGGAGTTCTAGTTTATTGTTTGGGACATGGAAAGTGACAGCTTTGGGCCGACCACACGCACTCCCTGTCACCATACAGAGTGGTACTGAGTGTTCCTCATCTGGCATGCACATGGCTTGTGCGGCTTGCTTGCACTCCTCCTCATCATCTGAGAATGGGAGATCGATGGTTGCAAGGACCTACATCCAATCTTTCTCATCCTCAGGGCAGGGGATATACTTGGTCAGCGACCCATACAATGCGACTAGTTGCATGTCACCCCTCAATGTGGTTGAGATGGCATCCAGATCAATAGTGTTGGTTCCAGGTATTCATCACCACCCTTACTGCTTCCTTTTGATTTCCTTAGAAGATTAGACCGTTGCCCCAGTCCTCGATGACTTGTGCATTCCTCATCTAGGGTCTGCCTAGCAGGATGTCATAGTCCACTCCCTTCATCACAATGAAGTGCATAGAGAACTGGACACATGCAATCTTCACTGGCCAATTCTTTAAAACTCTGAATGGCCTTGCCTTTATTCCATTTGCTAGTTTTGACGGGAGGGTTTTTCCAGGCCTGCAAGACTGTGTGGCTCAAGACACTAATCCCTGCGCCTGTGTCTATGATTCCTTTCCGCATCATCTCTCCTAGGGCAAGGATAGGTAGCATCGCACGCATCTCGGTACCCTTCCAAAAAGCATTTACATGCAGAGATTTAGGTACTGAGTGCAGCATCAAGCTCAGTATCTGTGTGATTGCATCATGCTCATGTAGGTTAGCAACAAGCTGCTCCATTGGCTCCTCCACACAATGCTTCAGTTCCAGCCAAAGAGTCGGATGCTGCCTAAGTAGGTCTCCTAGGCTTAGGGTTATTGGGGTGGTTACTAATGTCGTGAGGAGGTTACTCGTCGTTTGCCTCCCCTCCATTCCCACACCTCTAGGCCATTGGCTTGGGGTGTCTTGCTGGCCAGTGGCTCCCAAGCTTCTCCTAGATGGTGCTACCCATGGCGTGGGCACATTTATTGACCTTGGTTGAGAGGGTGAGACCAGGGCTCACACTAGAAAAATCCTCAGTTCCATCTTCTATGATGGCCTTGGCATCCTTCAGGTTCTCTTGGGCTTCCTTTACCCACTCCTTAACCTTTTCAATCGCTTCTAATTGGCGCTTTGGGCGGGGGTACTCCCCTACCTTGGCACTCCCTTTCTTTGCTATTTTTGGAGCAGTGGTCTCAGCTTCATCATCAGTTACCTTCTTGCCACTCACTAGAGTCGTCTCCCTGTCAGTCTTGAGAGTGATCTTAGCGTTGGTCTTCTTCTTACTCTGCCTACGACTCTTCTTTCCTTTCGAGGCATCGTCTAGGTTGCTAGGCCCAAGCAGTGATATGCTAGCCTGCCTCGTTTGTGCACGTGTCATGACATGCAGCGGGATGGGTGTATCCTCACTGTCGAATGTCTCAATGCCAAACAGTCCCAAAGGTACCGATGGTGCATTACCTGAGCTTGAGGACGGCTTTTGCCTAGGGCATTTCCTAAAGAGGTGGGTGATGCTACACTCAGCGCACCTAAGGTCAGCTCTCTCCTTGTTAGCCTGCTCTTTTTCTAGGCAGCGGGTCGATATGTGACCAGGGTGGCCACAAGTCGCCACAAGTCCAGCACGCAATTGGATCTTGGGTTGACCCTAAAAAACCTCTACCTCTTCCCCTTCCTAACGCCATCATCGACAATGGTCGGATAGTCCATGAGGACCGGATTACCCTCTTCATCATATGAGATGTAAGGGTTCACATATGACTCCTCGTCATTGGGCTCTTCCACGTAGTGGATGGGAGCGTCGCTCGGTGGATATGCCACGAAGGGTCCAGGTGGTCTGGGTATGCCAATGGGATTGATCTCTAATCTAGGAACGGCTGGCTTTGCATCATTAGGTGCTGGAAGGGCCAATGGGGCTCCTCTTTCAAAGAAGTTAGGTGGCCTATTCCCATAGTATGGTGAGTTATATTGCTGTGCTTAAGGAAGCCTTCTTAGTAATCGACAATGCATTGTGTCATGGCCAAACCTTCCGCAATTTGCACAAGGCCTGGATCTTGGATCCTGGCACTCGACGGGGATGTGGTTGCCTCCATAGTGCACAAATTGGGCATGAGGTCTAGTGGGTCTCTTTACTAGCTCCTATAATCATGCTAGCTCTAGCCAGCTCTTGGTCTTGTGCCATGCCTTTACCCTTATCCTGCATGTCAAGGGCTGATCTCTCGCTATAGGTTGTGGCTCTCTCTGTGTTTCTTTGGCTAGAGCCATCTCGATTCGAGCTTCTCGCACTTCTCTCCCTAAGCTAGCCATCTACCCCTAGTGAGCACATCACTCTGCAAGCCTGAGTTGCTTGCTAGTGCCTTGTAAAGTTCCTCGCTGCGGATTTCGTTTATGAAGACGATTAGAGACCGCTCTCTTGTTTGGTTGTTCGTTGGTAGGGATTCTCTTAAATAGGCTACGTACATGAGTGACGTAGTCTCTAATGTCCTCTTTGTCCTTCTGACTGATGTTCATTAGTTGGACCATGAGGTTTTCTGAGCATCCCGTCTCTGAAAATCTCCTGATGAAGAGATCCTTCAGGCAATTGAAATCTGTTCGCTTCTACTGCATCTAAACTAGTGTATCATGTCCTTCCCTTATCACCCAAGCAGAGCCCAAAAGCCTGCGAGTGTTGGGCGAGGTCCATGAGACCGTTGGCTTTGCAAACTTGCTCGAACTGCTCCACGAAGCTATAGGGGTCGTTGTTGGGCTGGTACTTGTCCAACTACTTGGCCACTGCAAGGATCTTGCTATGGCTTCTCGCCCCCTGCGTGACTCCTAAGCCTGTGAGTAAAGAGGTGGCTAGCGTAGTTGCACTCTGTTGTGTAGTTGTGTTGTCTATGAGCCGCTTGGTGACAAGCTCGCTCAGCGTCAGATCTACCTCTAGCTCCCTCTCCCTCTCTACGTTCAGGCGTGTCATGGCCTTACCAGCTAAGGCTAGAATGCATCGTGTCTCGTGCACCTCTAAATCTCGCCGCAATTTCCTCGTCCTTTCCTCGCAGTTATATGTCGTGATACTCTACAATGCCTTTCTAGCTACCCTCCTCTCTTCCTCAAGACTCGTAGCTACTTCCTCGATCGGTCTACCGTGGATCACAGTCCTTGTTAACCGGTCATATTGATCGACCATACACTGCAATTCGAGTGGGAATTCACCCAAGTCCAACTGGTCATCCTCTCGGCCCGCATCCGCTCTTGACATTTTTGCAGCCTCTCGCTCCACTAGGTTGTCGATCAGTCCAATCGGCTTGGGTAGTGACTTGCCCTCAATCCTGTCGTCTTCAAGCTCTTCGGAGTCCTCAGGGCCCTATTAACAGGGCTTTGTGGCACCTAGCCACGCCTTAGGGTCTGCTCCTACTGGTGGGTTCTTTGTATTATTATGATTCTATGTGAGTTCCTTGTTTTTGAAAGCAGCTGTTAATTTGATTCACACTTGTGCTTAGTTCTTTCTTGGGCACAGTGCTAGATCAAGATTTCTCCCTTTCAGTGCACTTTAAATGGTGAAATTAACGTGGGGTGCGAATGCAAAGTGACCAATGCAGTTCGTGCTCTTCCCCCTTTTGTTCGTAGCCTAATAGGGCTCTAAGCACATTTCCTGGCTATCCTCTCATATTGTCTAGGGTCTATGCTGCACACTCTACACTCTGTCAAGACCTGATTGGAATCTGAGGGTCGGTTTCAGCTCTAAGTCTCACTTGTTCTATGGCCCGTTTCTAGGGATTAGGCTGCCCAGGTGTGGTTCCTCCAATCTCTTGCTTCTGAGAGCTGGGTCTGGTACTTAGGGATATTTGGGGATGAGTTCGGAGCGGCCTTGGCTTGAGGAGGTGGCTCACTTACCAGTCTACAATGTTGTGCCCTGGTGGTTCGACTCTTGGAGTCGGACCATCCTGGTCTGACTATCCAAGTCGGACTGTCTGATCAGACCAGGTGGTTCGATCCTAGTCTTGGTTCAACTATTTGACCGACTGGTGGAGTCGGGCTATCTAATCAGACCAAGTGGTCGAGCCTCAAAATGGGTCCTACTCAAAATGGGTCTATTGCCACGTGGTAGGATCCGACTGGCAGGGTCAAACGGTCAGGTCGTGTAGTTGGTCCGATCGGATTGGGTGGTTTGACTCTAAGGTGGTGCGTCCGAGTCGGACGGTCCGATTCCGAGAGTCAAATAGTCCGAGTGTCCGATTCTGGGACTTGGACACCTGGAGAGTGGTCCGATTGCATTTGCCACGACGCAATTGGGGGCTCGAATGATGAATGCAATGCGTGGGGGTCCTGGCACAAGCTCCAACTTTCCAGATCCAACAAGCACAACTCAGAGAATGTTAGGGAATACTTGGGATGGTTGGGCGACAGCGAAATGACCGGATCGAATCCCTTTTGCACCTACACTCACAGTCTCTCTCAAAAGCTCTCCTTAATCTCTCAAATGCATCCTTGCCACTCTTGGCCTCTTATTGCCCTACCCAGGTCTGCATTCACCTTAACCTTACTCCTATTACCAGCTTTTAATCCCAGATTTCATTTTTTGCCCTTTTTTTTCTTGTTTCAGCCTATTATATAGCACCAGAAAACCCTTCTGTTTTTCCTTGTTTCCTTGGTCCTAATCCTATCCTAATGCAACAAAAATAAACAACAATGGCTGAGGTTGATTTACCTACTTGCCTACTCAACAACAAACCAAAATACTTACTTGTTCCGAAGATCAAACCACCTAAATCTCATGTCTAGCTGAAAACCCTACTTCTATGCTCGATTTGAAGTGCATAGTGCTCAAGGCTCGATTTTGAGTGTCCTGACAATGGAACCAAAATGAAGGGAGCTTCGAGCTCAACCCCTGAGACCTACGGACTGCTTATTGGTCAAGAGTTTCAAGCCGAGTGGCCATGGCTACCTCTCACATAGCTGACGCGCTACCTATCCATGAGTGTAGTGAGCTTACCTCCATGCTGATCGAGTTACGTCCTCTCCCGCGCACTCCGGTAGCTCCACGATCCAGTGCAAGCTTCAAGCAAGCTCCATCCTCAAGCTCCATGCTCCAAGCTCCATTGCCACGAGCAAGACAAGAGAAGAGAAGAAGAGGGGAGAAGATGGAGAGCTTCTCCTCCCCGGTCCCTCACCCTCACACACACACTCCCTCCCACTCTCACACTCCCTCTCTCAAGCACAAGCTTAAGCAAGCAACAAGAAGAAGAAGAAGAAGAAGAGGAGAGCCACTTTTGGCCACACACAAGAATGAGCTTCTCATTCACTTTTCAACTTTATATATATGCCTCACTTCCCACGGGTGGTCAACCTTGATTTTTACATGGCCGGCTATGGCCTAGGCCCTTTTTCTCCATTCCTTCACTTTCTAGCTGGTCCTACCGTCCTTCTAAGGTCACAATTTGCACAGGAGGGAGCCTGGCACTCTTTTACAAGGATTTGAGGGTGCTTGCCCATTTAAGGGCGTGCTTTCTTGCTTTTAACTCCTCCAAGCTTCGGCGACTGCGCCTTGGATTTTTGGCAGTTGTTCCCCTGCTTTTGGATTTTTTCAAACTTATTATTCTTCTGGGCGCCTTCTCCATGTCTGCCCTACACCTTTTCCTGCTTCTCAGATTTTTCTATTTTTCCACTTTTTAATATTGCTGGTTTCTATTTTTTCACTTTTTACTGTTGTTGGTAACTGTTGTCTCTTAGTGTCATAGATAGCATGATGGGCTATTTGCAGGAGAATTCCCCTATTACATGGAAGAGTTTGGCAAGGTTGTTTGAAGTAAACACAAAGGCCAAAAAGATACAGCTTAAAACTGAACCAAGTAAAAAGAGAGAACCTATCCATTATGATTATGCCTTGAAGATCAAGAGTATTATGGAAGCTCTTGGATCTATCAGTGTGATAGTTATTGATGATGATGATGTTGTGTGTGCATGCTTAGATGGACTTGGAGATGAATATAAGAGCTTTAGGTCATCTATGAATATGAGGGATGATATCTCTGATTTTATAGACTTGATTTTTATATTGACACTTGATGAGAAGAACCTTGGCTTGGATTCCTCTATCTCTCAAAACAAGAATAAGTCTAAACATGTGCTTTACTCTACTAGCAAAGGTAAAGGTCATGGTAGAGGCCAAGGTGTTGACTGTGGTCAATGTGATCAAAGTTATGATGGATAACAAAATAGAGGAGGATAGTCCCAAGGAAGGGGGAGTCAAAGAGGAAAAGATACAAATTCTAATAGGCAATAGAAATTCGGTGATACTAGGGAGTGCTAGCATTGTGGTAAAAAAGGCCACATTTCTAAAAATTACTTCAAAAAGAAGGATGAAATTAAAAATGAAAAAAAATAGCAAGCAATTGTGCATCCAACACAACATAAATAATGATGCCAAAATTGAACAATTATATGCTATACAACAATTTATGAATACTATGAATACAGATGGTTCATCAAATAATGATATATATAAACATTTGATTAATGGATCCTCGTGCAATGCTCTTGGTGGTACAATTGTAGAGGAAGTATGATTTGGTAAACCTCCCTTGTGTGCACACTTGTGAGTCGTTGGATGTGAGGTTTTTTGCCATATTTCTAAAGACAAAACACAACAAGTTGGCTCTAAATTTTGTTAAATGCATCTTTCTTGGATAGGGTGATGCAAGTAAGATGGGCTATTGCCTTTGGGATTTATAGACTTGGGAGGTTACCTACAACTATGATACTAGACAGAGAGAATAGGTGGTACATGCCCCATAGTTGGTTTTGAGACACCCTACTAGAGCCTCATGTCTTCCTAATCCTTTTGAGCTCTCTATGCATTATGTCATGGTGACAAGTTCTAGTGAGCCCCTTACTTATTAGAGGAGGCTATGCATAGAGTTGATAGTCACTCTTAGGAGAGGGCCATGCAGTTTGAGTTTGAAACACTATAGAAAAATCATATATGGGATTTGATTTCCTTGCTAAATGATAAATATACATTGCTGTGCAAGTGGGCGTATAAGTTAAAGAGCAGCCATGGTCACCCTAGGACAACATATAAGGCATGCTTGGTTGCTAACAATTTTAAACATGAAAAGGAAGTTGACTTTGATGAGATATTCTCCCTTATGGCCAAGATGACTACCCTTCACTTTTTATTGGCATTGGCTGCACAGATGAATTTGTATTTATACCAGATGGATGTTAAGATGGCTTTTTTACATGGGGACCTCTATGAAGACCTGTGAGTGCCCAATGCTTTCAAGATTTAGCTCAAGAAAAGCTTTGAGATGAAGGACATGGGGTGTGCCTCTCACATACTTTGTATGCACATTACATGCAATCACTCTAAGAGCCTCCTCTACTTATCACATGAGTACATTCATAAAGTCCTTGAGTAGTTTCACATGTAGGGTTATAAGCCTATTGGTTTCCCGTTACCTTCTCATGTGAAGGTTAGTCACACAGATTGATGAGAAGGACGAGATGGCCAAGATCCTATATGCATCTGTAATGGGTAGCTTGATGTATGCCATGATAGCCACTAGACCTGACATATCATGTGTGTGTGTATATATACACACATATATGTGTGTGTACACACACACACACACACACACACACACACACACACACATGTATGTATGTATGTATGTATAATGGTGGATATGATACTACATTTGTAGGCTACTCAAAATCTGACTATGCAAGACATGTAGACAATAGGAAGTCCATCTAGCTATGCCTTCACTTTGCTGGAGGTGCTATTTCTTATATATCTAGGGTGCAAAAATACGTGACCTTGTCTATTACAAAGGCTAATTACATTGCAACCATTGAGGCCCTATGGTTTGACGTTAGACCTTGGTACGTTTATGACTTCTACATTGCACTTGAACTAAATATATGCCATTCAATTGCTCTTCAATTGGCATGTAATCTGGTCTTTCTTGTGTGAAGACCAAGCACATTGAGGTTCATTATCACTTCATCAGAGAGGTGATTGAGAACCACTAGATAGAGCTTGTGGCTAATGAGAATCCTATAGATTTTCTCACTAAAAGTATCCCAGTGGAACATTATACCTTCCTTAGGATGATGATGGATGTAGGATGAGATAACGTCTAATTCTCATCCTATTGTACTTTTATGTACACATTGTACTTTCTTAAATTTTTCTTGTTTTCTCCATACTCAAACACATTTTTCTTTAAGTGACAGGTTGTTTGGAAGTTAAAGGTTGCATGTGCCTAGTTGTATACATTTACTTGTACTTGTTACGCACACACTTGTACACCAAAGGTGGTGGCCATCCATCATTGCCACTTTATTCTTTATTCTCTCTATGACAATAGAATAAGGGAAGGTAGATCACACATTGTGATTATTAGAGTTTTCACATGTGGTCTTGCTCTCCCTTGAACCTCCATAGCTCTTGCATCTTCTTGCTTTCACTTGTGCTACCACCACTTGCTCCACCTTTCATTGTGTGTGAGTAAATTCTTGGGGGGAGCATTACATGAAGAGGGCTTTTGAAAGTGAGATCGTTGCAAGAAAAAGGCCAAGAAAAAAAGGCTTGATATTGTTGAAAGAGGGATTTGGGTACTTGAGAAAGAGGAGGAGTTGCTTGCTGTTACATTAGCATGCTAGCATTATTTGGGTGGTGGCTAGTGAGTTTGAAAGGAGCAACTAGTGATGATCAAGAGGCTAGGAGTGGTAGCATTTCAAGCCAACATTACACATGTAAGAGTCCATCCTATCCTACTCGATACAATTGACCTGCAATCAACTGATAGGGCTAGATCTTCAAGATTAGTCTTTTTAACCTAGCTTTCTCTATGGGTCGTTCCGACAATCCGTTCTTGAGGATGTGGATTATGTCATCCACACAATATGGTATAAGGTCTACTCTAAAAAAATCTTGTTTGTTGGACATTCTAAAAAGATGTGCATTTGGTAGGTCATCATTGATTCCGTGTCCTATTGTAGCTTCTCCTATGGGTATATGAGACATATGATTTGTCATATAATGCTGTTTGCCTATGCATCCACAGAGAAGTCAAATTCCAAAAGTAAAAGTAACCATTGTGCAATGTGTTTCATTATGTAGGGTTTATTCACAAGATAAAACAATGCTTGATGATCCAAAAGAAGATAAAGGGTGTCACTAGAAGATAGTGTTTGAACTTCTTTACAGTGAGAACACCATGGCTAACCCTTCCTTCTCCATTGTTGTGGAGTAGTTAATTTCTGTCTTAGTGAGCTGTTTGCTAGCAAAGCTCATTGGATAGTCTAGGCTATATTCACTAGGTTGGCACAACACTGCCCCCACAACAAATTTTGATGCATCAATGTGCACGTGAAAGGTAATGGACCAGTCTAGGGCTCTTAAGATAGGAGCTGATGTTAGAGCCTATTTAAGTCTTTCATAGGCATGTTTCCATTCTTTGGTCCACTCGAATACTATCAATAGGTTGTACAAGGGTTGATCAATCAATGCATATTTTAGTACAAACTGCCAGTAGTATCCTGTGTGGCTTAATGAACATTGAACTCCCTTGAAGTTGGTCGAAGGAGGAAGGTCTATAATCACCTTAACTTTAGAGAAGTCTATGGCTATCCCGTTCCTCGACACAAGGTGCCCTAAGATGCAACCATGCTTCACCAAAGATTGGCACTTGAAGGGGTTCAGTGAGAGACCATATTATTGTCAACACTATTCAAAGACTATTCGCAGCTTTTCCAAGTGCTTTTCCTAGTTGGTGTGGACACATAGGTCATCGACAAAGACTTCTAACTATTATCTGAGCATGTCCTTGAAGATGGCACATATGAGGCGTTGAAAGGTACCAAGAGTATTAGTCAGTCCAAACGACATGACTATGTAGGCAAGCACTCCCCATTTTGTGGCAAATGTTGTCTTGTGATGTCGTCCGGATGGACTTGCACCTAGTTATAGCCTGAGAAGCCATCTAGAAAGCTGTAGGCTTCCTTTCCTGCCACTCTCTCTAGCACGTGCTCCGTGTATGGTAGCGGGTAATTGTCTCTCTTATTGGATGCATTGACCTCTTATAGTTTACACACACTCAAATCTTTCCATTCTTTTTCATTACTATGACTATGGGCGACACCCAGTCTATGTGCTCTATCTTGCCTTCAATACCTTATCAATCTCCTCTTTTACGGTGTGTGCATGCTTAGGATTCATTGAATATGGTTCTTTCTTAACTGGTACTACTTGTGGATCATGGGAATTGTTTAGAAACACAGACCTAGAACTAGATGAGCTATGGTGGACACAAATCAAACACATGGTACATGATTAAAATGAGAAATTGTAACTCAAGTGAATTAGGTTCCAAGATAGATTAGTTTGGACTCATAAACACAATCTTGAGTGACTCAAATGATTTGTACCATTACATTGAAATGAGTGTCAAGTGCATGCTTATATAGCTTTTGGGTAGTACCATTGTACCTCACTGTGCATATGGGATTTTGAACATCTGTTCCTAGAGCATACATCATTTTTCTATCTTCTAGCCTCTTCAGGGCATACATCTAGCCTCTATGGGCCAACATCATTTGCTATTCTCAACACCCCCCCTCAAATGATGAGTCTCTACCCTTGCTAGCTTTTGCCCCCCTACATGATGATATGGCTTGGGAGACTAGCTCTTTGTCAACCTAGTAAAGCTAAGGCTTGAAGCTTTACATTTTAGTAAGTGTTTTGTTACATCCATTATGGGAAGCAGGATCCACTCTGGGAAAATTCTTTGTTGTCAACAGCGGAAAGTGTCTTCTTCATTTTCCTTTGGCTTCTTTTGGCATCCTTTAGTCCTTTGCTCAATCTTCTTGGTCTTCTTTGTTTTCATGCTCTTTTCCTTTGTTGTGCTCCTTGTTCCTTTGTTAACGCGTTGTCAGAGCGTGTGCAGTTGAAAGTCTACCACGGGGGTAAGAGACAGCAGGGTGAAGGGAGATTCAAGGAGTGGAGTAGACGCAATAGGAGGGGTTGAAAGAAAGAGAAGATATAAAAGAATACTCGCAAAAAGAAATAGAAGATGTAGAATAATACTCACAGAATTGAAGCCTGTCAGTTTATTTCTCCATTATGAGAAGACAAATCTCTTGTATACAAAAACGTACACAAAATAATATCTTCCGCTATGCTGCTCAGACTGCCAATCTGATGCTTCCATTGGCTCTGAAAGGAGGGTAAAATACTAGGACACTTGGCTAGAATTCTGCCAAATCACTCCTTCTTCATCTCCCACTTTGGAGTGCTGTTCACTACATGAAAACAACGATTGCGACACACGCGATTTTGTCCATCTCTCTTTTTACATAAAATCCTCACAGATGGCTAAAAGCTACATGCTTTAGTTTGCATGTCATCCTAATCTAGAAGTTGTCTACACTTTTTGGATTTTTAAAAGAGATAATATCTAAAATATCATAAATTGGCTTCACTTGTCTAAAAAACTAATATGTTTGAACCATGGACACTAACACTAATGTCTAAAATGGCATTGGCTCTCTAGATCAATAAGAAAGCCGCAGTTTAGAGTTTTTCACATGGTGTGTGCATAGCGGCACGATATCCACCCCCTCCTAACCTGCACATCCTTTGGCATGTGCCAAAGTCTTATGGATCTGTAGTGTTAGAAGAAGTATCCTCTACCATGTCAATGTCTTCATCTTCTACCTCTTCTTCTTCTTCCATATTCTCATTTTCATGCTGAGTATCCAACTCCTTCAACTCATATGCCAAAGACTCCCTATGTTTAAAGAGTTTGATACGTTTTTCAACCACCACCGATATCCTTAGAGTTGTCCCATCCATCTAATTTAATGCATAGGTAGCATTGTCAAAAACAAACCTTACCACATATGGACCAAACCATCGCTTTGTCATCTTTCGACTAGCACTATGCTGATTTTCTAAGCTACTATCATAAACTAGCACACCTAGTCTCCTTCTTGTATAGCTCGTGGTCGAAGTCTGTGTTGCTTGTCAAACCTCTTTTTGTTCTTGATCCTTGCAGTCTTCAGCTATTTCATGGCTGTCTCAATGTCTTCATGCCTTCTTTCTAACTACCTAATGCGTAGAACCAACAACTCTTCTCTATTCAAACCCTCTTCCCATGATAGAACACTCCAAGTAGCAATAGCCTCCTCAATAGGCATGATTGGTTGTTGTCCATACATTAATTCAACATGCATATATCCTGTAACTGCACTATGAGTGGTCCAATCAGCCCACAAAGCAAAGGGTAACATTCTTGGCCATTCTTTCATCCTGCCCTTGCATGACTTTGTTAATGCCTTAATGATAGGCTGACGACTTCTTTCACTTTTTCCATTTGCTTCATGATTGTAGGCTGAAGTTAAAGCCATCTTGATACCCAATCATGAAAAGAAGTCACGAGCCTCATCCACATCCAATTCTCCTCTATCAACAAACTTTTTACGAACACAACCATACCTGCAAAAGACTTATTCCAATAAGAACCTGCAAATTGCTTGAGTAGTCTTTGTACTAAGAGCTCGACCTTCCACTTGATTTGTCAAGTCTTCTCGTGCAAGCACAAGATATCTCATATTCCATAAACCTGTAGGCATGGTAACCAAATCAACTACCCATTTGTAATGCATAGACAATGGATAGGTCGGTTGCAATCCATCTTTATGCTTTACCATGGAATACATCTGACAGACATTGCATGATTCCACATAAAGTCCCACATCTTTATACATGTTTTGCCACCAATACTTCTCTTTGATTTTGGCAAATGTGCCCCAAACTCCTCTATGTCCAGCCCATAAGCTTTCATGAAACTCCTGCATCACCTGTTGTTGAGAAGCCCTATCTCCCAAAACACGTACTGGAGCTCCTCTCTTTTTCTTTGCATGCTTCCATAAACATCCATCTTTTAAGAAAAACCCATAAGCTTTTCTTTTAATCCTTTTGAATTCAGCTTCAAACCATTTAGCCTTCTTTGTCATGAGGCTGAGATATTGACCTATTTTCAGCCAATCATCCTCATACAACTCTTCCAAAAATTGTGTTCTCACTGAAGCATAACATTGATGATACTTTCTCTCTATTGCCCATTTCTTCTCCATGGCTGTAAGCTCTTTTCTTACTATTGAAATCCCTGTTACAATAGTTGTACCTGCAGTAACAACAGCTGCATACTCATTCCCAATTGTCATAAAGTCATTTTTAGCACCTATCACATCATCCTCTTCATCTTCCATCAACTCCTCTTCATCTTCAAACCTCGCTCGTGAAAGCATATCAGCCATGGGGTTTTCTCTACCTGTAATATGCTGAAAATCAGGGTTAAGTGACTTTACATATGAAATCCATCGTAACATGGCAATATAAGGAGTTGAGCAATTTGCTATCATGCCCAATAGAGGTAGACAATCAATCTCTACCACTACATGAGCTCCCATAAAATACTCCCTATCACACTTAAGGGCTGTCACTACATCCCAAAGCTCTCTTTTGACTTGAGAATACCGTCGTTGGCGTTCATTGAGGACCTTTGCTCCAAACCAAATGGCATATCTATTCCCATCAGCATCATCTTGATCCACTGCCCAACCAATGCCAATTGGGCTTGTATCCACAGTGAGAATAATAGGTCACCCATTCTCATAATTTGCTCTCTTTAGTGTTGGGGCTGAAATCAATAAGCTCTTTAACTTTTGAACTGCCTTCGTATGCTGTTTTCCCCTCCAAAACTTTTGCCCTTTTCTCAAGAGCTAATATAGACTTTCAGCCACATGAGCAAAATGCATAATGCATATTAAGTAAAAGACACATACACCCAAAAATCTTCTTACCTCGGATACATTCGAACATGTCTCTCGCATCCTGCTTATGGCATCAATCTTTATTGGTGAGGGCTTTCTTCCATATGGTCCACACATGTGCCCAACAATCAAAACTTCCTCTACTCCAAAAATTGATTTTTCTCCTAATAGAGTCAAATGAACGTCTTCAAGATGGCTCAAAATCCTATCACAATCAGCAATATGATCAGCCACAAATCCTCTACATCCCTGATAATTTAACTCTTCATTCTTCTCATGGATATTGCACCCTTTTATCGGCACATCATCAAGAAAGGGTAAGGTCAACTAAGGAATATACTCCCTCAAAACTTTATGCATAGCATTCATCATATGTGCCACCGAATTGGTTGCCCCTTATGGAAGCGTACACATCCTAATCAATCCAAGTGGTGTCTTCATGGTAGTGATATCTCGGCTTTCTAATGCAAGTTGGAACTGATCATATCCTGAATACAAATCTCCCAAAGAGTAAATTGCCTTGCCTACAAAAACTTCTGCAAATTCATCCACTATCGGGCCTGATCCAACATTCCTTATGGTGACTTTATTAATTGGTTGCAAATCCTATATAAACCTCAAAGAACCATTCTTCTTTGGAACAATAAACCACCGATTTGAATATGGAGCTAAAGAGGGCTCCAAAATCCGCATCCTGATCTTCTCGTTCAAAAGATTCAGCAACTTAGGCAAATATGCCTGAGGTATTGGAATAGGCTTTAAATTCCATGGCACATGAGGTACTGTAAAGATCATCATAGGTGCAACTATGGTCGGATCAACACATCCAATTTCATCTCGCTGAAATGCAAAGGCTTTCCCATGCCTTGCCAACATCTGCAAGAAACAAGCTCTTTCTGTAGGTAAAAGAAAGCTTGTATCACTAATTTTTAGCTTTTGTAAAGTTTTAGCTATAAATTTATGTCCCACTCCATGTGGATCCCGTAAACTAGGCTGTTGAGTCACTTTTTCAGCCAACCCATCACTTTCAAGTGGTAAAGACAAAGTCACAGGCTTAACCTTCTTTGCAATTGTTTTGTACTTTGTATCCACCCTTGCTTCAGTCCTATTTTGCAGCCCATATTGGAGCCCATAACATTCATGCTTAGCAAACTCTTGAATAATTTCATACAATTCTAAAGTGTCAACATAAATAACCTCTTTTTCTGCCATGCTTTCATCATTAATTGCTGTAGAAATTTCAGCCACTGTATCGACATCAATTAGCCCTGAAAACAGCCCTAAAATACCTTCATTTATAGCCATCAAACCATATGTCTTCAGCTCTTTTTCAACCCATCCTGCATATTTCTTTTCAGCCCTGCACATGGTTGAAACATTCTTAAAACTGCCAAGACTACATGCTATCCATTCTTGCAATCCAGACACAAACATAGTTTCCCCCTTTCCTGGAGGCATAATTATCTTCCTAGAGGCACTGCCATAGCCTCCCCTTACATCAGTGCTATCTAAAAACCCTTAAACTCTCGTGCATTAGGTGGCATGGGATTATCCTGCAGCTTATCCCGATTGCGGGGATGATTCACACAAATAGTGAGAAACTGTACTGCCTTTGTATTATCTTTACTTTGAACCCGAGCATATGAAGAATCATCATCCAAGGCTTTTATTTCTAGCCTTGATTCTGAAATATAGAGCTGCCCCAAAATCATTGGATAACTACATGGATCTTGCACAAAAAAATGATATTCATCCCTAACATCTCCAATAGTCATAGGTACATTCGGACAAGCTGCATAAAGATCCCCTGATGAATTGTTTGCCACCCGCATGCACCATCCTGGATCTACATCAATTGGCCAACCTCCATTCTCATACAAATTGTGTGGCATAACATTGATTTCAGAACCATGATCCAAGAGAGCTATGCAAGGTGTCTCTCTTTCTCCCACTTTAACAATTGTCTTTGTTGTAGCATGAGCCCAATGTGTTCTTGAATAATGACTGCTTGGAATAAAATGAGCATCTTCTTCTTCATGTACTTGTTGATGGACATCCCTATTATACATAGCCTTTTCTCTATGCTTAGTGCTGCCCGTAATACCATTTTTGGCCACAAGCTTGCTGTCTATACTTCCATCTAACCCATTTTCAGCATCAGCCTATTCCAAAACAACATTACATACATCATCATATTCCCTCTGAAGATGTTTCTCTATGTCTTTATCAACCTGCATCAATGCCTGTAAAACTTCACCATCAAACTATCTTTTTCGTTTCAGCATATCAATGATTGCATCATGAAATTCACACTTTGCAATTCCAAGAACTTCGCCAAGTGTGAATTCCACTCTACTGCGAAGTATGCGATCTTCCAAGACTTTTTTAAGATTTGTGGCAGTCTCAAGATTTGATTGTAACCTATAACTGGGTTGCTTGCCCCTTTTCTTTCCTTCTTGTTTCTTCTCTTGAGATGCATCATCCATAACATGCTCAGGTATGGCTTTTTCAGTCTTTTTTTGTTGCTCCATTTTACTTTGTGTTATGCGTTTTCTATCTTTCCAAAAGATTAACATTTTTTTCTTCTGCTTCACGGTAAGCTGTACAATCTCGCTTTTCATGTTGTAAATTGTCACACTAAATGCATCTCCTCTTGTATCCTTATTTGTACAGTCTTTGGGCTATTGTCCAAACCTTCTCTTCTACCTTAACATCCAACTTTTTGATCTTTGCATAGATCTCTGTCAAATTTAGTCTCAAATCACACATGCCTTTGATTAATTCATCCACATCATCACCTTTAAGAGCTAGACCAATAGGTATAGCCGATTGTTCTGCCATAGCTACAGGCGCCTTGGCTGCAATTTTAGCCCCCTTCTGAGCACTGGTAGTTGTGGTGCCTGTACCCCATCTTAATTTCATCTGCTCCCTCTTTACCAACATATGCACTGCTTTAGTTACATTAGCCCAATCTGATTTCAGCCCTGTTTCAAAAGAGGCATATTCTAAATGATCAGTCAGCTTCTCCTGCAAGATAGGATCTATAGCCTTTAGAAACAAATCAATTTTTTGACTCTCCAATGATTGTTGCTCATCGGCATCCAATTGCGCATACTGACTTTCAAATTCACGGAGCAAAGCTGTAGCAGCCAACCCTTTATTGAGCTTTTCAATCCAATCTATAAATGTCTTTTTAGTTACCAATCCTGCATCTTCCAAGAAAACTCTTCTCTCAAAGCTTTCTTAAAAGCTGCCCAATCAACATCTCTTCTATGTAACTCATCAATTCGATCATGCAAAGCATCCATGGCCAAACGGGAGAAATACCGACTCCATGCATACTGCGGTACCCCATGAAACAACATCTTTTCTTCATACAGCTGGATGAAGGCTGAAACATTTTGACCTTTAACTGCTTCAATTCTTGTCCCATTGCCTGCAATGCATTCACAACTAAGGAATCAATTCTTTCTGCTTCCTGCCGAGTTTGCATCTGTTGTTGTAACAACAACTGTTGCTGTTGTTGTTGCTGCAACAAAGCAATCATTTGTTGTAAAGCATCACCACCACTTGAAGTTGTAGAATCTCCCTTCTTTACACACCTATGCTGTCGACTTTCATGTTGGGTTCACCACTGTCGGAGCGTTTGCGGTCGAAAGTCTACTGCGGGGGTAAGAGACATCAGGATGAAGGGAGATTCAAGGAGTGGAGTAGACGGAATAGGAGGGGTTGAAAGAAAGAGAATATATGAAAGAATACTTACAAAAAGAAATAGAAGACATAGAGTAATACTCATAGAATTGAAGCCTATCAGCTCGGGGAAGTTGCTATATATATATCCTCTACATCACGTGTGTTCAAGGCCTATTTATAAATATCCTTATCTATAAATTTTTCTTGAATAAAACATAACCTTTTTCTATTCAATCTGTAAATAACCCCTTTGTATTACACCATTTGTATGTAAAAAATGTATAAAAATGATATTTTGAAGATACCTTATTTTGAACCCACGTGATACACACATATATTCATGAGTAACTTACCCGAGCCTGCTAGTTTATTTCTCCATTATGAGAAGACAAATCTCTTGTACACAAAAACGTACACAAAATAATACATTCCTCTATGCTGCTCAGACCGCCAATCTGATGCTTCCATTAGATCTGAAAGGGGGGTAAAATACTAGGACACTTGGCCATAATTCTGCCATATCACTCCTTCTTTATCTCCCACTTCGAAGTGCTGTTCATTGCTTGAAAACAGTGATTGTGACGCACATAATTTTGTCCATCTCTCTTTTTACATAAAATCCTCACAGATGGCTGAAAGCTATATGCTTTCTTTTGCATGTTATCCTAATCTAGAAGTTATCTATAGTTTTTGGATTTTTAAAAGAGATAATATCTAAAATATCATAAATTGGCTTCACTTGTCTAAAAAACTAATATGTTTGAACCATGGACACTAACACTAATGTCTAAAATGGCATTGGCTCTCTAGATCAATAAGAAAGCCGCACTTTAGAGTTTTTCACATGGTGTGCGTGTAGCTGCACGACAGCGTGGTACTTCTCATTTTTTTATTTATGCTTTTACAAATGGATATAGTAATGAGTTCATGGCCTTGTCTTGATAGGCTCTCTTTGACATAGATTTTGGGATACATAGCATTTGTGGGATTTATTTAGCTTGGGCTCATGGCTTACATTACTTTGGTATTAATCATTTGAGCATGGTACAAACAACTCTTTTTGAATGCGGGAAGATGTAGTTTGGAGAAGTGTAGGTGTGAACAAGTGAGTGTGGGAGAGAGAGGATGAGTTGGTGTGAATGGGGCTTTAAGGGTTAAGTCTTTAACCTTAGCCTTTAGAAGTAAAGAAATGAAATAATATCGACGTGCCAGCTTGCCTTGTAAAAACAATAATGAAGACCCTTCAGATTGTGAAACGGAAGTAGCAGCCCATCTAGAATAGAAGGTTGACGTGGAGATGGTGGTAGCTTATCACTCTAGGACATCGCGCCCTTTCCTTTCCACAGGCTATGGCCCCTTTAGCCGCACCTCACAGCGCAAAACGAAAACTGCCATTCGCCTCGGCTGCCAGGGTCATGCACCTCCCTTCTTCTCCAAAAATGTCGAAGAGGAAGACTAAAGAGGAGACGCTTCCTACTGTATATTTTTGGACTTGAAAGCTTAAGAGAGACAGGAGGACTCTCTGATCTATGAGATTTCCTACAAATGCTATTAGGTATACCTTCAGTCCTACGGCTGCATCGACTTGATATTGTAAACCTCATAATATCAAATCACAAAGGCCGTTTTTGGGCGGTCCACCAGTCCCCAGCTTCTAGCTTCTCTCTACACTTGCTGCAGAAGCTCCTCTTGGCCCTTTTGATGTTGCAGCCCTTAGGCTTTCCTCGTTTCTCAAACCGCCTCGGCCTCCTCACTAGTCTGCCTCTTCCTACATTTGAGAAACTGTGGTCGTCTGATGGCACTTGGTGACAATGTCCTCCTTGATCTTCTCGGCCTTTTTGACACAAACTTCCCAATTAAATGAAGCTCTCCTAAGCTTCTTGATTATCTTGAGTAGCACCTTCTTTCTTGAGTACTTCCAACAGTATATCCTTCCTTGAGCTTCTTTGCCTTGTACACTCACTTGATGTTGGATGGCTTGAGAGATTGGAATGGAAGTGGACTTATTCAAGTAGAAGAATGAAAGAGGGACAGATTTCAGAGCTTGCAAAGAAAGAAAAAATCACACCACTAGCTACCTAGCTCAGCCATGGCTCTGATATCATGTTTAGAAACACTGACCTAGAACTAGATGAGCTATGGTGGACGCAAATTAAACACACGATACATGATTAGAATGAGAAATTGTAACTCAAGTGAATTAGCTTCCAAGATACATTAGCTTGGACTCATAAACACAATCTTGAGTGACTCAAATGATTTGTACCATTACATTGAAATGAGTGTCAATTACATGCTTATATAACTTTTGGGTAGTACCATTGTACCTCACTGTGCATATGGGATTTTGAACATCTCTTCCTAGAGCATACATCATTTGTCTATATTCTAGCCTCTATGGGCCAGCATCATTTGCTATTCTCAACAAGAATGTTGTGAGTCATGATATTTGGATCTATTTCCTTTAGTTTGTCTAAGGACCATGTGAACACATCAGTGAACTCCCTTAGGAGATTTATAAGATCATGCTCTTCCTCCTCGGTTAGGTCGTCTACTATGTACATGGGTCGAGGCTTGTCCTCCCCTCTCACAAAGTTGACCTCCTTAACCTTGGCTGGTACTTTGATGGGTTCACTTGCTTGCCCTTCCTTCTTGGCTCCTCCTAATACCACTATTCAATCACCCTTTTTGTATTTTGTGAAGTGCTTGGACAAGTCCTAGGGTTTCTTTTTCCATTTAGCTTCTTGAGACTTTTGAGTGTTTCCTTTTCTCCTCCTTTAACCTCCTGTGCCTTAGGTGGACTAGAAGAAGGTCCCCCTTGGTGCATCAGTGTGGTCAAGGTGTCTCGAGGTCACTATCAGAGCTCGCCTTCGACTTGGAATTGTACTCATCATCCTCACTAGAAGAGACTGTCTCCCTTGGTGCTCAAAACTCTAAAGCTGACTCTACTCCAAATAATGGTGTGGTGCAAGGATGAACTAATCTCTCTTGGTTGTAATCTACCACCTCGAGGAATTCTAGCCAGGCTCGATTGCAATCTCCCTTGGCAAATCCCTTGCTCACTCAAAATGTGTTGACCTCTCGAGGTATAGTGTACACTCTAGTTTGCTCAATTACTCTTCCCTTTGTATCATATTCTATGGTCTCTACTTCCTCTTTTCTCTCCTCAATTGATGGAATAGTTGTCTTCGTACTCATCATCAGAATCCTCATATTGGGATTATATATCACTTGCAAGGTCACCACTTTCAAGCTTAACCACGCTTATCACAAGAGTCTAGTTATATGACAAGTTTAAGTCGTGGACCTTAGTTCATTGCCACTCTTTGCTTTCCATAAGAAGGCTTGAGAGGCTTTAAATTGATAGCTGGGTTACTTGCCACAAGTTGACTTGACAAGTACTTGAGGATTTTTGAAGTTCTAATTTGTTTGTTGAGACATGATAGGTGACTAGCATTGGAGTCTATGGCTTGTTAGATTTCACCCTCATTCTTTGAGAATGGGAGATCAATGGTTACCAATACGTGCATCTAGTCTCACTCATCCTCAGGACAATGAATGTACCTTGTTAGAGGTCCATAATCACTTCTAGGCCTTGAGTCACCCTTTAGTAGGGTAGAGATGGCATCTAAGTCTATTGGTGAGGTTTTCCATGTGTCCATCTCTACTCGGACTACTTATGACCTATTGCTCAAGAATATCAGGCCATTACCCCATTCGTCTATCCCTTTGGCATTCATCATCCTAGGTTTATCGAGAAGGATATCATAATCCACTCCCTTCATAATTATGAAGTTAATTGAGAATTGGATTCCCACTATCTTTAGAGCTTAGTCCTTTAGGACTCAAAAAGGTCTAGTCTAACCTTCATCCCATCCTCTAGAGTCACATTGAACCTTGTGATTTCCACTGATGGGTTTTCCCAAGCTTGTAAGACTATGTGACTAAGTACACTAACCCCTACACTTGTGTCCACTATCCCCTTTCATGTAGTATCTCCTAAGGTGATGACAGGTAAGATTGCATGCATCTCAATGCCCTCCCAAAAGGCATTCACTTGTGGGGACTTAGACATTTGATTCAACATTTGGCTTGGTATGTGTGTCATTGTAGCATGGTCCAGAAAGTCCTGCATGTTCATTATTGCATTCTATTTGTCAATTCAATTCTTGCCAAAGTGCAGCATTTTGCCAAAGCAATTCTCCCAATGACAATGTCACGGGAGTTGTTATTAGTATGTTTAGCAATTTTCTATATGTCTCCTTCCTCAGATTCATGGGCTCCCTAGCAATGCTCGTGAACCAATTACACAGTCATAGCCCCCTTATATTGACCATGCAGTTGTTCACATGGTGGTGTTGTCTCTCTTGCCCCTTAGATATGTGGGGGAGACTAGTGGGTTCATGGTTGAGAGTTTTTAAATCTCATCCTCAATGATAGGTTTGGTGTCTTGAAGGTGAGCTTGCAATTCTTTTATCCACTCCTTAACCTTGTTCGTAGCCCTCAGTTGGTTGGGGTCATGGTACTCTCCAACCTTAGTGCTTCCTTTCTCTTTTGTCTTAGGAGTGGATGTTTCTACTTTAGAATCATTGACCTATTTTACCTTGGTTAATGTGATCTCAATCTTGGTCTTGAGCATTATTTTTGTCTCGGTTCTCTTTTTCCTTCGTCATTTACTCTTCTTCCCTATAGAGAATGCATCTAGGTTGCTCGGTTGAGGAAATGAGATACCACTGCCGACTTTGTTTGAGCTCCTGTCATGACGTTTAGGGGAATAGGTGTAGCATCATTTTTGGGTGGATCGACACAAAAGAGTACGAGCAACATAGATGGTGCGATTGCTATTTGCTTGCTCGTTTTCAGGGCAATGAGACAAGATATGCCCTAGATGGAAACACATCTAGCATGCTATGGATTCCTGGCTCTGAGCTCCTCCTAGACCTCTACCTCTTCCTCTGCCTAAGGCCATGACTGGCACATGTCTATAGTCCATCAATATGGGATTACTCTCTTCATCATAAGAGACATATGGGTCATGTATGAATCTTCCTCCATTGGTTCTCCACAAAGTGTACTAGAGCATCGCTTGGTGGGTGGATCACAATAGGTCTTGGAGGTCTAGGGATTCCCATAAGGTTGATGTCTATCCTTGGGGTGGCTAGCTTTGAATCATTAGGTGTAAGGAGATCCAAAGGGGCTCCCCTTTCAAAATATGGTTTCCTAACTCTTGGATAGTATGGCTAAGTGTAAGGTTGCTAGTAAGACAACTGTCTTGACAACTGGTAGTGCATGGTGTCATGCTTGAATCTTCCACAATTGGCACAAGGTCTTGATTTGGGATCAGGACATTCAAAAAGTAGGTGGTTTACTCCACAGTGCACACACTGCATGCCCACTACACGAGAGATCATACTGGCCTGCATATTGACTCTTGTAGTCTTTGGCCAACTTTGATTTTAGGTCAGCTATAGCTTGGGTCTGGTCAACACTCTTCCCTTCTTCTTGTTCACTAGGGGTTGTTCGTTCACTAGTTGTTTTAGCTCTCTCATCATTCCTAGATGCATTGCTACCTTGCTGTGTAGCCCGAGAGCTTCTCTCCCTGAGCAAGTCATCTACCCATGTATGACCATCCCTCACCCGAGACCACCACCGTCATGCTCCACCACACACACACACACACACACACACACACACACACACACACACACACACACACACAACACACACACACACACACACACACACACACACACACACACACGGTATCCTCTTGTAGACACTCCTTACATGTGTGATGTAGTCTTGTATGTCCTCCTTGTCTTTTTGGCTAACATTCATAAGCTTAACAATGAGGTTATCAAATTATCCTACCTCTGAGAATCTCTTGATGAAGAGATCTTTCAAACTGAGTGAAGTTATAAGGTTAGTGGTTCAACATCTGGACACTAGTTGTCATGTTAGTGTACATGAGTTTAGCTTGAAGTCTCAACACTAGGGTGGTCCCTAGGTGCAATGCTTGTGACACTTGTAGAGTATAGATGAGTTGATTTTATTGTTGCATTACTTTTCTTTCCACTCCTTGCCTTCCCATCATGTTCCCTTATCTTTTCTTTTTCTTTTTTTCCCTTTTTTGAATTATAAAGTGTTCAGCATTGTTAGACTGGTGAACCAAGTTCATTCCTTTTCTCCTAAGCAAAGACCAAATGCATGAGCTCGTTGAGAGAGGTTCGTGAGGTTATTGGCCTTGCACACCTACTCAAACTGCTCAACAAAGACATAATGCTCATTGCTTGCATTGTATTTATCAAGTTTCTTTGCAACTATGGTTATTTTGATTTGGCGACTGGCATTTGGGGTAACTCCTAGCTCGACTAGCAATGATGTTGCCAAGGCTACCCCGCTTTGCTTAGCGCTAGTATTATCTAGCAATATTTTTGTGAGTAGCTCGCTTATTGTAAGGTATACTTCTAGGACTCTCTCCCTCTTGGCATTGCCTCCTGTTCTATTCCTACTTGAGATGGCTAGGATCTTGCGAATCTCATTGAGCTCTCTCTCCTGATGCAACCTCTGAGCCCTTTGCTCTTGGCTATAACTTGCAATATGTTGATCCAGTGGAACAACCCAACTTCTATAAAGCATTGTACTTGACTATCACTTTCATATGAATGAATACAATGTCATGATGCTTTGTACTTTTAGTTAAGTGTATTGTTGTTGTCAGTCCTACACAAGATTGTGTTTATGAGTTCAAGCTTCCATCTTGGAACCTAATTCACTTGTGTAACAGTTTGTCTCTGCATGTCCATGTCATCATGAATTTGGTCTTCATCTTTCATCCGCCATAGCTTATGTCATGCTCTAGATCCGCATCTTTTAACATGGTATCAGAGTGTAGCTGAGCATGGAAAAATTCCATTTGGCTCTCATCTAGCTCAGCTTGAGCAGCTTAGGACAAGTCTAGGACCTCATCTCCCACTCCTTCTTCTCCACGTGACCTTGTGGCAGCCATAACCAGTAGTACCCTGCCTGCTTGAAGCTCTCATATCTCTCTCTATTGGGCCAAATCTTATCAAGATTCCTTCTAGATAAGTGTTTCCTCTCTATATCACTTGAAACATCAGCATTTCCCTGCCACAAGCTCAGCATTATCAATTTTCTCAGGCTCTATGTCTGCCATAGCTAGATCTGTACCTACCTCTGATTGAGCTTCTTGATCTCCACCTATAGAGCATAACTTCACTTCCTTTCTTCTAGGGGATTGCTCTTTGGATATGGGTGCTATTGCATATCTCATAATAGCACGACACTGGTCATCATATGGTGCAGCATTACAAAAATTCGAGGTTGCTGGAAATTTTGCACCTGTATTAGTTCGTACAGCTTGGTCTCGTCTGTGCGCTATGATTCTGGCTCTAGTCCTAGGGCATTTGAAGAATGACTTCTAATCTTCATCTCCATCAAATATGCGACTGAATTATCCATTGTAGATGTTGTATCATCAGAAAAATTAGTTGCATGCACTAATAAACTCCATAGCCAAAGCTCCAAATTTCATCTCTTACACTTTCTCAAGCTCACTAGAGCTCCTGCCACACCATTGAAGTCTACTACATAATCATAACAACAAATTAGTAAGGAGGATCTTGCAGACTTGAAAGACTTGGAGCAAGCAACAAAGACTTTAGCAAGAGGAAGGTTTGAGAAGCCTAAGCATCAACATTCAAGACATAGTATTTATTGATACTCAAACAATGCTTCTTGGCACTTGAGTCTTCAGTCTACTCATGAGTAACTCACCTTTTGATTCGTGCTTCGAAGATTATTCTTAGTCTATGTGATGATTTAAAGTCACATTGATAAAATCCCGTGTGAATCTCAATGTTCTTGTAAAAGGATAGACACTACCCAAGAGTTCTTGTGGTAAGACCTCCTAGTAAGATGACTGAAGTAGAACATATAGCAAAGTTTAATGGTGAAGACTTTCATGCCTGGAAGGAGAAGACCATGTACCACCTTATGCGGAAAGACTTGTGGGACTTGTTTGAAGATGAGGAAGAAGATGCAGATGACAAGAAAGAAGATATTGTAGAAGACCATCCTAAAACAAAGGCATAGAAGAAGATGAACAACAAAGCTCTAGGTATTATTGCATGGGGTCTATCAGATGATGTATTACATCACATCTTTGACATTAGGGATGCAAAAAAGCATGGGAAGAACTTGACAAAATCTTTGGTACATAAGCAAAGAACTAAAGATAAAAAATTTTATGCAATTTTATAAGTTTGATGTAAAAGATAGTTCATCTATGACTGTACACATCAATAAGTTCAAGGGCCTTAAAACTCAGTTAGAAACTCTTAAAAAGAACATTGATGAGATGAGGCAATAGCAGTGGTACTTGCCAGTGTTAATCATGAACCATATGAGAACCTTGTTTCAACACTAAGTAATGTTCGCAGTCTCTCACTCAAAGATATTGAGCATTCACTGCTTGATAGAGAAAGTAAGTTTAAAAGCAAAGATGTAAAAGAGACCAACTCAAGGGAAAATCTCTTATACACCAGAGGAGCTACTTGACCCAAGGGAAGAGGTTGAGGATTCAACACTGACAACAGAAGTTGGATGACATGTCATTATTGTGGTAAGACTAGCCATATTTCCAGTGAATGTTTTCACAAGAAAAGAGCACAGTAAAAGCAGAATGACCACCACCAAGGTCAATTCATGAATGAAGAAGAAGAAGAAGATGCTTCTGCTACCATCAACAAATCTGACAGATTGTTCTAAGGAATTTGTTCCCATAGTGGATCTCTGTGTTTCCCTTAGTGGATTTGCTTTGTAAAAACCCTTGCCAAAGATGTAAAGTCTCAAGCTTTAACTTGACTAGGCTGCCTATGAGCTGGTCTCTCGGACCATGTTATCTGTAGGGGGCAAAAGCCAGCAAGTGTAGGGACTCATCATTTGAGGGGGGGTGTTGAGAAATAGACAAATGATGTATGCTCCAGAAAGAGCTGTACTGAATCCCATATGTATAGTGAGGAGAGTGGAACAACCCAACTTATATAAATCATTGTACTTGACTATCACTTTCATATGAATGAATACAATGTCATGATGCTTTGTACTTTCAGTTAAGTGTCTTGTCATTGTCAGTCCTACACAAGATTGTGTTTATGAGTCCATGTTAAGAGTGGAAAAAGATTGAAATTTTGATTGATTTTTGTTGTTTTTGAGGTCTAAATGATTGATTTTTGATGGATTTAGAGTGATATATGAATGAATACAATGTCATGATGCTTTGTACTTTCAGTTAAGTGTCTTGTCATTGTCAGTCCTACACAAGATTGTGTTTATGAGTCCATGTTAAGAGTGGAAAAAGATTGAATTTTTGATTGATTTTTGTTGTTTTTGAGGTCTAAATGATTGATTTTTGATGGATTTAGAGTGATGTATGGTTGTTAATGGAAGTTTTTGAGAGTGTTTTGGATGATATTGATTATGTTTTGGAAATTCATGATGATTTTTAGTGGAGATATGAAGCTTTGTGATGTTCTGTTGAGCTTTTGATTGGTTTTGTATACCTTTTGTATACCTTCTGTTTTGTTTTGATTTTCTTATGTATGAAGCATGGATTGATGATTGATGAAGATTCAGATCTTTTGAAATCTTATTGAATAGTTTTTGATAGTTTGGAATGGTTTGATTACAAGTTATGAGGTTTTGATGACCTTCTATAGACCTTCTGTAGAGCCTCTGTCTCTGCTCTGTCTCTGTATTGTAGCTGTTCTGGTGCTGTACTGTAAATGTTCTGTAGACCTTCTGTAAGAGTTTTGTAGAATGTATGTGTAACTTTGGGAAAGTTTTCTAACCTTTGGAAAGGATGAATCTAAGTTCAAAAGAGCTAAAACAAGTGGAAGACGTAGCTGCTGAAGACTGAAGAGAAGACTAAGTGACAGTGACAGTAGTGAGTTGTGAAAAGACACTGTAGTGGCTCTGGTGACTCTTCATATCAGACATACCTCTTGGGAGATGCATCCATGACCTAAGAAGGATTATTGAGGGTTATTATGAGAGTATTGTAGTGAGGAGATGATGTACTATATATATATATATAGAGAGAGAGAGAGAGAGCCAAAGATAGTCAATTCTATCAAAACAATGTAATTGTATATGAGAGATTGAGAGAGAAAACTATGAAGACATTGAAGATGAATACTATGTGATTGATTTCCATTCAAAGATGGTGTATTCCTTTGTATTATTTGTTATATTGAATAATTTCATGAAGATGTTGAAGATTATGGTTGATTCTATCAAATCCATGGGAGATCTCTACTATGATGCTGCGTGAAGAATTGTTGTTTTCTTTGTTTTGATGATCAAAAGAATGAAATAAAAGCTTGTTGATGTTACAAGATAGATTTTATTGCAAGAGAATTCCCTTTTCCTTGGTGTTCCTCTTGGGGCTTCATGTTTTTGGTATGCAGTTGGGGAAACTTGCCATCAACAAGCACCAGAAGAGGCTGAAAATGAAGGAAATGACATTGCCAAGAAGAGGAAAATCCATTGTAAAGTTCCTTCTTCCACTGAAGAGTTGGAATTTCTTATAATCAAAGCCACTTTCCACAAGAAGTTCATCCCACAATGGCGGAAACATATCACCATCATAATGCATGCTCTATGTGGTGGATTGTTTCCTCTTCCTGTTGACGCAGCAGAAACTTGCATCTTGGTGGCAAACTGTTTGGGAACAAATTGAAGAGAAGAAACAGAGAGAATGACCATTCATGGAAGATTTGATATTCACTGAGAAGTTTCCAGACATCATCAAGTGGGAGATTGTGAAGAAGCTTCAAGAGTCTTGGTCTATAGAGGTTCACAAAAACAAGAAGGAAAAGAGCTGGAACTTGTTAGTGGATGCTCAACAGCAAGATACATGGGATGCTTGGTGCATTGACAATCTTCTGTTTGTCCAATTAGCAACCCAATGAAAGTTGGTAGACAGAGTGTTTTTCACAACATACACTGTTGAAACCCTCAGAAGCTGGCATTATTATAATGACGCAACAAAAATCCTAAGAAGAATGAGTTTTGATACTTTTAGAACAGAATATCTCCCCCTCTGTAGTGGTTTGAAAGCTGAATTCAGAGATGTTGAAAAGAAGGAAGTAGAAGAGATGTTGGCCAGAGAATCCATGAGAGACTGAAGCCCTCTCTGATACTATCTTGTTGAGTCCAGACCAACTGGTTGGAGCCAATCCCTTGATGAATGACACAATAAAGAGGCAAGCGTTAGAACCAGAGGTACGTGAGAAGAGAGAAGGCAAAAATCAAAGCTGAGAATGACTTTGCAGCAGAAGCCTCCTTTGACACCCTAAAAGCACTCTTTACAGAAGTCCTCATGGCGACTCAAGGTCCCCTTCCTAGTTAGATTCATCCTGGAAACATTGATGACAGGCCAACAAATGTAGTCCCATTGCCAGTTTTTAAGGGAGAGTACAATGAAGACCATGATCTTAATGTAGCAGAATTCATGGTAGCATGTGTGGCTAACAATGCTAGAACCCCTGAGCATTGGTTAGCAATATTCCCCGCCACTTTCAAGGGCGTGGCGTTTCAGTGGTATGAGAGACAAGCAGCATGAACTTTTGGCACATGGGACAACCTGAAGTTGGCCTTCCTCACTAAATTCAGGCATGAAGGTTTTGAAGAGCGGATGCGAGAGGAGTTCATGAACCTGAGTCAATCCTTTGGAGAAAGAGTAGAAGCTTATGTCTCGCGAATGGAATCCATCCTGAAGAGATGGACTAACCATCATTTGGATGAAGGAATCCAGAAAGGAGTGTTTCTCAGGGGCCTACAACCAAAAGTTAGCAAGTTTGTGGAATTGAGAAGACCGGTCAATCTACAAGTTGTAGTGGAAGGTGCAAGATTGTATGACGAAGTTGAAGCAAGACTGTCAATGACCTCCGGAAGAGGAGTCTTACCTCCTCCCATGCCAGCAATGGTATACCCACCAAATGCAGTCCCAAGGACAGTTCCCTACCCCTATCTCCAGATGTAAACAGTGCCACAATATAATGCACCTAATCCAGTGTGGTCACCGCAGATAACAATGCCTCAAATGATGGTTCAACCACAGTGGCCTCAAACAACAACAGTGGCCTCAAACAGTTCCTCCAATGGCGACTCAACAATAGTGGAACCCTACTAATTGGAATCAACAACCCCAAGTCTCAACAGGAGCTCTGAATCAGAGCCAGAACAGAAGACCTTCTGGATCAACCCAACCAGTTTATGCAGTGATTATAGATGCTTCCCAAAACCCTACTATAAGTACTTCAGGAGGTGAAAATCTGAAGGACTACTTATCCAACTCAGTTGCAAGTATCAAGAAAGAGCTTCTGGATGTGATTACAAAGCAACTACAGACGTTGAAGGTGAATACCACCAATATATCCACTCTTGTGGGAGCTGAAAGAGATATGATGCACTCTAATACATGGTGCGGAAAGTGTCATCAAGCAGGACATTTAGCCACTGAATGTACTTGAAAACCAACCATTCATGGAGCCTTCTGTTCCTACTGTTTGCGGAAGAACCATACAGAGGATATTTACTCTCTGAAAGAGATGCATGAACGAAGACAGAAGGATGAAAATGCAATATTCAACTTGCTAGAATCCAAAATGATAATACAGGATATTGGACCAAAGCCTAGGGAATTTGGTCCTAATTTTGGTCCAAGGAGGTTTTCCTCTCAAAGTTACAGAGGACAATAGTCTGGCGGTGGTCAGAGATCAGAGGTGGAATGTTACAGATGTGGAGAAAAGGGATATATCTCCCCGAATTGTCCAAAACCTAGACGATCTGTGGATTACAAGCCCTTATACAGCCGATGCAAAGGTGAAGGCCACACTGCAAAGGACTGTCCAAGTCCAACCCCTGTAAAGGCCAATGCCACTGATAGCCAACAGAAGGTACAAGAGCCTGCCTCCAATTTGGTAGAGTTGGAAGTTGCCGTTGTTACGCGCACCAAAAAGAAGGAACCAGTGGTTCAGAATGAAAATAATTCTCCTGCAAAGACTATGAAGTTCAACCTACTTATAGAGGGACAAAGCAGTACATAACAGAATAGTGCAGTACAGAGCACCACATGCCACAGAGAGTTACAGAGACAGTTCCAGAGACAGGACTAGAGGCCCAGGAGATAGATGATACATAAGCACTTCCAGAAACAGAAGAAGTGCCAATGTTGCAATTATTAGAAGAAAAAGGAAATATGAAAATGGGTGTAGCCCCTTCCCCAACAGGCTAGAGAAGCCTGTGGATCCTATCAAAGATTATGACTTGGTCAAAGACCTAGACACTTTTAAACCAAACTTAACATTCCGACAGTTGCTGATGCTATCTCCCAGCTGCCGAAAGAGATTCAAAAGCATCTTGACAAGAAGACGTGGACTAATGATCGCTCCTTCAACAGCAACCAAGACCAATAAGGCCTCGGAGCCTGTAAAGGAAGTAGATGTGGCTAATGCCTTCCTAGATCCTGGAACCCTAGAGATTATTGTATGGATAGAAGGATGCTTTATCTCAGATGCATTGATTGATGGAGGCTCATCAGTCAACATAATGACGGATGTCACAATGAAGGACTTAGGGTTGCAAGGAATTCAACCTACACAGTGGCTTATCAGATTGGCAGACCAAAGCAGAGTCAAATCGTTGGGCATTCTCCCATACGTAAAAACAACCCTTGCAGGAAGAGACTATTGGCTGACATATTTGGTGGTCAAACCAAATTCTTATGGGACCTCATACCCTCTACTGTTGGGAAGACCTTGGCTTTTTGAAGCAAGAGCCAGGATGGATTGGTTCAAAGGAACCCTAACCCTAGGCAGAGGACCCAACAAAGCGGTGTTGAAGCTGAATGGATCGCAAAAAGGCAATGGATCCACATCCATTGAAGTCATAACTGACTCCTCTAACGAGGTAACAGATGGTATATCAGGAGATGAAGAGGCTGTTAAGCAAATTTTTCCTAAGAAAACAAAGGCACAATCCCTAATAGTGGGCACTATAAGCCAACTGCCCACAGGATGTAAAATCCTTGTCCATGGGTGAATACCTCCTGCCTCAACTAGAATTAACTTCAGAAATCACCTCTGACAGTGAAATAGAAGCATGGATGTACTATTCTCCCTGTTACATGACAGTCGACAGAGATAGAACAGAGACAGTACAGAGATAGTACAGTTTCAGAGCAGAGATAGTACAGAGGCAGAGCAGATAGAGAGACAGTTACAGAGATAGTTACAGAGACAGTAACAGATACAGAGCCAGAGCCAGAGCTAGAGGCAAAAGCAGAGTCAGAACTGGTGACGGAAGCAGAAGCAGATGCAGAGGCAGAAGATCAGTTCTTCTCTTATAGAGCCACTACTGAAGCAGAGACAGAGCCTTTAGAGGAAGAGGATGGAAATGATGAGGAAGACAATGAAGCAGGTTATGAAAGTGCAGATGAAGAATTTCCTATGATAGAGGATGATCTTGTTGATGTCCCTACAGAGACCTCAGAGGCCAAATATCTCAGGGTACTGGATGGAATGATTATGCTTCCATTTGGGTTGATCAATGGACCACAAAGTATGTAGAATCTGTATAAGCAATGGATTAAAAGCATAAAAATTAAGTTCACCAGTGGCTCATGTCACCCTAACCGTTTAGTCCAGAGAAAAGATGATGATGATGCCCCTTTTCAACAGAAGCCAAAGCCCTTAGAGCCACGGCCCCTAGAAGGTCTGTGCTATGTGACATTCCTGGATGCATCTTCTGAAGATGAATCCCTAAGTCCAGAAGAAATTACCACTTACACATAAGCAAACAAATCTCTGATACCCTTCCAGCAACCTCAACAGACAAATGAGTCATCTGTTCAGAAGGACATTGATTCTAGTGGAACATCAGACGAGGATACTACTCTCTTGAAAGAGTCAGTCCTCTATCCAGAAGCAATCCGTGGGACATTTATCTGCGAAGTGGAAGGTGAAAGACAAGTAACGTTCTTGGATGCTGACGGTATTGAACGTCACTTGAAAGTGGGCCTCAATCTTCCAGAAGAAGAACTAGTGGTCCTGCAAGACCTACTCAAAGAGAACTTAGACGTGTTTGCTTGGTCATATAAAGACCTAAAGGGGATTGATCCCACAGTATGCCAAAATCACATTGACCTAGAGCCCGATGCCAAACCTGTAAGGCAAAGACAAAGGCGGATGAATCCTAATTATTCTGCTCTGGTGAAGGCCGAATTATTGAAACTTTTTGAAGCAGAGTTCATCTATCTCGTGGCTAACAATGAATGGGTTTCGCCCATTGTGGTAGTACCCAAGAAGAACGAGAAACTTCGAATATGTGTCGACTTTCGAAAGCTCAATTCAAAGACAAAGAAGGATCATTTCCCTATCCCTTTTACAGACCAACTGTTGGACACAATGGCAGGCCATGAGCTTTATTCCCTCTTGGATGGATTCAGTGGATATAACCAAGCCCAAATCGCAGGACCAATCCAAAATAACCTTCACCACAAAATGGGGGACCTATGCCTGCAGAGTGATGCCATTTGGGCTCTGTAATGCTCCTGCCACCTTCCAACGAGTAATGATGGCTGCCTTCCAGAATCATCTGCATGATTTCATTGAGGTGATCTTGATGACTCTTGTGTCTATAGTTTGATCGGAGAGCATTGGGGACACCTAGATCAATGTTTTGACAAATGCCGAGAGTATGGGATTTCTCTCAACCCCAACAAATGTGTCTTTGGCGTCTCCTCAGGAGTTCTTTTGGGCCATATTGTCTCTGCACAAGGGATTGCAACAGACCCGGCACGGATTGAGAAGATTGCCACCTTAATAGCACCAACAAACCTCAAGCAATTAAGAGAATTTCTTGGCCATGTGGGCTACTACAGGAGATTTATTGCACATTTTGCAACCAAGGCAGCCCCTCTGCACAACCTCCCAAGGAAAGAGGTGGATTTCCTTTGGACTGATGACTGTGAAGAGGCCTTTAATACCCTAAAACAGTGCCTAATCCAAGCACCTATTTTGCAGCCTCCTGATTGGATGAAGGAGTTCCATGTGCACACAGATGCATCAGTTGAAGGGCTAGGTGCTGTCCTATGTCAAAAGGCCCCCTCTAAATTAGATCAACCGATATATTATGCAAGTTGAAAGGTCACTGATAGGGAACGGAACAATACAGTGACAGAGCTTGAGTGCGTGGCAATGGTGTTTGCACTTGAGAAGTTTCAACACTATTTATTGTCAACACATTTCAAGTTCTATGTGGATCATGAAGCCCTGTCCTTCTTGATGAACAAAGCAGATGCTAAAGGATGACTGATGAGATGGTTGCTCCTATTCTAGGAGTTTGACTTTGAAGTGGTCACTAATCTTGGCCGTTCCCATGTCTTAGCCGATCATCTATCACGAATCCCTCAAATAGAAGAAGAGGAACAGGATGATTCAGACCTTCCTGATGCTTCCTTGTTTCTAGTTGAAACAGTTACTCCCTGGTATGCAGACATAGCCAATCTCCTAGCAACTCAACAGTATCCTCCTGGCATCTCAAGCCGTGAGAAGAAGAAGCTTCTGTTAGAATCAGCCCCTTACACCTTGCTAGGCGGTGCACTGTACAAGAAAGGCAAATATGAAGTGTTGCGAAGATGTGTTGTAGGAGATGAAATCGGAAAAATATTGAAAGCATGCCTGACGAACCCTGTGGTGGACACTTCGCAGGAGAAGCGACAGCCAGGAAGGCTCTGTTAGCAGGATACTGGTGGCCGACCCTCCACAAGGATGCATCTGATTACTGCAAGAGATGTGATGCTTGTCAGCGAGTGGGGAAACCCACCAAAACAAGTGCCATGCCACTGCAACCCATTCTTCCCCTAAAACCGTTCGAGAAGTGGGGGATTGATTTTGTGGGTCCCATTGATCCACCCACCAGACGAAAGCAGAATATATACATCTTAGTATGTACAGATTATGTCACAAAGTGGTGTGAAGCTAAAGCCTTGAAGAGGGATGATGGTAACAACGTAGCCCTGTTTATGTATGAGAACATTATCACCTGTTTTGGCAATCCCCTCGAGCTGGTTAGTGACAGAGGTACTCATTTCCTTAACAAAATCATGGAGGAGCTGACTGAGCTGTATAATATCTGCCATCGTAAGTCCACTCCTTACTACCCTAGAGCCAACGACCAAGTTGAAGTCACCAATCACATCCTCTGCTCAATTCTGACAAGAAAGATTGCTGCACATCATCGCGATTGGGACAATCGACTTACAAAGGCCCTCTGGGCATACAGAACCTCTTATAAGGCAGCTACAGGATAGACCCCTTTCCAGCTAGTGTATGGTACAGAAGCTGTTTTCCCTGTTGAACTAGAATTACTTTCTTTGTGAGTGGCAGTTAAAGAACGCTTGGGAGATAATGAGTCGTTGCAACGCCGTCTCTTGCACTTGGAATGGTTGGATGAGATACGGCGGATGGCCCTATAGTGCATGGAAACCACTCAAGTGCGATGTAAGGCCTATCATGATAGTTTCATCAAGCACAAGGAGTTCAAAGAAGGTGATCTTGTTCTAGCCTATGATTCGAGATTTGGCAAGTTTCTTGGCAAGCTCCAACAACAGTGGATGGGCCCGTACAAGGTACTTGCCGTCAATCCTAACGGCTCTGTTCAGGTGCAGACTGTTGATGCCTCTGATGAACCTTTCCTGATCAATGGCTATTGCCTGAAGATGTACTTCCCTCCCTGGGGATCTTGACAATCACAGCCGACCTACCCTTTCCTTTTGGGCGTTGCACTATCCTTCTTGTTGTACTTCTGATAGCCCTTATGATTCTCCTCATGAGGCGGTCTCGTTCTGCTATCCCCTCGCAGAAACATCTCGATCCGACATTGCTCTCTTCTCCTTTGATCCAACAACGATGGCGAGGGTGGTCCTGATATATAGTATTTTTATCATTCTCTTTCTTAAGAAAGAAAGAAAAAAAAACACAAGAAGAAGAAAAAAAGAAAAAGAAAAAAACAACAAAACTGCTATGGGAGAAAAGGAAGAAATTCCTTGTCATAGCAGGCCTCGTTCCAAGAAAAGGTGGAAACACCCTTGGACGAGAAGCTGACTATGGAAAAGGTGGTAACACCCCACAGTTCAGGAGAGCTAACTCACCAGCAGAACCTCTTCAGCAAGTAATTTGTAGCCACCTCCCTTGGTGCGTTGTCTTTGCAATATCAATCTATCTGCCCTTCTTAACAGACGACTCTTTTTACAAGTCATTGAAGTATGAAATTTGTAGGCTGCCTCCCTGGGTACGCCTCATCCTCAAGATCCTTATGACAACAACAACTGACATGATCTTCATCACCGATACTTGGAGTGATGTGAGCTTTCATCCTAACAGGATGGGGATGTGAGTAAGGGCTGCCCTTTGTATCTAACAGAGAGTGAGACATAGGGTGGGGTGAGTGCCCAGTCTTTCCCTTCAAATCAAATGAGAGGTGAGATGTGTGAACGGAGTGTTGCACGCACGGGATGGGCCTCTCTATGCACAAAGCATGATCTGCTTCTGTGCACTGCACCACAAGGTTCCTTGGCCTTCCTTCTTGCACTGTATGCTGGCACAGAGCAGGATGCACAGTTGCACCATCAAATGCGCACAAGGCATACAACCTCTGAACAAGCGACCTTGAGGATTACATCAATGGGTTTCAGGAACGGGCTGCCCTCTGTATCTATCAACAGAGCATGAGACAGAGGGTGGCCTGAGTGTGACTAGTGTTTTTTCAATCAATTATTGAGAGGTGAGGATTGAGGGACGTTATGACCTTTGGAGTCAAGTACGTTTCTGTTTCCCTATGCACCCACGGGCTGGGTTTTTGCCATCAGCACAGGACACGTCACTCTATTCTATACACTGCACTGCAAGGCTCCCTGGCCTTTCTCCTTGCACCTATGCCAGACACATTGGATGCACTGATGCACTATCAATTGTGCACCCTGGCATACTCCCTCTGTATCATTTCTTTGCCGATTCCTAAATCGGGTGTGAGCTATGGGTTTCATCTTGATTTCCTCGAGTGACATTAGTTATGGGGCGAGTGCCTGCTCTTTCAATCCATTTGAGTGATCGTGAGTTGAGTGCAATATCCCTCGCCATCGACGAATTTCCTGTGATCCCTTCAACCAGCTGCCTCCTTGGGTGCTGCCGCGTGGTCCCTGCCACAAAGGATGTGGGACAAGTGCTGTGAAGATACCTTGTTACCTCCTATAGAGCCGACGACGACACCAGATGCAACCTCGATAGTTGACATTCCTTCTCGGCAATATGGGCCAAGTTTTTCTAGCCCTATACCTTCTATTTCTCAGTACTGGTCATGTTTTAGGTGCAGGGACGTTTTATGGTTGGTCTGATGTGGGTTACTAAGTCCGTGAAGTTTGGTTTAACCTTCCTGCTAAGGTCTTAAGTGTGGGGACACGTCCCTGCGCGTCTATGTTGCATACCCCCATGCATATGCCCTGTTCTAATCATGCATCTATGCCATGATTTCATTTTACCCTGATGGGATCCCTTCCCCACCCTTCCGTTCTATTTCACCCTGTCTTAGGGGTTGTTCCTTGACCGTTTGCCCTTATTCTTGATTTTGCGCTTCTTTCATACAAACGGACCTTACGTTCACCGAAAACTCAATCCAACCTTATAGCCCTGTTCATCCCTTTGAACTGCCTATTTTTCCTTTTTACCAACCCCTGTTCCGATAGATGGTTTTCAAGTTATTATTTTTTGAAGTAATTCCCGTAAATTGGACAGTTTTCCATGTGAACGTGTCATTATTGCTTTGGAACCTTGATTTGATGAGTCAACCCTATCCTATTCCTTCCCCCTGACATTTTTTCTTTTTACTCCGTGTCCTTTTGATGCACGGTTTATTCGTTATTATTAATTTTTGCGGGTTTTCGAACCTTTTTCGTGCCTATTTTTTACATTTTTCCATGTGAACCTATCCTATTTTCACCGGAATTCCAATTTGATTTGACAGCCGTGTCTTGCCAACCTTTTCTCCATTTTATTTCTGTTTCCTTTTCCCTTTTCTGACTGTTGAATTTTTAGTTATTAATTTTTCTGAGTGTTTTTTAATGCATTTTTCGTGTTTTTTCCATGTGAACCCTTCCTAAATTTTCCCACATTGAGTTTTGATGCACCAGTCCTATGAATTTCTTTTTTTTAGACATTTTTCCTTTTTACTGCCTGCTCTTCCGACGTACGGTTCTTCCTGTATTAATTTTCAAGTCCATTTTCACACTCATTTTTAGGGGTTTTTCCCATGTGAATGCGTCCTACCTCGCTCGAAACTGTGTTTTCCTTCTTTTCACACTTTGTTTCGACGCACGAATTTTTCGATATTAATATACATATGTGTTTTTGGGTTTTTTTTAAATGTTTTTCCCATGTGAACACCCTGATTTTGTCTCAGAACCCGTGTTGTATGTTTTCAACATTTTTCCCTTGTCTCTCGGCCCATTTTTCATTTTTATAGATTTTTGACCTGACAAACGGTTTGGATTTTATTAAATTTTCTTCATTTTTCATGTTAACCACGTTTCTTGCCTTGTGCGTGAACGCGCTTATTTTTGATTTTACGCGCCTCGGGACGTCCCGTAGCGTCCGTGGCCAGCGCGTCCCTGTCTCTGCCCGTTTGATCCTGTCATTGCAAATTTTTTTACCCCTGCCATTCTATTTTACTATTTCTTTTATTTTTCATGTTGGTTAACACTAACCTCATTTGGTTAACACTAACCTCACTTGGGTTAAAACTAACCTAGCTTAAGTTCAACTAACCTAACTTTAGTTAGATTAACCCCCATTTACTTAACTTAACCCCACTCCAATTAACGTACATAACCTTAGTTAGTAACTTAACCTAACTAGGGTTAGTCCCTACTAACCTGACTGTAGTTAGGTCACAACTAACCTAACTGTAGTTAGTCTCCCTAACCTAACTCAGGTTAGTTCCACTCCCCACTAACCTAGCCTAGGGTTAGTTGACCCTAGTTAATTGACCCCTAGTTAGTTTCCACCCCTACTAACTGTACTATGGTTAGTTAGTCTAACCTTGGTTAACTAAACCTAGACTAACTTAACTTGACTAACTAACCCTAGACTAACTTAACTTGACTAACTAACCCTAGACTAACTTAATTGACCTACCTAACCTAGACTAACTCAGATTAACCTAATCAACCTTGACTAACCTAACTAGCACAGACTTGACTTACCCTAACTTACCTGACTTATCTAGACTAACTTGACTTAGTTGACTTACCTTGACCTCAGTTATCCAACTAACTTGATTTACATCATTTAATTGATTTAGTTTATTTAAAAAGTTTATTTAAAATTCAAAAAAAAAAATAAAAAAATTTCTTAAAATTTCCCCATATTTTTTTCTATTTTTTGGAATATTTGTCAGGTAGAAATTTAATTATAGAAAATTAAAACTTTGAAAATTCATTCAAAATTACCTGAAAAATGTATAAAATTCATTTAAAATTAGTAAAAATACAGAAAAAATTCAAAAAAATATCAAAAAAATTCCACCCACCCCCTGACCCTTTTTCACTAATTTCTCACTTCAAAATATTTTCATACAAAGCACGAATCTTCTTTGAAAAAAAACAAAAAAATCCTAATTTTCATCACATAACTTGTGGATATTTGCTACATGGTTGAAATTTTATTTTTTCCCTTCATCACATATCCATGTGCTATATATCTTGATTTTATTATTATTATTATTATTATTAAAAACCAAACAAAAAATAAAAACCAAAATAAAACAAACCACAAATAATAACCAATTAAAAAAAAAACAAATAAGCCAAACCAAATAATCAATACAAAACAAACACAATACAAAATAAAAAAGTAAAAATACATTAAAAATCGACAAACCCACTAAGGTGTTTTTTTTTAAAATTCAGTCAGTGGTCTTTGCTTTTGTTTGACTGGATTCATTGCTTTTGGGGGACTCTTCCGTGTGCCTTACGACCATTGCATACATACCCCTACCAGGTATTTATTTTGTGAGCTTTACTTATTCTTATTCCCTCTTAATCACAATTAATTGCTAAAATAAACTATTTATTCACCCACATTTTTCACGCGCATTCATGCTAAACACACCATTTAATAATTTAAAAATGAACCAGCCGTTCACTTTGCATGCGCTACGTGCGCTTAAGAGGGATCTTAATTTGTAATAAAAATGAACCAGCCGTCACGAAGAAGCACACACTGGCAAAAAAGCGCTCCACATCACTATTAATTTTTAATTAAGGAATTTGCATTTAGAGACCCAATCTGGGAATCGTAGTCCGGGTTGCGCTAAAGCACCGTTTCGCCATAATAAATTGTAATTAAAATTTTTAAGAAGGAACCACCATTTTCTTATTAAGGTTTATAACCTAATAAAATATCACCCATTGTTAATAATTTCTTGAAATGAACCCTTCATTAACATAACCCCCCCTCATTGTACTTTTTTTTCTTTTTTTAATAAACACGCTTCGTGGGATGGATGCGTAACAGTCTTTTCGTTGCCACTGATGGTCAAGGTTATGGTCAAGCCTTGATGTACATTTTTATGGTAGTCTGATTTGTCTATGTGTTACGATTACGAGAACGGTGTGAAGTTTTTTCTTTCTCGCCTGATACGGGGATTTGGGTGCTTGAATGTTGCATCACATGAAGTTTTTGGTCGCATCTGTGTAGAGGTCATGCCAAATTTTTTCTAGGATGTGTATTTTCTGGGGGGTAAATGGGTTAGTTACGTCTATGTAAGTATGAGTGTCCTTCTTTTTGGATTGATTTCTTTTTGATAGCCCTTTGGTTATTTTGCAGGCATTCTTTGTGATTGTCTGTGTTGTGGTGTGTGTGTTTTCCATCTGAATGGCGCCTCACGCTCCTCCCCCTATCCAGTACGTCCCACTGGTTAGTAGGGATTACTCTTCCCTACTCACTTTTAAGCCTATCACGAAGGCAGGACTTGCGACTTTCGTGGCTGCCTCATTCCCCTTGATTCCAGAAGATACATCCATGTGTGATGAGTTCCTTGCCTCATACAGCAAGAAGTCGGGACTGGTCCATGGTGCTTCCATGACACTGATACCCAACAGGTTAGGGAAGGCTTTGTCTCTTCCCTACAAAGGAGAGCCCTTTGTTACAGTTAGACAGCTATTCTCTAACGATGAGATTTTGAAGCTGTTACAAAAAATAGACCAAGGAAATTCTGGATATCAAGTCAGTGATCAACACTTCAGGAGTATCCTTTTCCATGATCACTGATCTTGTGTCGAAGTTGGTCTGCTAGTTTCTCCAAGACAGGTTTATGCCTGCCAAAACACCATCCCATTACTTGTCTAAAGAGCTCTTTACAGCTTCTAGGATGGCGTTAAAAGGAGTAGCTATTGATTGGAGCACTTACCTACTCACAAAAATGGATCAACATTTCGTCAAACTAACCAGGCGCAATGTCACAAATGTTACATATGGGTCCTACTTGTCTGCTTTCTTGACATACTCAGGCCTAAAAAAGGGTGTGCCTCCACCACCTCCCTCTGATCCAGTACCTCCTCCTCCACCTTCAGAAGATTCAGAACCTATTGATATAGAGGATCTTGATTCCCCTCCTCCATTGGGCATTCAACGGAAACGCTTGAAGTGGGTGGCAGATAAAGCTCCTTCAGTTCTTCCTTCAGTTACAATTCCTGCTACATCTGGTAGTGACCTCCCTGCTTATCTCACATGTAACAACCTGTTCAGAGTACATAGAGAGGGTTCCTTGGATATATCAGTCCATTCACTAAACAGTTTAGTGTCGGGAGATGCCATTCCATTCCTATGTAAAGACATCCAGAGTTCAATTGAACTTTCAGTGATAGCTTGTGTTCAACAGTTGTATGCTTCCTTTTATGAAGAATTGATGCAATCCAAAGACCAGTTGCATAAGGCAACATCCGAGTTAGCCTCTGCTAAAGACACACTGGCAGATCTGTTTAAGCAGATGGAGCAACAAACCCAAATGATTGAGACCCAAAGAGAAGAGATATCTTCTTTGAAGATTCAGTTAACGGAAGCCCAATCCGAGGTCACTAAAATCTCAGAGGAGAAAGAGAGGATGTCTAAAGAAGCGCAAGAGTCTCAGACTCTTTTAGATGCAAAACTCTCAGCCTTGCAGTCTGCTAATCACACAGTGGAATCACAAGCTTCCCAAATCAAGCAGTTGCAAGACCAACTGGCACAATCATGGTTTGTTCCTCCAAGCCCTAATGTTCTAGTGATCCCTTCTCTCTCAAAGCAGAACATGGCAGTTCTCCAGAGACAGGCTACATTGTGTCCTTTATTCCAAGATAAAGTGGAAAGATTGTAGTCCAAGATGGATCTGCTATGGTCTACATTTGAGCATTTCCAGGAATATGTTCCTCCGGACCATTCTTTCTTTGTCCACTATCAATTGCAAAAGTTGGCCTTTTACATAAAGCTTTCAACAATGGATCTTCCTCTTCCAGAGGATGGTTGGAGTGGGGCTTGGACTCCTGAGTTACTGACCGAAGTGGTCCGTATGGTGTTTGAAGATTCTGTGACGACGGATACCATGTTGCTGTCATACATGTATCTACGGGGAGATCTGTTGATTCCATATGAAGTGGCTTGGTATGTGGGAGATGTGGTTTTACAAGCTGTTTTGTATGTCAACTATTTGGAGTTGTGAATAGATGACATGTTCTAGAGTTACTCTTCAAAAGTGGCTACTTGCCCTGACAATTCCTGGCACTCAATGATTGATTCTGTGGTCTTGAATCAATGTCAGAACACATATTCTACCTATGTACAGAGCACTAACCAACTGAGGGTGGATCTCTTAGCTCACCTTTCCAAAAATAATCCATTTAATTCAACCTTTTTTGATGCCTATCAGAGAAGATCTATCTTAGGTCCCTCTGTTCCTAGCCTACTATATTACCAATAAATGGCTCATCGCTATGATACCTATTTTTCCCTTTATCAAACCAATTCAACAACAATCTTACCCCTTCTTTTCCAACCTCAATCTTTTCCTCAAATTTCCATATTTACATATTGTTCTTTTATCAAAGATAGAGTATTTTCCCCTTCTCCACCATGCCCTTCTCCATCCATCCATGTACCTTCTAACTTTTCTATTTATCAATTAACACCCTTCCTAACTGATTCCCTAAAATTTTCAGCCACTCCTTCTTTAACTTATTCCTCTTTTTATGATTTTGCCTACCCATCTCTTCATCCACTTTTACTTATTCCACTTCCCTGAGCTCAATTAATTCTCTTACAGGACCTCAGATAAACTAGCCAATAATTCTAGAAGATTGGACAACAGCCAGTCAAGCATACCAAAACTACCTTTATTTTGCTCACCAATATTCACAATCTCTAGATCCTTCGGTGAGATTGACAGCTCATTTTGCTTGGTATTTAGCATACATGCATAGGCATTCCCATAATGATCAAAAGGCCATTCCAAAACTTTGTATGAATGTCAATGTGAACATTGACTCCCACCAGTTGGATGTCCTATATTTTCATGCCCTATGCCTCCCTAGCAAATACCTTGTTTTGCTAGAAAGGATGTGCTGCTTGCAGTTCTTTCAAAATCCTCCAAAGACATTTGTAGATGAATCCTTCTCCATGGATCGTTTTCGAAACCACCAAGCCTTCAAAAGGGATCATCTTTATTGATACCTTTGCAATGTATCTTGGATGATTCTTAATGATATATATCTCTTTTTGGAGGTGTCATTCAGATAGTTGTGTTAGTGTTTGTGTGTGTGTTGTGGGTTAATTGTATGTTATGAGTTTGTGCTGATTGAGAATAACTTGTTTGACAGCTCTTTTCAAGCTATTGATGGTGGATGAAAAGCTTATGGTGGAAAGTTGAAGAGAACCTCTCATATCCTTTACAAATTTGTTATGGTTTTTAAATGATTAATCAGATGAGTTATTGAATAATGGAAGTTTTCCTTTAGTAGTTTTTTCTAAAGATACAGGTGATAAGTTGGGGTTGTGGTTTGGAGAGATAATTGAAGATTCGATGGAAGATAAAATTGAGCTCTTTAATGAACTTATATTCTTCTTTTCCTTAGGTCACAAGGACGCTTCCATTCTAAGTGTGGGGATATGTTGAGAGTGGAAAAAGACTGAATTTTTGATTGATTTTTGTTGTTTTTGAGGTCTGAATGATTGATTTTTGATGGATTTAGAGTGATGTATGGTTGGTAATGGAAGTGTTTGAGAGTGTTTTGGATGATATTGATTATGTTTTGGAAATTCATGATGATTTTTAGTGGAGATATGAAGCTCTGTGATGTTGTGTTGAGCTTTTGATTGGTTCTATATACCTTATGTATACCTTCTTTATACCTTCTGTTTTGTTCTGATTTTCTTCTATATGAAGCATGGATTAATGATTGATGAAGATTGAGATCTTTTGAAAGCTTATTGAATAGTTTTTGATAGTTTGGAATGGTTTGAGTATGATTTATGAGGTTTTGATGACCTTCTGTAGACCTTCTGTAGAGCCTCTGTCTCTACTCTGTCTCTGTACTGTAACTGTACTGTAGCTGTTCTGGTGCTATACTGTAACTGTTCTGTAGACCTTCTGTAAGAGTTCTGTAGAATGTATGTGTGACTTTGAAAAAGTTTTCTAACCTTTGGAAAGGATGAATCTAAGTTCAAAAGAGCTAAAACAAGTGGAAGACGCAGCTACTGAAGACTGAAGAGAAGACTAAGTGACATTGACAGTAGTGAGTAGTGAAAAGACATTGTAGTGGCTTTGGTGACTCTTCGTATCAGACATACCTCTTGGGAGATGCATCCACGACCTAAGAAGGATTATTAAGGGTTATTATGAGAGTATTGTAGTGAGGAGATGATGTACTATTGATAGAGAGAGAGAGAGAGAGAGAGAGAGAGAGAGAGAGAGAGAGAGAGAGAGAGAGAGAGAGAGAGAGAGAGAGAGAGAGAGAGAGAGAGAGAGAGAGAGAGAGAGAGAGAGAGAGAGAGAGAGAGACCAGAGATAGTCAATTCTATCAAAACAGTGTAACTATATATGAGAGATTGAGAGAGAAAACTATGAAGAAATTGAAGATGAATACTATGTGATTGATTTTCATTCAAAGATGGTATATTCCTTTGTATTCTTTGTTATATTGAAGAATTTCATGAAGATGTTGAAGATTATGGTTGATTCTATCAAATCTGTGGGAGATCTCTACTATGATGCTACGTGAAGAATTGTTGTTTTCTTTGTTTTGATGATCAAAAGAATGAAATAAAAGCTTGTTGATGTTACAAGATAGATTTTCTTACAAGAGAATTCCCTTTTCCTTGGTGTTCCTCTTAGGGCTCTAGTCCAAGTTTCCATCTTGGAACATAATCACTTGTGTAACAGTTTGTCTCTATTTGTCCATGTCATCATAAATTTGGTCTTCATCTTTCATCCACCATAGCTTATGCCATGCTCTAGATCCACATCTTTAACAGAAATGAGTTGGAGTAGAGTGTTAATTGCTTTGCCCATAAGGCATAGTCTCATATCGACCCATATCGACACCCTAAAACGGTGCTAAATCAATTCTAGGAATCAACACTAGGATGGTCACGATTTACAGTCCTTTCTTATTTTTTGGGGAGAAGCCACATGTCTAACTAGGTCCACCCAACGTTAGGACAATTTCATCAAGAAGTCCATCCATCCACTTCCCATTTTTAATGTAGCATCTTTTAGTTTTTTAAGTAAACGTGCTACTCTTGCTAATATGAAACACATAAAAATACCTTTCTTAATTACTATTTACACAATGTTCATTCACATTCTTAAATACGAACACAAAAATAGTCCTTTAAAAAACATGGTATTCACATTGTATCATAATTACAAGTGCTTTGAAGAGCAAAACCAACCCAAAAGTGGGTTTCCATCTTGACATGTTCATCTCAGGCCTTCCAATGCTTAGCCATGTTGGGCTTGTATAGTCTTCCTTCCCTATCAAAGGAATGGGTATGATATTATAACCTTTGACCAAAGCCTTGTTGGTTCTCACCCACTATACAAGAGAACCTTCTTATATGGACATCCATACATACCTAAGTGATGGTTGACTACCGTAGGCAGTTTATGAAAACTTTGGACGAAGAGTTTTTTATGCATAGCTCTAGGAATGGCACATACCTAATTATCTAATACATGATTAGAGTTAGGTACATGATCCTTTAGTAAACTAACATGAAAACATTTGTTGGAGGTAAAGGCGCCTCCGCCTAGCCGCCCGTGTATTACTACACTAACAATGCCCACCACTACCCACTACAGGTAGCGGGCGCCCATCACAGTCACTTATTGTTTATTCTTTTAGTGACAGTTTGAATAAAGGAAGGCCCAGCCACACATTGTGGTTGTTGGAGTTCCCATTTCTTGTCTCTCTCTTTCTTGCTCTTGCTCTCCCGCCATAGCTCTCGTGTGCAAGCTTCGATCCTTCTCACCTTTCAACTAGTATCAGAGCAGGTCCTTTGTGAGTGCTTCCTGGCCTTCCCCGACATCTAGACGAGGTATGAGAGCTTGCTTCTCACTCAGTTCTCAGCCATTCTTTGACATGAACAGCAGGGTTTCATGAAAAGGCATCCATAACTTCCATCATTGAAGCTTGTTCTCTTCACCTCTTGCTTGGACTTGTCCTAGGCTTTGTAGGCCTATTGTAGGCCTTCATTGGGCTCTTGCTTATCCCCTACCCACCCTGATTTGGCCCCTTAAGTACAACATCATGCTCACGTTTTATTTGCGCATGTTTGCAAAAATGGCTCAAAAATCACTCTTTTTATCATATCTTGGACATTCGAAACTCGATTCAAGCAAGGTAAGAGTCTAAATTGGGGTTTTGGCACACTCCCAACACGATGGTGATGTCAGATTTTCCAAATTATGATGATAGAATATTTTACAACAGATTTCAGGTCTGAGAGACAACATGTATTTGTATGCCTATGGCTTATGTGATGCTTCTACTTATGTCTATTAATACCGGATCACCTGTGGATGTTATGTCTCTTATGTGAGACGCATTTCGAGCTGATTTAGCTCAGCCATTGACTATTTTGAATAGTCCCATATCTGGCTAAAATAGGACAATACTTATCTCTTGAAGTCTGTGCTTACCGGGATTGATCACTTGATGCATATTGATGTCCGGATGATGTCTACATGTATGGAGATTCTATGTTAATGGATTGCCATCATTTTGGTACTGATTTGAGGCCTGAAATACTCAGTCTGGAGTAGTGAATGTTTGCTGTAAACAATTGGGCTGAAGCTATTCTACTCATGTATGCTTATGCCTATGCTATTCGGGTCATGTCTTGGAGATGTACATTGATGTATTGACCATCGGAGATTGGAAAAGATTTGACATTGCTTCTTAATCATTGGTTGAGCTTGAGATCCACTTTTCATAGCACTTGGATATTTATCTTGGATGTATCTTGGCACTTATCAGTCTATGCTTGACCGCTTTGGACATGCACTTATGCTCATGCCACCTACCTATGTCAGTTACATTGTTTGAGCTTGGATACTATTGGAGCTTTACTTGGGCTTGACATTCGATTGTCTAGAGCATATTTTGGAGATTGTTGGCTTGCCAGAGTTTATTTTGGGATGACTTGATGTCTATGGATGCTACATATGGATGTCACACCGTCTCCATGTTTGGGATGTCTCATTGATGCTCGATCTTGGACACTTGTCAATGGTGCTTGTACATGCTTTGTTCGAGCTCTGCTGCTTGATATTTACAGCCTTTGTGCCAGTGGGAGCATCTTTGGATGCTTGACAGGCATTGAGCAGACGGTCTATGCTATTTGAGCTTTTGAGACTATTTGGGATTTCTTACCCTTTGGGATAATGCATGGTTCATATGTCTTGGTTCCTTTCGATGCTTATGAGTTGACTCTTTGACTTGGGTCCCTTTCCTTGTGAGCTGACACCTACTTGTATTAAGTCTTGGTAGTGGCAGGCACACTTTGCTCCATTGACTGGGGGGTTTGCCTACTCACTGGGTAGATATTTCATGACATGTTTGGGTGTTGGATTCATGCTTAGCGACTGTCATATGCCTATGTTATACCCGCATGATGCTGGTTATGGTCTTGGTAGTATATGATTGACTTGGGATCCACTTCTGGCATAGTTAGCTCTCATTTACTAAAATCTGTCATTTATTATAGCAAGCTTTAATCTGCAGATTTTGAGCACTTCTCTGAGGGTAATGCTTACTATTTGATGTTATCTTGGCCATATTTCGTGAACATGTGCTTCTCTTGGTAAAATCCACTCTTTCAAACAGTTTTAGCAGTGGTTTTAGTGCATTTTTTACTAATTACAATAGCTTGCAATTTTGCCTTTTTGCATTGATTTGGGACAGTATGGCTAGTCATCTGAAAGACATATCTCTCTTTAACATTGCCAAGTTGGATGGTACAAACTATGGGTATTGGACGTCCCAAATATGGTAGGTTTTGGTGCAAAAGTTGCAGATTAACCCCTTGCATTTCAAAGGTGTCAAACCTGAGGATATGGATGATGATGTTTGGATGGAAGTTGATGAGCTATGCAAGTCTACCATTATTTTGTCACTCTCAGAAGAGGTCCATCATAATGTTGTTGAAGATGAGAGTCAAAGTGCATGGGACTTATGGGAGAAAATTCAGGAGCTTTATGCACAGTAGAGTCCTGTGTCACAGATGTATTGGCTGAAGCAGTTAATGGACCTTCGCATGAAGGAGGGGTCATCCCTATCATCTCATTTCAGTCAGTTTCATGCTATCATGAAGAATCTGTTGTCACAGGGTATTGAGTTCAACAATAACTTGCACCCGTTATTTCTGCTTGGCACCCTTTCTAAATCATGGGATGTCTTCCGTATTGCCATATGCACGAACACGCTTGATGGGCTGAAAATCAAAGATGTTGAGAGTGCTTTATTGACTGAGGAAATCAACATGAGAAACAATGATGATTTCCTCTCTTCACATGTATTGACAGTTAGAGGTGGCAGGCATGGCAGGCATGATAATGATGATAAGGGCAGGGACTCTCAAAAGTTCAGGTCCAAGTCATGTGGTCGTAGTAAGTCCCGTGGACGGAAGTTTGATCTTACATGTCATTATTGTGGGAAAGCAGGACATATTAGGCCGCAGTGCCATAAAATGCACGATGATAAGTGCAAGGAAAAGGGAAAAGAAAAAGTGCAGGAAGTCTTCTGAGCATAGTATTGTACTTGCAAAGTCTACTGTGAAGATAGAAGAGGTTAATGTCATGCAGGCCATTGATGATTGAGATGATGATTACATACTTGCAACTTCTTCATGCGATGCCTTACAGATTTTTGAGATACATTCTATGTATCCGCAATGCTGGCTCTTGGATTTGGGTGCGTCATTTCATGTGACACCCTGTCGAGATTGGTTTCATACCTATCGTACCATGTCTGGTTCTGTGCGTCTTGGTGATGACAGGTCTCTTAACATTGTGGGCATTGGAGATGTTCGGCTGTAGTTTCCTTCTAGCAGCTCTTTTGTTTTACATGATGTATACCATGTATCTGCGTTGGCATGTAGCCTTATGTTAACTGGATAGCTTGATGATGCATGGTATTTTGTGTCTTTTGGAGACTTTGCATAGAAGATTACTTGTGGCAGGCTTGTACTTGCAAGAGGTGCCAAGTCTGGCAGCCTCAATCCCTTACTTGTATCAAGAGATACATTGGATCATGTTTTTTTTGTGGGTTCTATTCCCCATGTATCCCTTTGGCATGCTCATTTTTTGGGACATATGTCTCTTAAAGGAATGAAAATGCTCCATGCTTTGCAGTATCTTCTACTTTTTGACTCTTTACATTTTGATTCTTGTGATCATTGTTTGTATGGCAGGCAGACTAGAAATACACATAAAAAGTATGGCAAGAAATGCATGGATGAGCCCTTGGCTCTTGTGCACTCAGATGTATGTGGGCCCATGCCCTGTTAGTCACTTGGTGGGGCAAAGTACTTTGCTACTTTCATAGATGATTACTCACGTAAGGTTTGGGCTTATCCCATAAAGAGAAAATCCAATGTCTTAGACACATTTCAGCGTTGGCTTGCATTGGCAGAAAACCAGTTTGGAAAAAGACTAAAATGCCTAAGATCAAATAATGGGGGTGAGTATGTATCACGTGCTTTTGAGCAATTTTGTGATGAGCAGGGTATTAAGCGTCAGTTGACCACCCCTTACATCCCACCTCAGAATGGTATAGATGAACGCATGAATAGGACCATTCAGGAAAGGGTCCATAGCATGCTTAGCCAGGCTTGCTTACCATAGCACTTTTGGGCTGAGGCAGCAGTTCATCTCATTAACAGGTCGCCTAGTAGTGGCATTGACTTTCAGGTTGTAGAGGAGGTGTAGGCAGGCAAGCCCCCTACTTATGATCATTTGCGTGTCTTTGGCTGTGAGGCATTCTGCCATGTGCCCAAGGACAAACACAATAAGATGGATCCTAAGAGTGTCAAATGCATTTTCATTGGCTATGGAGATGCAGAAGAGATGGGTTATCATCTATGGGATCCGCAGGCGCGGAAAGTGATCTGCAGACATGATATTATCTTTCATGAGAACAAAATGCATATGCAACCTAAAAAAGTGGTTGAGGTATGCAGAGTTATCTTTCAGGGGGAGCCCCCTGCTCCCATTTAGCCCGCTCCATGGCTAGCTAGACAGCGTGTAGCATTACCTAATGCTCATGGCCCAGATGCTAGACATGCTGATGCTAGACAAGATGTTGGTTAGGCAACAGAGCCTAGGTTGAGGTGTTCTACTAGACATAGACGACCTCCTGACCATTTTGCGCCCTCTATAGATTATGTACTAGTTACAGATGTAGGAGAGCCTCTTACTTATGATGAGGCTATGTGCATGGGTGATTATCACTCTTGGGAGAGGGCTATGCAGTCTGAGCTTGACTCATTGCGTAAGAATAAGACTTGGGATTTGGTTTGCTTGCCTCAAGGTAAGAAGGCTTTGCCATGCAAGTGGGTGTACAAGTTGAAAAGTACCCCTAAACACCCCAAGCCAGCATACAAGGCTCAATTGGTTGCTAAGGGTTTTAAGCAGGAGCATGGTGTTGAATTTGATGAAGTCTTTTCTCCTGTGGTCAAGATGACCACTCTACGCTTAGTTTTGGCCTTGGTTGCACAACTTGACCTGGACTTGTACCAGATGAATGTTAAGAAGGCTTTTTTACATGGGGACTTGCATGATGAGATTTACATGGAGCAGCCTAAGGGGTTTGTAGACCTTGGCAGGGAACACCTAGTGTGCAAGCTAAAGAAGAGTCTACACGACTTAAGAAGGCACCTAGGGAATGGTACCATAAGTTTTATGCATTCATGTAGTCACCGGGCTACAGCCACAGTGCTATGGATCCATGCTTGTACACGAAGAAAGCCCATGATAGTTCTTTACTGATTTTGGTACTCTATGTGGATGACATGCTTTTAGTAGGGACAACTCATGAGGAGCTCGATGCTCTTAAGGCTCAGCTCAAGAAGAGCTTTGAGATGTAAGATCATAGGTCTCTCATATGCTTGCTATGTGCATCATGCACGATAGATCTCAGGGACTCCTCTATCTGTCACAGAGGGAGTATGTACATAAAGTTTTTGAGCGCTTCCGCATGCAGGATGTTAAGCCTATTGGCTATGAGTAGAGGGCTGAGATGGCCAAGATTCCCTATGCATCAGCCATGGGCAGTGTTATGTATGCCATGATAGCCACCCGTCCAGATATTGCTTTTGCAGTTGGGGTTGTGGCACGTTATATGGCTACACCTGGAAAGAAACATTGGGATGCCATGAAGGGTATCATGAGGTACCCGAAAGGCACATCAAATATGTGTCTTTGTTATGACAGCTAGAATATAGGAGTTGTGGGGTACACTGACTTTGATTATGCAGGACATGCAGATAGTAGGAAGTCAACTTCTAGCTATGTGTTCACTTATGTTGGAGGGGCTATCTCTTGGATGTCCAGGGCGCAAAAGTGTAAGCCCTTTTTACTACAAAGGCCGAGTATATTGCAGCCACAGAGGCTTGCAAGGAGTTTATTTGGTTAGGCCGTTTGATTTGCAGACCTTGATATGACAGATGCTATGCCTACACTGAATTCGGATTTTATGAGTGCCATTCAGTTGGCCAAGAATGCGGTCTTCCATGCGAAGACGAAACATATTGAGGTGAGGTATCACTTCATTCATGAGGTTGTTGAGGACAAGTCTGTTGACCTTGTCAAGATACCAACTGAGAAGAATCCTGTAGACTTGCTTACGAAAAGCCTCACTACTGAGCGCTTTGCCTTCCTCAGGAGATTGATGGGCATTGGATGAGATGATGTCTTTTTCCTCATCCTATTGTACATGTGTACATGTTGTACTTTCTTTTCTTTTTTCTCTCTCACTGGGGTAGATTCACCTTTAAGTGGGAGGTTGTTGGGGGTAAAGGCACCTCCGCCTAGCCGCTCATGTATTACTACACTGACAGTACCCGCCACTGCAGGTGGCGGACGCCTATCACAGTCACTTATTCTTTATTCTTTTAGTGACAATTTGAATAAAGGAAGGCCCGGCCACACATTGTGGTTGTTGGAGTTCCCATTTCTTGTCTCTCTCTTTCTTGCTCTTGCTCTCCCACCATAGCTCTCGAGTGCAAGATTCGATCCTTCTCACCTTTCAACATTGTGGATCTTTAAGTGTTTGGGAAGTTGTATGCACTGGTCCCTAGGCACTTGAAGATTTTGTAATGTCCACAATTCTTTGGGCTTAGTTTCTTAAATTTACCCAATGATAGCAAGTTATTCTTTGGACAAACACGAAGAAACACCACGTCCCCTTCTTTGAATATCTACTCTTGTCTTTGAGGATTAGCATAGGGTTTTTAGCAATCCCTAGCTACTTGAATATACTGTATTATGGCCTTAACTTGTCCATCCATCTCTTCTAGAATCTTCTTGGAAGCCTCTATCTTTAGTATTGGATTGGAGAAGTTGAGTAGGGGTGAGACACTCTTGTCCACACAAGACGTGGAATGGAGTCATCTTGATGCTTTGGTTGTACGAGTCATTGTAAGAAAATTTCACTAAGGATAGATATTGCATTCACAACATAGGTTCTCTACAACAGTATGCCCTTAGAGTGTCTTATATGACTTGATTGACTCGATTTATTTCACCATCAATTTGTAGGTGATATGTTGTATCAGAGCATAGTTGTGTACGAATATCTTTAAACAAGCTATTCCAGAATCAAGAAGCAAAGAGGGAATCTCAATCACCAAGGATCCTTTTTGGAAACCCATGAAGCTTAAAAATTTCCTTGACAAACAACCTTACAATGTTTGAAGCCTTGTAGATTGTCTTGATAGGAATGAGATGAGACTTTAATAGCATATCCATAATCACTATGATAAAGTTGAACCGTCCTTGGATTGAAGGAGACCATACCACAAAATCCATGCTAATGAGTTCCCACTTCATCGTAGGAATGTCAAGGGGTTCATATTTGCTTTGCATTTTAACATACTCAAGCATTCAATGACATATTTAAGTACATGACCTCTAAGCTTTTCCCAATGATAGCTTTTCCTAATTTCATTTAGTGTTTGTTAGCTATATCTCACACAAACAAGTATGCAATGGATCATTTTCTCATATGCTTGGAATGCCTACATGTGCTAAAATGAACATGGATGAATAAATGTGCACGAGGCCCAAATATAAAATGTTTATAGGATGGCACAAAAGGGGGTTGTTTGTACATCATATCCAGACCTTATTTGCAAAGCAAGGATGCTAGGGTAGGCTAACTATGCATCTATTCTAGAGAAGTTAATTGATGATGCAATGGTATGGGTGTAAGTGCACAGAAAGCCAGTACACATTCCTGCTTGGTACAAGGCACCATTGATTGCACTTGCCAATGTCATGTGGAAGGTAAGTAGTTCTTTAGGCTAATTTAATTTTTCATTTCACTCTAATGCATTTTTCCTCAATGCAATAATGTTGTTCCAATTACCAAGTGCAGGACGGGTATGATATGGCAGTCAAAATTAGAGAGTCGTTTACTTCCTAGAGTATCTTCTTCCTCAACTTGTGGCTTGAAGGAATGCATAATATTCTCTTGAAGTACACAACTTCTTCCTTAATGGAGAAGTCTTGATATTTATATCACAACTTTGGATCTTGATCCTTAAGTTGGAAATCACTTCTTTACTATTGATATTTAGGGTCCTTTACAAATTTTTCCTTCATCATCTGGATGATGGGATTACTTGCCATTGATATTATAACAGCTAGTGACTCAACCCTTGAGGATTCTTCTACAACAAGAGCATTGAGAGATGCCTTGCAGCTTAGAGCATCTGCAACTATATTTTTCTTGCTTGGCCTATATTTAATCTTGGAACATAATTCACTTGACTCACAATCTCTCATTCCAATCATGTATCATGTTTATGACTTGCGTATGCCATAGCTAATCTAGCTCTAGTTTCTATTTCTTAACCTGGTATCAAAGTCTCCCAACCATTCCCTCTCTTATCCTCTTCTCTACTCAACTCATCAAACCATCTACTCCCCATCTCAATCTCCCAAGCTACACGTGGTGATTTCTAGTTTGGTCAAGAAGCTTGGTTCGAAGGGACTCGAAGACTATTCAATTTCTTTTGTGGATTAGTTTAGGTTTAAGAAGCTTTCTATGCATTGGTTAGAGTAGTACTTGTGAATTTTGATCAAATTTGAGACATTAAGGTTTGGAAAATAAGGAAAAAAGAAGGAAAAGATAACTCTTTGGATAAGCAAGAAACACGAAAACAGGGGAAGAAACGAAAGAGATTTTTTGTGTCCAAGAAGGAAAACAAAGTGTGAAGAAAGAGACAACACAAAAGGTGAAAAAAGGGGAAGAAAGAGCTCATTTGCATTTGGTGAGATTGAGAGAGAGCTAGTGAGATAGAGACAGGGAGTGATAGGACTATAAGCTATAGCACCTACGATCCTTACCTTTGATTCTTTTAGCCCTTCCAAGTATGCTTTGAATCCTCATTGTTGACTATTGCATTGTTTCGAAATCCTGGTGCTTTAAATAGTGAGCATTAAGTCATTAAATAAGGTGTTTGTGCCATTTGGAGAGTTTTTGGGCATCGCTCGAATGGTGAACACAAGCCTCGAACAGTCATGATGACTAACTCAAATGTCTGATCCACTTAAGTGACCACTCGAAACTCGGATGGCTTGACTACTCGGTCTTTGAGGTCACCTTGGACGGCCAAACTTGGGGTCTCGAATGGCCACTCAGATGCTCGCACAAGCACCCTCATCCGAGATAACCACTTGGATGGCCGAATACCTTGAAGAGTCCACTTGAACGTTTGAATCTACGACTCGAATAGTCGAGTCAAGGACTCAAACCAATTGTCCAAAACCCTATTTTAATTTATCTTTGACCATTCAGGGGCTTGTTAGGGCCTATTCCCAACTTCAGGTTGAAGTTCGAATCAGTAAATGAAATCATAGGATTGTTTACACTAAAAAAACCTCAACCTAGTAGTTTGTGGGGGGATTGAAAAAACTGACCATTGGCCGCAACTGGGCAGAGACCCAAGTTGACTCACTTAGGTAAATGCCTAACATGGACCACCTGCCCACCACGACCTGTAGAGAACCCAATTTCAACTATTAGGAGTAATCAAAACCCCCTCCAAAAGCACCAATAATAGGAAACTGACTGACACACTTGACCCCATCAAAGATCACACTCGGCAGTGTAGACATTTAAGCACATGTGAAAGCTACAAAGCCTGAATTTGCACACTGCACATCGAGTAGCACTATTGGTATATAAGTGCTACACATTTGTAAACTATTGGATTAAGAAGGAACATGCTAAGGGAGATTAAGCTAAAAACGAACCTATTGGTAGAAGTACAATCCATGAATCAAACAAGTGACCCAGAACACTAGGAACAAAAACATAGAGTAGACAAAATCATCATGCTATTGAGAAAAGGAAAGGCTTGCCAAGATTAGGGATACATCATTAGCCAACTTAGCTGACCTCATAGACGTACTAGTGGGTCAGGAGGCAACTACTATGGCAAGTACCAGCTTGAACGAGAACAATCTGGACCTGGACCTTAACCTTAACATGGCAGAGCACCTGAATGACATCCGTGTTAGATATGATCAATGCCCCACCCTCATTATGTGCTACCAATGATCCATGGGGCTCAAAGTTGTAAGGCCCCCATTATGACGAGAAGCCAAATGTGAGCCCAGACATTGGTTGAGTCCTGACTTGTATATCAGATGAGGTCTATGTGACCGGATGGCAAAAAGGTGACTGTTGTGGGTCTAATCTTTGGGTTAGACGGAGTGGTTAAGCTAGTAGCAACTCGAGGCGCATTGCATCGAGTTGCGGTGTAAACGGCCCGATGGTAAAGGGAATATTCCCTGGCCGACTAGTGGAGGCTTATATGGTAGGTCGGTCAGGCCAACCTCACGGCCTTCGCAGGCTATAAAAGCTAAACCCCTTAGCATCCATCTCTCACTCATCTTTCACCCAGTCAGAGTTGTTGTTCCAGCTAGCCTTTCTTCACCTATCTTCTATCTAGATCGCCATCTAAGCTTCACACAGTGGAAGCGCATGGGTGGACAGAGCCATCTTTGTATCAGTTGTTTGGAGTTAAAGAATTTACCGATTCTCCTCTTATCTGTTGTGTACTCTCTATCTCTTTCTCAGATTCTGTTCGCTGCGCCATGTAATATTTTACATGGTATCAGAGCCCAGGGGGCTCTAGATATCGGAGAGTGTGCAAGAGGCAAAGGCTTCAACATCAAAGAGAAACTATGTCGACTTCCGGAAGCGGTTTTGGCGCATCAGGAAGCGGTGCAGGAGGTGGTGTTGCTGTACCGGCTATTCAAACACTGAGGATCCGTCCACCAACCTTCAGCGAAGGCAAGTTAGATGGTACAAACTACACCTTGTGGAAGTTCAAAATTACAACTATCCTTGATTCTTATGAGCTTTTGGAGACTGTGCTGGGGACTGACGCAGAACCATAGCCTACCCTTGACCCATCAAATCCTAGTGTGATGATTCCTCCGCATGCAGATCTTCTACGAGCTTGGAAACAAAGGAATGCAGATGCATTGTGTGCCTTAGTTACAAGGACTAGTAACTGCCCTTAATACTCAGGTGAGACCTCAAGCTTTGAATTTTGAGGAGTTTTGTGCATTATTAATGGAGGAGGAGTTGAGGCTAAAAGCCCGAGAAGGAAGCAACAATGGAGATGCTACATTCTCTGCCAATGCAAAAGGCAAAGGTGGTTCCTTCACCAAAAATGATGGTGACAAAAAGAAGAAGGGTGGAAAGAAGAAGTTTCAAGGAGAGTGCTTCTACTGCAAGAAGAAAGGACATGCAATTGCAGATTCTCGTGTCAAGAAGGCAGATGAAAAGAATGGTACCCTTAAAAGTAAAGGGAAAGAGACAGCCAATACGGCTGAAGCAGAGCTGGAATTATTCATGGCGACCATTGAGGAAGTGTGCTCCTCAGCGTAAGAAGAATTTACCACTGACTCATGGGTGTTGGATAGTGGGGCCTCTCGTCACATGACCAACAAGAAAGGTCTATACAGTTCTATGCAGCCTCTACAAGAATTCATCACTGTGACGGTTGGAAATGATGCTAAATGCCCTGCTGCGGGCACAGGTACTATTTCTTTTGTTGCTGCAAATGGTGAAGTCAAAAAGCTTTCAAATGTGTTGTATGTTCTCAAAATTAGGAGAAATCTATTATCAGTTTTGCTGCCATAACTGATCTTGGTCATGAAGTGAGGTTCAAGAAGACAGGTGCAGAAATTATTGATAATGCTGGCACAATTGTTGGCAAAGGAGAAAGAAGGAACAACCTGTATGAGCTAAGTGCTCTTACAGCCACCGCTGGAGTAGGCACAAGTAAGCTTTGGCATGAAAGGTTTGGACACATCGGATTTGTAGTATTGAAGGAGATGCAAAAGCAAGGTATGGTTGCTCACCTACCTACAATAACTGAATTGAAGGAACCATGTGAAGCTTGTATGATGGGCAAGCAATAGAGAAAGACATTTCCACAAGAAAGCAAGAATAGAGCACATGCTCCTCTAGAGTTGGTGCATGCTAACTTGTGTGGTAAGATGCCTACACAGGCCTTGGGGGGATCTTCTTATTTTATGTTGATTATCGACGACTACAGTAGGAAGATGTGGGTGTACTTCCTTCGTGATAAGGCTCAAGCTTTTGGTAAGTTTAAAGAATGGCTAATACTTGTTGAGAATGAAACAGGGAAAAGTGTGAAGAAATTTAGAATAGATGGTGGTGGTGAGTTCAACTCAAAGGAGTTTGAAGGCTTTTGCAAGAGCAAAGGGATCAAACATCAATTGACGACGCCTCACACACCTCAGCAGAACGGTGTTGTGGAACGCAGGAATCGCACCATTGTGGAGATGGCAAGATGCATGCTAAAGGGCAAGGGATTGCCTAACCATTTTTGGGCTGAAGCTGCTAATACTGTAGTCTACATTCTAAATCGGAGCTATACAAAGTCTCTCAAGGGAAAAACACCTCATGAGGCTTACATTGGTAAAAAACCATCTGTCTCACATTTCAGAATTTTTGGATGTGAATGTTATGTACATGTTCTAGATGAGAAGAGAAACAAGTTACAACCAAAAAGTAGAAAATGTATCTTCTTGGGATATAGTGATGAGAAGAAGGCTTACAAGTTATATGACCAAGAGGCAAAGAAGATCATCACGAGTCGTGATGTGGTGTTCAAGGACGAGCCGCATACAGTGGAGGAGGAGAAGGCAAGTTCTTCCACTTTATCATCAAGCAAAGAAGTAGTCCACTATAAACTTGTCCCGAGAGCTATCCCTATCCTTAAGGAGGAGGAAGCATCATCTTCAGATGATGAGGAAAAAGTTCACCAACCTGACATCACCCCACCGGAAAAGCCATTGCCGTGCTGGGTGAAGCAGCTCTATGACCACAATAATCCTATGCCTGCATCTGTTGAGGAGAAGGTAGACGGACCAAGGAGGTCTTAGAGAATAGATGAGAAAAGGAGGGCTTCTGCTCACATAGTCAATATGGCCTTGATGGTTGAGATTATGAGAGAAGTAAAGGAGCCAATTGACTTGGAAGAAGCACTTTCAGATCCATCATGGAAGGGTGCTATGCAGGCGGAGTATGACAGCATAATGAAGAATGACACTTGGGAGCTAGTGGATCGACCAGCAAAGCGGAAGGTTATTGACACCAAGTGGATATGGAAGGTAAAGTACAAGGTTGATGGTACCTTAGAAAAGTACAAAGCTAGATTGGTTGCCCAAGGATTTTCACAAGTTGAAGGGTTTGATTTTCAAGAGTCATTTGCCCCAACTACCAGAATGACCACTATTCGCACGGTACTTGCAGTGGCTGCCCACAAGAAGTGGCCAGTGTACCAAATGGATGTTAAGTCAGTGTTCTTAAATGGTGACCTCAAGGAGGAGGTGTACGTGGCTCAGCCACCAGGGTTTGAGGCCCCCCATTCTGAGAACAAAGTGTGTAAGCTGAAGAAGGCATTGTATGGGCTGAAACAAGCCCCCAGAGCATGGTACCAGTGGATAGATAGGTTCTTTTTAAACCTAAACTTCAAAAGATGTGCCTCAGATGCTAACTTGTATGTTTACAGGGATGGTAAAAAGTCTGTAGTGATTGTCCTATATGTGGACGACCTTCTTATTACAGGTGACTATGAAGATATGATCAACCAAACTTGAAAGGCTTTGAGTTCTGAGTTTGAAATGACAGACGTAGGCTTGCTGCACTATTGTTTGGGGATTGAAGTCTGGCAAGAGCCAGGAAAGATCTTCATCTCTCAGAAGAAGTATGAATGGGAGATCTTGAAGGCATTTGGCATGACCGAGTACAAGGAGATAGCTTCACCTATGGAGGTGAATGAAAAGTTATCTGTCGAGGATACATCAGCACTAGTAGACATTGGGAGGTATAGGAGGTTGGTCGGCAGTCTGATCTACTTGTGTAACACCAGACCAGATATCAATTTTGATGTTGGTGTTTTGAGCAGGTTCTCAAACAAACCTCATGACAGTCATTGGAAGGCTGGGATGCGGGTGCTTAGATACTTGAAGGAAACTCTTGACTATGGTATCACATACAATTTCGGAACTTCTCTTGTGGGGAACTGTGACTCAGATTGGGCAGGAGACATTGATTCCAGGAAGTCAGTTTCTGGTTATTGTTTCTCTTTGGGTTCAGGAATTTTCTCTTTGATTAGTAAGAAGCAACCAACAGTGGCATTGTCTTCTACCGAAGCAGAGTATAAGGCAGCTTGTTTTGCTGCATGTGAAGCCGTATGGTTGAGAAGGATTCTATGGCATATGGGAGTGCAGGATGAAGAACCAACTGTGCTAAGAGGTGACAATCAGAGTTGCATCGCCATTGCCAAAAATCCAGTGTTTCATGCACACACCAAACATATAGAGATCCAATATCACTATGTGCATGATTTGATGGAGGATGGGATAGTGGAACTGGTCTACTGTCCAACAAAGGAGAATGGAGCAGATATCTTCACCAAAGCACTTACGAAGGATCTGCTTCAAGTTCATCTTCAGAGACTCGGCATTGGGCCGAGGAGATAGTTCACCTATGGGTGGACATTGAGGTGGGGTGTTAGATATGATCAATGCCCCACCCTCATTATGTGCTACCAATGATCCATGGTGCTCAAAGTTGTAAGGCCCCCATTATGAGGAGAAGCCAAATGTGAGCCCGGACATTGGTTGAGTCCTGACTTGTATATCAGATGAGGTCTATGTGGCAGGATGGCAAAAAGGTGACTGTTGTGGGTCTAATCTTTGGGTTAGATGGAGTGGTTAAGCTGGTAGCAACTTGAGGCGCATTGCATCGAATTGCCGTGTAAACAGCCGAATGGTAAAGGGAATATTCCCTGGCCGACTAGTGGAGGCTTATATGGTAGGTCGGTCAGGCCAACCTCACGGCCTTCGCAGGCTATAAAAGCTAAACCCCTTCGCAGCCATCTCTCACTCATCTTTCACCCAGTCAGAGTTGTTGTTCCAGCTAGCCTTAAGCTCTTCACCTATCTTCCGTTTAGATCGCCATCTAAGCTTCACACAGTGGAAGCGCATGGGTGGACAGAGCCATCTTTGTATCAGTTGTTTGGAGTTAAAGAATTTACTGATTCTCCTCTTATCTATTGTGTACTCTCTATCTCTTTCTCAGATTCTGTTCGCTGCGCCGTGTAATATTTTACAATCCGATGACTTGTTACATAATACACCAACAGAGATGAGGATAGCGCACCATAAAAGAACAATAGTCGATGGCATAGCTGGCCTTGAGGAAGAGAGGAGATAGGCAAGGATAGCATATAAATCATCATAACATATAAAACTTGTAAGTAAATAACACTCTCTTCTTTCAAAATCCTATGCAAGAGGAATTTCATGTAGTGTTCCCCTTGGTCTATCAAATAGGGTCATAGTGCAACCTATTCCTACATGAGTACCTTTTCTGGATGATGGATTGGATCATTGTCTCACCTCATTACTAGTTCTTTAATACCTGCCAGTGGACATACTACATGGGATGGTACATGGTGCCTCCCAACTACCACATGCATGTTGATTGTATTGACAACCTAAAGTACAAGATGTGGAGGATTCTTTGGGCCGAAAAACTCAATTAACATTGTTTGACTTTTTACTTTTTAGCCTACTCCCCTTAGCCCCATTGAGTACCATGAGGGTGAGACCATGTCAACATGAGCGCAATGGATTTATAGGAGAGTTACCTGGGTCATCAACCCAACCATGTTATATTTTTCCACTGATCTCAAGCTTCTAGTTATTTCCATGATCTCCTTGTTGTAGAGTATTTAGTCCTAGGTGTCGTGGGTGAGCCACTTAAGTATTACGTTGATTTTAAGAGAAATTTTATGTTTGATCTTGTAGACACACATGGCTTTTGAGAGTAAATTCCTTACATATAAATAAGAGAATAGTATAGTTTAGTTTTTCCTTCTTTTTCTTTGAGCAATCTTGTCGTAAACAAAGAATCATGAGTTAAATTATTTTACATTGTCATTATATATGGACTGAAAATGAGTTGTGGCATGATTTTCTAGTCTTTCGCTCAATATACGAATCTCCCTACATTCATGGGACTACTCTTAGCAAAAAGATTTTATGAAGATCTTGGAAAGTCTAGGATATTATGGGGATAAGTGATGGCCTCAATATGGCACCTACTACTTATTGATGCCAAGAAACTAGCATATCTTGAGACTAATCTAAAAAGGATTCAATAGATGGAAGAGTTGAAGCTCATCAAGACTAATCTAAAAAGGATTCAATGGATGGAAGAGTTGAAGCTCATCAAGATATTTCTCTCTGAGGAATGAAGGGTCAATGCCATAATAAATGTAAACGATTGAAAATTGCCCAATCAATATTGCCTTGTCAAAGTCTATGAGAAGCCCCTTGTGTAAGAAAAATCCATTGCCAACTTCCATGAGTAAGTCCCTACCAAGTATGTTAAAAAACTCTTTTTAAAGCTTTGAGAAATGTACACATTTTATCTAATAAAAATTGGGGTTTTTATGGTGTGAATAATAACGTGTAAATTCTATTAAACTTTTTAGGTACCCCAACTTCCAATCACTTTGTCTGACTAGTAAGAAAAAAGTTTATGTTGAAATATTTGTATTAATGATGCCTTCCTTGTATGCAAATGTAATATAAACTAGAACTTAAGAGTGTGGAGAGATAAGGATGCCAAGTTAGATGGATAAGGATAAGAGGTGGCAACTCAAACTAGAATCAATGCAATGAATCCAATGTACTCATGTGCCTATTTAAAGAGGTAAGCTCTATGCAATGAAATGCATGGTTTTTTTTGCTCTCTCAAACCTATGGCCTATCTTTTCTATGAGCCTCCATGAATCTCTTACTCTTTCACTTGGTATTAGAGCTACCATCCTTGGTATCTTGCACATTTTCATCGTCATAGCACATAAGAGACCCAGCTTGACTTATAGCATCAGGGAATGGCTATGACTACTAATTTATCTTCTTTTGTCTTTCTTATATTTTTCTTAAGCTAAAGCTTAAGAACCTTAGCTTTAAAAAAAAAAAGTTTTATACTCATCTCCTTTAAACTAGTTTGATCTTAACCATGTTCACACTTGCATTCTCTAAAACTGGTTATCCTTAAGCCCCTCTTCTCATTCAGTTTGATATTTGTAAGCTAAGCTCACACTGCTTGTTGTCCTAGACTGGTTCATCTCAATTAATTCTTGTTTATGCACATCTAGTCTTTGAAAAAATCCCCTATTGTAATCAAAGTTAGACACTACCAATTATTGTTATGAACTTGGTAAGAAATCTCCACAAAAATCATGGCTTTAACTTTTAACATTTCATTTGGCATTGAAAATTTTGAGGTTGGGGAGAAGTAGCACACTCTGGAAACTTAGATGCAATGCAGTTTCTACTCATATGTAAAAAGTTATGGATGGTAATTTGGGATAGTGTAGCACCATCACCAAATAACTAAAGTGTGGATAGAAAAGGATGAACAAGAGCTTGCTTTAATTGGTTTATATCTGCTCCAAGCCTTATCCACTACGTTAATATTAAAGGAACAATAAAGGAAGCATGGGAGGAGTTGAATAAAAATTTGGATGCAAAAAAAAAGATGTACTTAGAAATGGATTTCTATAGTTTCCATTATGAATACAATGATTTGGCTATAGAATATGTATCAAAATTAAAAAGCTTAATCAACCAACTTGAAGGTATCCAAGTCAAATTTTCCAAAAAGACCCAATATCAATGCTACTACTTGTAAGCCTACTTAAGGAATATGCATCTTTGAAAGATTCACCCCTTACACATGAAACATTTGACCTTGAAGGGTGTATATCTTCAATTCTTTTGAAAGAAAAGAAACTTAAAGAGTAGATTGACTTATCTCCAAGTAAGGATATAGTATTCAAAAGGATCCCAAGGAATACTAATGCTGTGAAAGGAAAGGATATATCAACACAAAATGTAGATTGAAACACCTACCCAAATGAAATAATTGCAAGAAGATTGGACATCATGAAGAGGCATATAGATTCAAGAAATAATCAAACTTCATGGAGGAAAATAATGAGATATTAGGGGCCATTAAAAATTGTAAAATACATTGGTACACATGCTTACAAGCTAGCCCTACCTTCTCATATAAAGATTGATAATATATTTCATGTGAGCCTATTGAAATTCTATGTCTCCAATCTTGAGCATGTCCTTGATAAATAGATTGTAACACCAACTCAAGGACTACTTGAGGTCTAACTAGAGAGAGCATTGGAAATCAGAGAAAAGCCTTTAAGGGACCAAACCTTAAGGTAATATCTAATCCAATGGAAAGATTTGTGTGAAGAAGATGTAACACCAACTCAAGGACTACTTGAGGTCTAACTAGAGAGAGCTTTGGAAATCAGAGAAAAGCCTTTAAGGGACCAAACCTTAAGGTAATATCTAATCCAATGGAAAGATTTGTGTGAAGAAGATGTGACATAGATAGAGGAATCTATCCTCCAAAGGGATTACCCCAAGTTTCTCATAAGATGAGGATATCTTAATTTCTCTAAGGGGAAGAGAATGTCACACACTGAATTTTCCTTTAGCAATCATGCATAATCATTCCTTATTTTTATCTCCTCTTATACGTACCATTGAGTTTTTCACTTTTATGTGTTCATATATCCTCATATAAACTCAAATTAATTATTTACTCAATTTTCTAATGATCAAAATTCTTTTTGAATTTATTAAACTTTATTTTACTTGGAATTATTTATCATAACTTTTTTATTAATGATAAAATTTCTTAATTTATCTACATTATTTATTAATTTTGAATTCATGATTTTTTAAAATATATTATCATTATTTTGAATTATTATAAACTATTATTAATTGATTTTATTTATCAAGAGTTACTAGTAATTTTTAGAATCATTATTAAAATAATATAATTTTTAAATCTTATTTCAACATCTTATTAATTAACCAAATTTTAATGAAATTTTTTGAAGCATCAAGGAGGTAGTGGCCATTTGAGCATAGACACACTTCTTGTGGGTGTCCTCATTCTAGTTTCTATTATCAAGTACCATGACCCTATGTAAGTGCATTAACATTATAGAACCTTCATCCACTCATGTTGAAAATATGGTTGTTGATATGACATAGGCTTATTATTTTACTTTTAACATTTCCTAGATTATTGTTATTAATTAAAAATTAATCTTACAACTTTTAGCAAATGAATATGTGCTTATCTTCTCTTTGTTAAAATTTTATTATGGTTAAATTCATTAAATTACTAAACCATAGTGGTGAAATATGTTAAAGATTAATAGAAAATAATAAATTTAGAGTTTGAAAAATAAATTGAGCATATTTAAGTATTAAATTATTATAATTAATTAATTACAATTTAAAAGAAAATTTAGATAAAAAAGGCAAGTTATAAAAAAATAAAATAGTAGTTAAAACTTAAAATTTTAAAGATATTAATCAAATTAGTAAGAAATATCAAAAAATTCTTGAAACTCTATCTTTTGAAATGATTAGACTCATACGCGGACTCTTTGTTTATAATACAATTAAAATGTTCACACATAAGTAGTATTTTTGTAGCACTAACCTAAAAATTATGTTAAAAAGCAATTTATTTATGAATTAGACACGACTCAAATATCTTTTTTCATAGTTTAGTAAAATGCAACTAGTAAATCATTAAGTTCTCTTTTTTAAAAAAGTTCAAGTAAACAAAAAATCAACTAAGATACCTTAGTACTAAAAATGTGCGTTCATATGCTTGTAGACTAAATTCAAGTTATGAGGCGATTATTATTTGAATGGAAATTACTAGGATTCCATAGGAAAAGTTATCTTAAGCTTTGTTTGGAAAGGGTTGTTTGTTCAAGTTTTTTAATTTAAATGATTTTGATTGAAATAAATCTTGAAAATGATAATGTTCATGTCTTCGATAACCAGATTGAATTGAGGCACTATGCCATTCTCATGGTGGCTACAGCTAAAAAAAAATTCACCTAGAGTTGTAATAAACTACTTAAAGTAGTTGACCATTGCTTAGGTATGTATGGTCATATGTACAGAGAGATTCTCCCTTACGACGAGCGAGAATTAGTGGGGCTCTAATTAGAGGTTATAATCCCATACCCCATCTTTTGATAGAGAAGACAACCTATACAAGAACAATGTGGTTTTGCATTGGAAGGCCTGGGATAAACATGGTAGGGTGACAATCTGGTTTTGGATTGGTTTTTCTTTTCAAAGAGGTTGTAATTATGATAATAATGTAAATACTATATTTTCTAAAAGAATATTTTTGTGTTTGTATTTCAGAATGCGACAATGAACCCTATGTTAAGATTACTTAAGGAACTTATTTTTATGTGTTTCATAGTGTGAGTATCATGTTTGATAACTAAAATATGCCACACCAAAAATGGAAAGTGAGTGGATGGTCTTCTTAACGAAATTGTCCTATGATTGGATGGACCCGGTTAGCTAGGTGGTTTCTCCACCAAAATTAGAAAAGAACTAGAAATCATGATATCCTAGGGTCGAGTCCTAGAATTGGTTTAGTAGCGTTTTAGGGGACCAGTGTAAGACTATGCCTTATTGGCAAAAGGGGTTGGTGCTCCGCTCCCCCTCGTTTCTCACTCTCATTGAACCAATTGCGGTGCTTGCATGCCTTGAGTCTTGATGGCTCATGCAGGAGTGACTAGAATGCTGCTAGAGATCGCATTTTTGTCATTAGGAATCTGTAGGCTAATCCTCATGGGATAATGCTAGACACTTTGAGGCAAGACCTAGGAAATATCTAGTCCCCTAAGTCCATATGCTCATGAGTAGCACGGATGGTGATGGCTAGGATCAGATGCCTAGACGACTACCACCCTTCCTACAATTTCAGGTTGGGTAAATTTCACTATACCTTATGGGTAGAGGGGTTGACACATAATGCTTTCCCTCATTTCTCACTCTCTTTGAACAAAGTGTGGCAATATATAACTTTAGTTTGAGGGATGATAGCAAAGTAGTCACCTTAAAATCAATGCTAGATAATGTTGATAAGAGACCATAGTATTAATTGAGACCATGTTTGAGGTCATTCCTTGTGGGATTCTATCCTAATGAGATATGGTCAAGAAGTTTGAGGTTACACATGTTTGATTATTCCAAGGGAGTTCCGAATGGCAGTTACCTTGACTACCTCTTGATGACTACCAAATATATGTGCTATCAAGATTCGTTAGATAGGCACATTATAATTCCTTTGATTTGTTGTTCATCCCACACTTAGCATTAGATGGTTCATTATGCTTTGAGATATAGGTACCATGCACATTTGGGTAGTACTTTGAGCTATAGCTTCATTTGGGTCTATCATGCTCCTTGAGGAAATTTAGTGTCTAAAGTCTTTATGTGCAGCTTGACAATTCTTGTTGGTATTCGCGGTAACAGCTTTATCCAAATTCTTCTAGGCCCTTTTAGATGTGGAAAATGTTTTGACATGACTTCTATTTTTGCTCCTTCAATGAGACTTTCACATTATCCCAATGATCAAAGGTTTTTCTCTATTTAAGATTGCATGCATTAGGAAAAAAAAACAACTCACAAATGGGCCTTTTACCCCCCCTCCTCCTTAAAACAAGGAAAAGAGGAGAGAAGAATAGTGAAATAATCCTCTTCTCTCTCCACTTTTGCAATCTCATTTTTCCTTTTTTATATTATCTACAAAGATGTACTCAAATTCCTTCTCTTTCCTCATTCAAGTACTTTTCAACCAAATTTTATATTAAAAAAGGAGTTAGTTATGGGAGTGTGGTGCTTCGTTTTCAATGCAAAATGATTAGTAGATATGAGGTAATTGATTTTTTAATCGAGAACAGGGAAAATGAAATTTCGAAAGTTCCTTTTAAGATATTTTGGGGATTTTTTATATTCTAGGTTTTGGTAAAAAAAAAACCAACTGGTCAAATTTTGTGTTTTTTGGAGATGTTTTTTGAGGTAAAATAGAAATATCTAAAATACGAAAAGTCTTGGACATCCCTACCCTCTGAGCTATTTTCCCCCATATCTATACTCTCTCATGGCTCTATTGTGACCTCTTCTCTGTGTTTATGCAACCTTCATTAACATAGTGAATTACTTACACCCTCCTTTCCCTTGGTACCTTTGTGTGCCTCTCTGTCCATCTCCACTCTACCTCTTGTGACAACCAAGGAGGCTCCCCATTTCTATTAGTAGTAAAATGAGTACAAGAAAGAAGGAGCTCCATATTGAGGTAGAGATTGAATATGCCCCATTATTCAAAAGAACTCAGCGTACCAGTGTCAACCCTCAGGTTTTATAGAGTTACAGGCAAATGGAATTAAAATATGTGGATTTGTGGGTTGATAGGGGAATCTACCCAATTGACCCCTTAAACAATAGACCTCCAACTTTCTCAGGAATCACAAATTTGCTGAAGTATATGTGCGAGAGTGAAAATGGGTTACTTGGTTATACTAGGTGGCTCAATGATCATGCGTTCAAAGTATTTACAACTTGCCAAGCAACCATAAAAAATTGCTATGATGTGATTGCTGCACATCAACTTCATATACAATAGCTCATAGGACAAGTGATACAGTTGAATGACACTATAATTCAACAAAACAATCAAATTATTTCAATGCATGACACTATCCATGACATTGGTATCTCATATGAGGAGGCAAAGGCACAATTGGATGACTTGAGAAAGATCAACAACAAGCTAACACATGAGTGCAAATGAAAGAAGAAGCCAATCAATGAGTTAATTGTGAATAGTGGCCAGTGGAAGCGACATATCAAAGCATGTAAGGTAGCTCAAAAAGAGAACCTAGGTGAGGGTGAGGTTGGATCTTGTATTAGTAGATTACTAAAGGCAAGTACATTGGAAAACACTTTGAGCAATCGTAAGTTTAAGGCTGTGAAGGAAAAGATGATTGAGTGCACATTAAAAGATGTGTCAAATGAATTCTCAGCTGTAGATACATAATCTATTTGTGACAGGACCGGTATTAGCACAACGACTTACTCAAAGATATTCAAAGGTGTGAAGGCTGGGTTTGGTCGTGTGCTAAAGAGAAATAGAATTGTGCCTCTTCCTCAATCTTCAAAGTTAATAGAGACCCGAGGACAACTTAATACAAAGGTTTTGGAGCTGGTAGGAGATCCCATGCATGTTCAATGCGTGGAAACACTAAAGGTTGGGGCCAAAAATGCATATGAGGTGAAGTTCATTGAACTCAACAATTACTATTTAGATTTGTACAAGGTGCAGTTAGGAATGGTAATGTACTACAATATGTCTATTGAGGAATGTAATGGTAAATTGCAGTTTGTTATAAAATTAGATGAAAGAGAGGTCATCAAAGGAGTAAATCTTGAAAGAGTTAGTATAACTTTGATGAATAGAGCTTTACAATTTGACAAGAACAACCCAGGGAACTTTAGTGTTCAATCTGATTGCAATGTGTGGTGGCTCACTGCATTTGAAGTTCCTAAGGAAACGTTTGAGGTGCTGCAGCTGTTCTTTATGCACACAAGCATTCCAAGCATCATCGATCATCAAGAACATGGTGAGATGCTCTCGGTTGAAGGGTATGGTCAATACTTGGTTGAATGGCATCTTGCAGGAGACTTGAAAACTTTACAATGCATGTGTGGAATCTCCAATGTTGCAAATACAAAGAATCCATGCCTATATTGCTTGACAAAGAGGGTGGAAGGAAAGGACGGAAAGAAGAACTGGCAAAGGGTGACAAGTGCTGCACCAATGCGCAATAGAGAAGATCCCACTTGGAAGCCCATCTTTAACATTCCATTGGATCGTATTCACATTTGTTCATTGCATGCTTTTGCCAGAATCATGGAGAAACTTCTATACGAATACATTTGCTTTGCTTATAGGATGCAACCAGAAAAAGAAGCCATTGCAACGTGTAGGAATGTGGAGCAAGTGCTATTAGAAATTGGGCTACACAAGCATCAAGTGACAATTGAAAAAGATGAGAAGAGATCATGAAAATCTGGTAACTTGCCAAAAAAGCCTTGCTTTGGAGGAGCAAAGGCTAGGAAGTTTCTCTCAGCACCCATCAATAAGGAAGGGAATGTCATGGTTCGTAGGCCGCAAGACTACGATGGGTGAAAAAAATTACATTTTGCAGTTCCTGATCGAAGTAATTGAGGAAAAACAAGATTGGCCAAAGCTGATTTTTGGATATGTCTTAACAAATTGTCTCCCTTACTTCGCAAGATGGTGTTTAATAATGACGATAAGCAAGAATTTATCAATGTTGTGCATAGCTTCTACGAAAACATGGTGGAAGAATGGGGAAAAAGCTCTATCACACATTACATGGTGCGTACTAAGTTAATATTTAAAAATTGTATGAATTGTATAAACTATTGAGCATAGTTTTACTCATGTGTGATATGTGTCTTTGTAGCATATCCTTGAGGCACATGGGCCATACTTTGCAAAAAAAGAAAGCATCGAAATTTGGTCCACACAAGGGATGGAAAATTCACATTGGATAGTGTGTGGTGCATACCAAAGAAAAACTGATCATGATGGGGGGGGTGAATGGTAGCAATCTAATGATCCAATTTCTATCTTGGTGGAATAGGATTATAGTAGCGGATGAAGCTAAACTCTCACAAAAGAGAGCAAATAAAAGTGCTGATGAATCGGCTGCAGACATGATGGAATCACGTCGTGTCACTAAAAGAGTGCATTATGAAGCCTCAAGTGCCAAAGAAAACCATGCCAAGTGGCCAGAAACAAGGCTTTGACAAGGCAGCAAATGGGTTCGAAGAGAGCTAAGATAGTAAGATGAAAAATGTGTTCAATGTGAATGCAATTCATAGCTTTCTATCTTATTCATTGAGTTCTCATATCTCTTGTGCAGGAAAGATGGCTAGGTCTAAGGTAGTTGCAAATAAGCTTCCGCTCAGAGCCTCATATCATGTTCAGCCCCTTGGAGCATCTACTAGCTCAGATGCATCCCCTTCTCAACCTAACCCACCTTCCTCAAGCCACCCTCACAAGGGTCCTCCTTAGCATCCCCACAAGAAACACAAGTGGAAGCCAAGTATAGTGGCCTTGAGAGAAATTAGGAGGTATCAACGCTTGATCTCATCATTCCGAAGGTGAGGTTCTTGAGACTTGTTTGTGAGATTGTGCAAGACCTCTACCGCACAAAAAGCAGGAGGTGGTTTTTGGCACAAGGTCAAGATAGACCTGATCGCTTCACAAAAGAATGTCTTCATGCTCTATAGTGTGCTGCAGAGGCCTTTTTAGTTGACTTGATGACTGATGCTCAACGTTGTGCAATACATGTGAAGCACATCACTGTAACTCTCCAAGGACTTCCAACTTGTAAGAAATCTTCAAGTAGTGAAGGATGCATTCATTCCAATGGAATGAACATAGTTTATAATGTTATCTTTTTTGTCATAGTGTTATCCTCGTGCATTGGACATATGAGTATGTCCTAGTGCAAAACTATTGTATGCGCCCTTAAAATATGAATTAAAATTTTACACTTGTCCTTCGTTCTCAACTTTGACTGTGCATCTTCACTATATTTTCAATTCTTACTTACAGTTTTTGTTATCACTGTCAATTTCAATAGAAAAAACATGCAAAAATTTACCATTTCTCGTTGCAGATTTTACTCATGATGCCTCTGTATAGTCTATGTGGTGCGAAGTTTCTAAGGGCCAGTAGTCGCGATGTTGATTTCTCAATTATCAATCCATCCATAATTTTGGTGTGGGACAATTTTTGAAATACTAAATTGTATCGAAACGCGACAAAACTTTACACGCGCACTTGTTAGGTGGCCAAGAGTCCAAATTATTTTTTTTTGAAAAAAAAAAGCGTGCAGAACCTTGGTCTGAAGTCTAGAACTGGAGCCACTTTCGCAAGATGCCAGACTTTCTACGAATGTGGCTCCAGACGCGAGTGATTCTTAATTTTTGTTTAACGTATGAATGCATCGAAAGTAGTAATACATATAGATACAAGTTACATTATTGCTTATACACAATCGCAAGTGCAGTACTACACGTTGAATTATGTTAATGTATGCGGATGCATCATTCACGTACCACACATTATCGTCACATTTACATAATCGCAAGTGCAGTACTATGCGTTGAATTATGTTAACGTATGTGAACACGTCATTCACGTACCACACATTATCGTCACACTTATATGAACTACACATCTATTTAATAAATATTTATTTATAGGGACAAAGTAAAGTATCTTATATTCATCAAGAAAAATACATGTGATGGCTGCTAGTGATGGTAGATACAAAAAGTCGATAGCCAACAAGAACTCTCAATTGTTCCTTAGCTTTTCATTGGTGGAGAGGAGGGGTCAACTTCCGATGAAAATATAAGTTCCTTCTTTGCTTCAAAAATGATGCGCTCCCCCTTCAGCTCTTTCTCCAGGAGAAGCGTATCTGACACTTTAGCAAGGTTACCTAATGTAGCAAGCACACACATTGCTCCACCATGCGTTTGGTCAAACAAGTAAAGAAGCTTTGATTGCTTGATTAGCACCACCTTCTCCAAGCTAGATGTCACATGTATCACTCAAAAAGGTCCAAACTTGGTCAAAGCTCAAATTTTCATAATTATTTCTTGCCCTCCTAGTGAGCACTTCTTATGGAAGACCACCAAATCTGCAACAAGGTTGCCAATGTACTCCTTCAGAGCTGAATCCTTCTGTCGATCTGCATGTCGAGCTTCTCCTTGCCTTGATGCAAACTCATCTATATACAATATATCCTGAATGACAAAGTCAAATCAAACAATATATTTAGCAACTAACCTAGAGTTATCAGAAAGCGATCAAACTTGACGGTAGGGTGCGTTGGGTCCCCGAAGTCTACCGGTGAAATCTTGGCCAAAAATGATGCCTACACCTGCCCTGTTCGAAGTCTGGCATCTGGGGCCACTTTCTAGCCTTCTCCGAGAGACTCGATGCACCCTATCGTCAAGTTTCATCGCATAAAAATATATGGTAGTTAGAAATCTTACCTTCTCCAGATCATCTTGTATCTTCATTTTCTCGTGTGTTAGGGAGGCACCTCTTTGGGCAGAGGGATCTACAAACTCCTTGGTAGGAAGCTGGGGTCTTGGTCCAAACAAATCATGTTGTAGTGCTTTAAATTCAACATCCGGCACAATGTAATCTTCTTTAACCGAGGTAATATGCCATCATATCTTCCAATCTCTACCATCATCTAATGCATATCCATGTAATCATAATCGATCAGGTCTTCCATCAAATCCCAAACTAGGATGGAAAACAACTCTTCTTCCTTCATTTCCAAGTATTGTACCACATCTGATAGAAGCAAGTATTGTACACTATCTACTTCAATGGGCGTCAAGAAGGCAAGGTTGGATTTGTTGACTTGTGGCTGTTTCGAAGAATATGGCATCATGAGAGCCAACCCTTCCTCTGCCAACCACCACCCGATGTTCCTCTTCAACATTTATGAGCTCTTCAATTGGTTCTTCTCCCGTGTATGTGATAGCAACAACTTGTGGAGTTGTATTTTCATCGCTCTCCTCCTCTAGGGGTGTATCCAATGCAAGGAGATAAATTACCAATGCGCAATCACACTCCACGAGATCCAAAGGTGATGTACCTGGTGCACTTCCCATGGGAACATTGCATACTCTGTGCGAAGGATCCACTTGGGCCAGACACCTATTCACTACTTTTTGGTGATTCTTTCCTACCTGAAATACCATGAGTTGTTCTAGAGGCACCCAAGTCATGTCGGATCCCTTGATGGAGTATGTGCAGGTAGCAATGGTGCTCACAAAGTCTTCCAAAACTTGAAGGGGGGGGATCTAGGGATGAAAGCACGCTTTCAAGGTTGAAATTCTTAGAGAATTCTTGGAATATCTCGTCACCCTAGTTGGCAAAGATAGTCTCGTGGATCCACTCATCAAAGTGTGCGCGAGCATCCATCGTAGCAGGTAGGAGGGATGTGGTGTATATAAAGAGATGAAGAGAGAAAGTGTGAAATGAAACAATGAAACAAGAACTAAACTAGTTCTACCTTAAAAACCTTAAGTTTTAAACCATTAAGGGTTGTTCGCATACGATATTTAGTTATGGCTTTACTTACGTCTTTGTAAAGTTTACATGCATATGTAAATGTGTTGATGTGGAAAGTGTATAACAAGTGTATGATTTTTCACAAATACCATAATTTTTAAATATTGCAAGTTTGCAACTGACAATATTCTATTGGCAAAAAAAATCCAAAAATTTATAGGTGTTGGATATTACAACTTGTGGTGTTGGGATTTTTAGGGAGACTCTACAATTTCTAAAATATGTGGAGCCGCACACTTTCTGCTAGTAACAGTATCCTCAACTCAGCTTCGAATTTTCCTGCCACCTAGTTTAAAATAGAAGCTAATAGGTGGATTCTGCATTAACATTGTAATTTCCTGGCGCATTATACTCAAGTGCCAATCATCCTCCATTTGCAACACTTGGGGCTCGTGGCTCTCACAAATGACAGTAACATCCACAGCTGCACTTTCATGCATGTCTTGATCAAGGCACAACCATTTACCCTTGAGCATCCTCCATCTACGATACTTGAACACTAGGTATAAAGTCTGTCGTGTGACAAAGTACCTGTAATTGGAAAGGAAAGTTGGCCGATTCATCCCAAAGTAAAATAATAGTCAACTAAGAGAGAAAAATTTTACCTGAAAGCCATGCCCCTTGTTGTGACTCGACACTCCACTGTGTCAGGACTGTGAGTTATTTTTTATGTCCAAGTTTTGCCTAGAATCCTTGTTACATAATCCTCTGATGGATTTTTTATGACATACGTGATTTTTGGTACGTCTCAAACCCTTACATTCCTTGTAACATGTGTGCAAAAATTGCAATCGGTATGAACCAGCTTAGATGTACATTCTTTGAGCCGATGATTGGCTTCATAGAATTCAATATGTCTGCTGAAATTTTTGTGCTACACGTGTGCAAAATGTCGCTACTACACAATGGCCATTCTATGCTATTGAGATTCGATATGTTCATAGACTCAAGGGTTCCATATTCTTGACTCCCTTTGGGCAATATGTATTTGGATTCATAGAAAAAAACAAGGTCCTTTGTGAGCTGCTTAGCTGCATGTCCCTTAAAGAGAAATCTACCAATTTGGAGGTGGTAGCACTTAAAAGAGCCAGTGAAACTCTCAACATTTTGCCACTCACAGCAATCCGAAGGGTATACTTATGTAAATAAGAGACAAGTTGTTACATAGGTATCATGAAATTTCTCATTCTCAATGAGTTGCAAATACTTACTGTTTACAACATTTCATTGAAAGGGCACAACAATGGTGGGCGCAATATGTATTTGTTTTTGCATGAATACATGTTGTACAAACACCTCTATTACAAGGTGAGAATCAACATTCCTTTGTCTGAGAGCTAAAATTTTACCCTTTGAGTGCTTTGATACATCTGCAATTGCAGATGCTTTCACCCTGAAAGCTCCCTTCATACTTGGACGCATATGTACCCAAGACAAGCAATGATACGTATCAGTGATCCAATTTCCTTCTTCATCTTTTTTGTTATGTACTCGTGAGAATTTTTGTTCTTCTCTCAGGAATTATAACCTATGCATTAGATGTAAAGAAGTATGCATTAATTCCTAAATAATAAGCATTTTAAGTTTGTCTAGTAATCACCAATATGCCATACAAATCAACATGGCATTAAGAGACGTTTACACTTTTGTCCATAGACATAAACATAGATATTGAAACACATATGGATATATACATCGACACAAAGTATAGATTCAATTTCAAGGCTGATCACTTTAATCATGCCATTTACATGAAATATAATGAAAAGAATAGCACAAGAATACTCAGAGAATTTTTCCAAAATAATTTTTATTATAATGAAGAGGAGTCTGATTTGACTCAATACATTGTATGAAATGCGGGTATTATAGAGTAGTTGTTACAAGGATAGCAGCCACATGGCATCCAAATCTTAATAGGCACATTGGATTGACACCTGAGACCTGAGATATTCTAAGACTCAACACATTGTGTGTTATATGGATGATAGGATACAAGAGTTTCATGGATCATTGCCAATTGGCATAGAGATCCAAATGGATACATAGGACCAATAAAGCAGAGGATTTTTGAACCATCGACTTCCAGCAGATCCATATCATCCAGCACAAAGGAATCACCCACCACATCAAAATAGTCGATCAAGAAATATATTCTTCACATAAACCTTGTATAATACCTGCATGTACAAAAAAACACCTGCATGAATCCCTTTTAACAAAAATACTTGCATGAATCCCTTTTAGCAAAAATATCTAGATAACTGCATGAATAGAAGCCATACAAAATAGGGCCAATTTACCTATAAGCTGATCTGTTGAAGATAATATTGAATCATTATCCCTTTTAGCAAAAATATCTAGATAACTGCATGAATAGAAGCCATACAAAATAGGGCCAATTTACCTATAAGCTGATCTGTTGAAGATAATATTGAATCATTGCTAATCAAAACCCATTGCAAATGATGGACATAAGAAAACATCAATCCCATCAAACATAAAAGTCACTAATTAAATGAATAAATTTTGGCACCACAAAATATGGCAAATTTACCTGTAAATTGAGCTACAGAATCTCTGCTCTACCTTGTGTTAAGTACTGCAACAACAATTGATCCTTAAGTTAGAACTAGCATAAAACCCTATCGTAAAGATAGTAGAAAAGGGATAATGCAGAGAGGAAGAAAGAGTGTGTGTGTGAGTATGTGGGAGAGAGAAAGAAATGAGCACCTATCTAATCTTGCCCAAATTGATATTTGCAAAAGACAATAGCAAGAGTTAGTATTTACATGAAGGTATACTGAAAAAACAGTAGAAAAGAGGAAACACAGAGAGAGAAAGAGAGAGGGAGAGAGAGATGAGCACTTATGCAATGTCACCCAAAATGATCTCTGCAATAAAACAACAACAAGGGTTAGAATTAACATTATGTTGTATTCAAAAGATGTCAGCAAAAAAAAAAACCAAACAGAGAGAGAGATTAACACCTTTTCCTCTTGCTCCAAATAAACTCTGTAAGAAAACAACAATTAGAACCAACATCAAATTCTATTGAAAACACAACATAAAAGAGAAACAACACATAGAGAGAGGGAGGAAAGAAAGGAGAGAGAGAGAGAAAGATGAGCACCTTTGTCTCCTGCCCTAAACAACCTCTGCAATTAAAAAACAATAACAGTAAGAAATGACATCAAACCCTATTGAAAAAATAGCAAACAAAAGAAAATGCAAAGAGTGATGGGCACCTGTGTTTTGCCCAAAATCTGGAGCTGCATGGAGAAGAAAGCACAGAGGTAAGTAGAATGCTCAAAGCCCCAATTATTCTCCGCAGGGAGCTTCAATGGAGATGAAAATTCACGAGTATAGAGAAGAGAGGGAAAGTGGTATGTTGCCGAAATATGAGGTGAGAGAAACTCAAATTTTGTGTACTATTCATTCTCCCTTTTTTAAATCCAATTCCCCACTACCCCTTTTTTTAATAGAAAACCCAAGATTTGGAGAGAGAAGATTCACCCTCCATGGATATCAACATCTAGCCTTCCTATTGGACAATAAAAAAGGCCCACATCTTAAACTATATTATTTTTAAGGGCCCATTTGTGAGTTCATTTTTTTCCTAATGAATGCATATTTTCTCTACTTTAGAATTGTTTTCGACCATTTTTAGTTAATATTTAATAAATATTTCATTATGATCTAATTAATAATGAAATTCAACCTTGATATAAGTGCAAAAGTTACTAGAGAAAATAATTATCAAATGTATTTTTTTAAAAAGGACATGAAATGATACTAATACATGCAAAATTGTAATAAACCAATTAAAGATATTTTGTAAATGATTTTGAACGTCCATTAAGATATATACATAGGCGAGTCCATTCAAAACTCTTAACAGAATATCCAAACTTTATGGTGCACTTTAGTCTACTCTCACAAGGGAAGCTCCATTCGATTCCCACAAGGATCAAAAGTTCCTAATTGACTTTAAGGTCTTCTAAACAACTTTTCTACCATTAGCTATGGATAGTTGCTTATGCAAAACAACTCAAATTAAAGCAAAGCCATATTGCACACTGGGTTCAAAGAGAGTGAGAAATAAAGAGCTAAAGTCATCAACCCCTTTAGCTATAAGGTAAAATCAAACTTGTCGCCTAAAAGGACACTAGGTCAGGATTTGAGAGGATGCTCTAAGATGGTTAGTGTTCAACCTTTCCTAGAAATTTCAAATCTAAATGCGTTTTTGTGGAGAAACCTCTTGATTAACCAAGACCATGATACCATAGGATGAATCTAGATGTGTTTTGGTGGAGAAACCTCTCGATTAACCAAGACCACCTTACCATAGGATGAATCTATTAGGGATTTCCTCTCTTCCTTCCAATTTGTGATGGTATCTTCATAGTTTTCTACTTACCTACCACATTAGTTTAACATGTAAAAATGTACTCCTTAATTAGATCATTAAACAAGGTTTGTTCATGTAATTTAATCATAACTTTTTCGAGAACATTATCTTTATTCCAAAGTTGAGAAATCATTGACTTATTACATCAATTCTAGTCCATATATAGGATTCTATGTCACCAATCCACACTTAGCTAGCATTAGGGTCTCTCAAGAGATCTATCATGGGCTCATAGGGGGACTAGACTAGTCCTAGCATGCCCAAGGAATTTCTAATAGAGCCTCTCTATTGCTTTGGTACCTCCTAGCTAACATCTAGTCCCTATAGAGAGAGGTGTCTAGTGCCTCCTAGCATCTGAGGAAGATAAACACCTCTTCATGAAGAGCTTCACAGTTGACCTTGGGGGAGGTCTAGTGTGCATCTCTAGAAGTTCAATCTATGTTGGTGTACCCTTAAATTAGAATACACAATCATCCAAGTAGTCATTTCTAATACTATTAGCAATTGTTAAAATATAGTTTATGTATCAGAATCCATTTTAAGTGCCATTCCCTCTAGCATGAAGTTTTTATTGACTTGTCTAAGTCATCATGAACTTGTTTAGGCATCAACCAATTATTTTGAAAGGAAAATTTAGCCTTGGGTTATTATGCGATCTCTAATTGAATCTAGTCCCCCCCTTGAGACTTTTAAGTTCAAGTAGATAACTATTAAGGATCTTATAGTTTGCGAAAACCATAACCTCTTCAATGGTTATAGAAGTTTCACTAAATGACTTGTTAAAAATCACGAGAAAATATTCTTTTCAAGGGCCTTAGAAAGGAGCCCTTAATGTATTTATTTCTCTAGATTCCTTTCAAACTAAATCATATTAAGTTATCTTTGTTTTACAACTTCATAGTAAGGATAAAACCTTCCAAATGGGGATCAAAGTTAGGGATGCAATACTTTGCTAACAAATTTTCATTTTGAGAGTTGTGGACTTGTAGGATTCGGGTTATTAGGACAAATGTCAAGGTTGTTCAATCTTGTCAATCCTAGGTGCCTCTTTAAATTTAGCTTAATAGTTACCACTTGATCTATTTACCTTCTTACTTAAGAAGGACCAAGTATTTAGACTAACCATGCCTTAAGCACATAACTCTCTTAGGGAAGGACCGAGTATTTAAATCACCCTAATATTTCATTGAATATAACTTAGTGAAAGAAAATTAAGTGTTAGATCTAACATTCATGGAGTGTACTTTTGATTATAAGTTATTGTCTCTACTGAGTAATTATTCAATCATCATCACAAATAAAAGGAGGTACTTTCATCATCACAAGATAGCACACTACACAAAGACTAGTTCTATCATGGGAGGGGATGCTCCTTTTGGAAATTCCTTCCTAGGCAACTAACTTATTGTCCATCTACTAAAGTCTTGAGACACTATAAAGATACTCAAAACTCTAAGGAGTTGTGTTACATTTATCTTTATTTTACAAACTAATATTCCTAGTACTATTATATCAAAAGTGCTTTTAAACACAAGGAGGACACTTGATGGGATGGGGACATCGTTTGCATGTGCCATCTCTTATCTAGCTCCTACATTACTTTGCTTTGAAGCCATCACAAGCACAAAAAATCTCTTAGTGTGTCCCTTGTTTTGCTACTCCTTCCTTTTTTTTCTCCTCCTTGAGTCTTTGTTGGACTTGTAAAGCTTGCATGCCCTTGAGGACAAGACAAGAATGTAGAATCTAGCTAGGTAAAAGGATAAGTAGAGTTTGGGGCATGGTAAGTAAGAGAATATCTAGGGGCTAGGAGAGAGGGTGATTCTTAAGGAGCTTGATGGAATGATAGGAAAAGGAATGATGTGATACTTCTAGATATTGAAAGGAGAAAGCTTGATATATCTTGGGTGGATAAGGTGAGAGAATGGAATGTATGGGGGAGTTGTAGTAATGAAGTGTAGATAATGAAACTGGAATAGTGAGATCATGTATCCATTAGAGGTAAGCATGAAGGAAGGAAGTTTGAAAAGGGTGGTGGAGCTATCCCTTTGAGTTCACAGATAACAATGAGCTCATCGCTCTTTCTATCTCTCTCGATCCCTTCCTCTCTCCCTCTCTATCTCCCAATCCACACACACACACACACACACACACACACACACACACACACACACACACACACACACACACACACACACACACACACACACACACACACACACACACACACACACACACACACACACACACACACACACACACACACACACACACACACACACACACACACACACACACACACACACACACACACACACACACACACACACACACACACACACACACACACACACACACACACACACACACACACACACACACACACACACACACACACACACACACACACACACACACACAGAGTGTGTGTAATATCAGTGTTTTCCTTCAAGATGGTTGAGTGATTAACCTTTTTGGAGTTATAGTGAAACCTATTATATAGCATATCTTGCCTCCCCTCTACCTTGCAATATTTATTGCTTAGTCCCATAACTCCCCTTCTCTCTTTGTGATTACCTCCCCCTCTCTCTCCTTGTGATGAATAATTGTTTCAACTATGGATGTGACATGTCTCTATTCTCCTCATCCTACTCCTATTTATCTTGATGATGATTGTGATAATGGTGAGATGATCATCAATAATAGTGGCAAGTGATCACCTTTTCAAGTTTTAAAATGTTTTTAATGATTAATTTTTAACATTTGATCTTGGTTCCCCATTCACTCGTTGGGATTAGGACATTTTATCCTCTTCCCATTTGTAGAATCAAGATGTCCTCGTCTTGAGAAAAATTGGGGGTATAAGTATCCTCATCAATCCAAGTGGCACCCTCTTTGTGATAGTCTTTCCACTGGACAAAGCATACCCTAAAAGTTCTACTCCTAAGAGTCATTTCTTTTACATCAAATATTCTTTTAAGTTAAAGTTCTATGATTCCTTGGCTTGTCATTACAACATTTTGGTAATCAAGAACATGTTCAGGGTTGAATACAATGGCTTTTAACAAGCTAACATGGAATATAATGAGTATTTTTAAGTGCTTAGGAAGTTGCAACTTATAAGCATTACTCCCTAAGCACTTTAGGATCTCATAAGTTCCATAGTACATTGAGCTTAACCTCTTGAATTCTCCCAATGATAAGGAGCTCTTCTTTTTGGGCAAACATGAAGAAACACCATGTCTCCTTCTTTGAAGATTCTCTCTTGCCATCCAAGATTAGCATGGACCTTTTGGCGATCCTTGGTTGCTTGAACATTTTCTTAGAGGCTTGCAACTTTAGGGTAGAATTAGAAAAGTTGAGTGATGTGAGATATTCTTGCCCTTACAAAGCATGGAAAGGGGTCATCTTAATGCTTTGATAATAGGAGGAATTGTAAACAAAATCGACTAAGGGTAGATATTTCATCCGCTATTTAGGTTCTCTACAACAATATGCCCTTAGTATATCTTCAATGACTTGATTGACCCACTCTGTTTGGCCATCAATTTGGGGGTGGTAAGCTATATTGAAGAAAAATTGTATCCCACTGGCTTCCAATAAGCTCATTCAAAATCAAGAAGTAAATAAGGAATATTGATAATTGAAAATACTTTTTGTCAACCCATGGAATCAAAAAATATCCTTTACAAAGTTCCCTACAATATTTGAAGCCTTATAGTTTGTCTTGGTGGGAAGAAGATGAGCAACCTTGCTTAGCATGTTCACAATCACCTTGGATTGAGGGTAACCCTACTACAAAATCCATACTAATGAAATCCCAATTCATTTGAGGGATATTAAGTAGTTGGAGCTTGTATGACATCTTAACACACTCATCTTTCACTTGATGATAGCTTAGGTGTTTGACAACGTACTTGAGTATACCACCCCTTAGCATTTCCCAAAGATAACTCTTCCTCTTTGCATTGAGTATTTTGGCATAGCCAAGGTGTCCTAAGAATAGTAGTCATGGGATTCCCAAAGTATATTCTTCTTCAATTTTTGCAAATTATGACGATCAGGAATGTTTAGCCTTGTCTTGAAGTAGAAAAGTATTTTGTCAATGGGAAAATATTGATATTTTAGCCATGACTTTGGATCATTCTCCTTAAATTGAACATCTCTTTGTAAATGTTGGTATTTTGGATTCTTGGGTGGTTGTTTCTTTGCTATTTGGATGATAAGGTTGCTTGGCATTAACACCATATTAGCTAATGGATTCTACCCTTGAAGGTTCCTCCAAGATGAGGACACTGAGGAACAATCTATGGACTAGGGAATTTGTAAATAAATTCTCCTTGCTTGGATTGTATTTGATCTCAAATCCTTGTGCATGAAAGACTTCAATCCATCTTCATTTTCTCATGTTTAGATCTAGTTGGGTAAAGATCCACTTAAGACTCTAATGATTAGGATGACCATAATAAACTTCTTTGCTGACAAGCAAGTACTATCTCCATAACATGAGAGCATAAATTACTACCAATTTCTCCAAGTCATGTGTAGTATAATTCTCTCATAAGTCTTTAACTTCCTTGAAGAGTAGACCATTGGATGACCCTCTTGTATGAGTAGACAACCTAGTATAAGAAAGCTAACATCCATTCACAACCTAAATTTTTGGTTCAAATTAGGTCTAGGATGGGTATCACTAAACTTTGCTTGAGTTTCTTAAACTTGGATTGCTAATAAATTGGGGTCCACACAACGTAAGTTTGTTTCTTGAGAAAATTGGTGAGGGGTACACCTTTGAAGCTCCATATATAAGGGTACTTACACATTGCGTACGCCACATGCGAAGAAAATGGAAAGCATCTTCAAATATTTTACCAAATGCAATATAAATAAAATTTGCATAGGGTAATTGTCAATAGCAATGGCATAGTTGGTGAAGATGAATGTTCTAATCTAGAGCCTATTGGTTCAATCTCTAGTGTGCATGCATAGGCATGGCCCATGTTTCTTGGTCCGGGGGTCTAGGGTGGGCATCCATTCCCTATTTTCTCATCCAAATAGGCAATAATATGGACATTTGGCACTTTTTTATGTTGGGAAAGAGGGAAGAACCATGGCACTCTTTCTAGGTTCTGGTCATCAAGTGTAGATGATGAGCAACCTCAAGTCCTCCTCTTGTAGCATACAAGCACACATCATGGGCAACATCTACATGTCCTAGCCTCATCGAGGTACTCAATCGATTGAGGTTGTATGCTAGGGTAGCATGCAAGGTCATGAAATCTTATAGTGCTCCACAGATCATGATATGTCATTGTGTAGATGAGGAGAGTATCACAACACCAACAACATTATCACATGCTATTAATCCACATGCAAATCAAACTAGGTACATTAAATATATATTCAAAATGTTTCAACAAACATCTGTAGCTTTTCACTAATTTGGTGGTTTTTCTTTTGAGGCAAAATGTGCACTAACTTGAACATCAAGTAGTTGAAGATGGATTCGTTGCAGAGTACATTCCACATGAATATAACCAATACATCCAAAAGTTCAAAAAATATGAAACAGAAGGAGTTTCACCTATCCAAGTAGTAATTGGTATTTTACTGGAAGGAGTACTTGTAGGAAGATGATTGCATACTATTGTTAAGATTGCTTCAGCCCAGAAAAATAGATAATCTAGAATGAATGAGCATACATCACATGGCATTGAGAATAGTCCTGTTTTTACATTCAATAATACCATTTTATTGAGGAGAGTAGGGAACCGTATATTCATGCGATGACTACCCGGATTATTATGCTATGCTTAGAACTTGGAATTGTCTCAACTTCAATATTTGGGAATTAATCTACTATGACATTGTAGTACCATTGTACATACTCCTTGTAGGCACCATACACTTCACATATGCACATACACCTCAGACCTCTTGGTCATCTTTGTACATACATATTCAGTTTCACTTCACATGCACAAATTCACTTTACATGCACATAATAATCCTTATTGATCATATTTGTACATTTGTATATAGGAGCTTGGGTTTTTCCTTGTGCTCCCCAAGGGTTTTTTTCATCTGCAACTAGAGACCATTGTTTGAGTGGGGGTGTTGAAACTATATATAGCTCACCCTATCTAGACTAGGTCTCACCTCTATATATATGTAGATTGTGATCAATATGATGTAGTGTTTGGGAGTGTATAAGGTGTGTCTCTTCTCTCCCTATTGTGTCTCTACATATCTTCTCTCTCTACTATCAAGTTCATTCACTCATATCAACTCATCTTAAAAGTTCACTCATATCACATTCATCATTAAATGAACTCATATCAAGTTCACTCATCTTGAAATTTTACTCATTTTTACTTATCTTAAAGTTCACTCACATCAAGTTTACTCATACCAATTCACTGACATCAAGCTCATTCACTCATATCAAGTTCACTCATCTTGAAAGTTTACTCATATCTAGTTATCACTCATCTTGAAAGCTCACTCATATCAAGTTTGCTCTCACAAATTCATTCTAGAGAGTTAACTCTTGTAAATTTACTCTTGTAAGTTCATTATTGTTAATTCACTCTTGCTAAGTCTACTTTTCTTGCACTACACACCCTTGCACTTCCCATTAGGCCAGCATTGACTCATTAACCTTTTAACGATGGTGTTAACCACATATATGTATAGTGATCTTTAAAGAAGGAAAGCTTGATTTTGCACATCTCACTCTTGTATATTCAAAGTGTCTCAAGTGTTGTGAGGACCGTGCTTTGGAATCAATTTGTTATTAGAAGAAGCATTTAAGTATCTTGGGAATTCACTAAGAAGCTTGTACAAACCAAGGTCAAGAGGCCTAGGAAACACTTTGTCACATCACAAGGACTTGGCACACCTAACACCTAGGTAACACACATTATACTAAAATTGCATGGGTAAATTTAGGATCATAATGCACAACCACAACAAGCATTTCCCCATCTAGGCATAGGACACATTACAATTCGAGGAGAAAAACATCCAACCAAGCTACCATCAAGTGCTCATTTCCAACCATTATATGGGCCAGACAAGTAAGAGGCTATTGACTAAGTTGCCAAGAGTCCTAAGCAATGTCCAAATCATTTCAAGTCTTGGAGTGCACCAAGACTGAAGCAGTTGAGAGTTAAAGCCAGCCCATTGGGCCCATAATTTCAATACTTGCACTTCTACACAATCACAATGAAGATTGACCAAAGAAAGAAAAATTCAAAGGACATGAGCTCCAAGAAACAAAGTTAAGAGATCCAATAAGAGTAAAAAAATATAGAGATTCAAAACAATCAAAGCACACACAAGGTGCCACAAGATCTTGACTTAGCAATAAGAGTGAAAGAGTTTGCCATCTAGCTATTAACAACACTCAATTGATGTACTTAATAGAAAACTAGACTATGAAATATATCGAGTGTCTTGAACCTTAAGGAGTCAACTGAGTGTACAATCCCATCCAACTATCCATTGACAAGATGACTGAGCTAGCAACTCAAGAGCGAAGGCCACAATTAGCATATCAAATGAAGATAGAAAATTTTCCAAAATTTGATCTTAGATTAATTTAGTGTGGTATAGCTAATATGTATCATGATTCTTTGACAAGCAAGGCATCTAGTTGCACCCTAATTAGGTCTACCATGCCTAATGTTTGAAAGGTCAAAGCCACCAACACCAACCCAGAAGATGAAGATCTCGTATCTTTCCTACATATCTTAGGTCAAACTAACTTCCAAGTGAGGGCTCATCATTGACACTCTCATTGGTGAGGGTTTCAATTACAACATCTTGATTTATAATGCATGGATTAACCTGAAGTAGTCCTAAAACAAATGCAATCATCAAACCTAATGTAGGATAACCTTATCCCCTCCTAGGATGATGCAAGATTCATTCGACTATAGAGATTAAGAGCCTACCCATCATTTTCTATGTGCTTCCAAACGAAGAAGATATGGGCAAGGAAGTTCTGCTTGGAAGACCTTTCAAGCAGGTAACCAAATGCATTGTAGACTATGAAACACATCAAACACACCTAAGCTTACCAAAAGTTGAGATTGTCACTGCTTCAACTAAGGAAATCTTGTCGCTTCTCTAAGGAAATACAACCTACCTATTATAGAGTCAGAACAAAAACCTAGTGAGAATGGCTAGAGAGTTTTGAAGGAATCGCTCCTGGCACATGAGAAAAAGTGGGAACCAATCTCACTAAGAATCCTCCTAGAGTTGAAAGAAAAACAAAGCTACTAAAAACACTACAATAGCTTCTCAAGATTTAAGAAAGCATACTTCATCTAGAAGAAAGAGGAGGCCTAGGGCATATTCTCACATGCATCAATGGAGAGTAAACACAATGTTGCGATGGGTTCCCAAAGTGTTGTTATGTATTCAAGAGTTTTATGCAAAAATTGTTAGATTCGGTTATTGAAACGACCCACAAAGCCATCTCCATTGATCATAGCCCAAGTCCCATCAAAATCTAAGCAACAGAGAAAGCGACCCAAATGTAGATCGAGGTCCAAGACCAAGATTATTGAGGAGTTGAAAATAGACAAGTTTGTGATTGATAAAAAGCTAGTTCTTGTGATACTAGCATTCACAATTTTGTAAGAGAAATCACTTGAGGTGGTTGCTAATTCACATGAGGAATGAGTACTATTTGAGAATTCATCGAGTCACAAGCAAGAAAGAAAGAAACCACTTTCTATGATATTTCTCATGCTCAAAGAGCCAGTCCAAAGAAGGAGAAGATAGATCCCTTAAGTGTTGACAAAAAATAACCCTTAGTTGTTATTGGTCCTTCACGATAGTAAATGTCTCCTAGAAACAAAGAACCTTTTTCACCCAAGCTCAATAAGAAATCTGGCAACAATAGCAACCTAGTGCAATTGCTCAATACCAAAAATTGGATACATAAGGGACAGCCAACAAAACATCAAAGGATCAATGATCTCCCTCTATGAGCATTATCAAAAACAAATCTAGAAATACCAAGACCAAGACTACTTTCCATTAGTCAAAGGATCCTAGTGCACAATCATCTTTGAGTGACAAGATTGACCAATCCACTACATCAAAAGTTATTGCTTCCAATTCTCAAGTGGAACCCACATAGTTACAGCCTTTGGCTATCACTTCAACTGAGGAACATGCCTCTAGTGCTTCACCTCACAACAGAATACTAACACTAGCCCAAAGAGCACATTAAGTCAATGATTCATAAGTCTTGTTCTTCTTGGACAAAATCTCTAGTGCATTTAAAGTCAATTAAGAGATCTCTCATGGAGGCTTTAGAAAATACGGGGCAAAAAAAGGATCAATCTAAGATTACGAGTTCTAGGAAACTAGATGCAACACTATAGACTTTGCTCACTCATGCACATGTTCATGCTAACATTGAAATTTAAACTATTGATTATGGGAAGCTCTTAGAAGGGCATCTTATATGGTCAAAGTAATTAGAAATTTGTTGGGTTTTTCCAATAGTCTTGGGAGAGGTCCAAGACAAAGTCAGAGAAGCATCACTTGATTCCTATGTTCCAACCTGGGCAATGTTAGGTAAGTAGAGAAAAATTTGTGGTATTGGCCAAATAAGCAAAATGTTTAAGTGAATTTGAAGGGAAATGGTATTCTAATTGAGGTTCACCTATAAGGTATGGTAGTCGTCTAATAACTAGTGTTGAGCAAAGAATATCATTATGGATTTTGTTGCATGATCCAACATATGTAGCCTGTGAATCTTTGAGAGTGCTTGTAATTGTCCATGATGTCAACATTTCTAAACTTGCTGAAAACTATCCCTTGTGTGAAAATCTTCTTTCAAAGGAAGAGCTACACATTACAAGTTGATTGGGACAAAGCAATATGGTGATTGATGTCATTTGATATATTTTCTACCTCACACATGACCCACAACTTCTAGATGGCCATGTTTCATTGTAGTATAATCTTGATTTCTAATCATTCATTCCAAGGCTTATTGGCATAGAATCTTACATTTTCTCTGCTTCTACTACCATCCAGATTGCATCTTCATTGCCTAATAAGAAACAGAGTGATGTCCATAAACCTTCTACTAACTCTGATACAATGGCTAAATGTAGTATGCTTGAGACTTCAAATCTTCAGCCTAAAGCTATTAATGTCCCTACTAACCCAACCCACCAGTTAGTCCAAGTTGAGCCAATTGAACCCTAAGATGCCCTAGAGGAGATTTCCTAGACTCACCTTTAGATCAGCCCTATTAAACTTGAACATCATTTTGGCCTCCAACCTTTGCTAGTATGTTAGCAACTAAGTACCATGGCTGCTCATTTGGCAAAGAAATCCAATTCCTCTGAAATGAAATGCCTACTCCAATTTGATACTATATTCACCACTCATGCGAAGATATTCATAAGTTACTTCCAAATGGCATTCCACTTGGGAAAAGAGTGAACACCTCTTCCAAATGGCATTCCACTTGGGAAAAGAGTGAACACCTCTTCCACAAAAGCCTCTTGGTTCAAGATGAATATGCTAAGACCCTTACTTAGAAGCAATTGTAGTCATGCTGACTTATTTCCTCTTATGCTTTTGTGACCAAAATCAATGACCAATCAATACTTGATCAAATTGAATAGAATTGCAATTCCTGGAGTTCACTCTTCTAGAAGTGGTTTTCTCATCAACTTGACCTTGCTTGCAATGGCATTCATCTTATGGCAATGGCTAAGCAATGATGTATAGTTAGTACACTTCAATTTGACCCAACTTACTATGCAACTACTTCACTGTGATCTATCATTCTAGCTTGGAATCTGGACTTGCCAAAAGAGTTGATATATCACCAATTGATTGACAAAATTTTGATTGAAGAGGAATTGCATATAGCTAGCCGCTTTGTAGGATGTTCCTAGCTTAACAATCTAATTACTTACCTTTGTGGACTAGCTACCAAACCAATTGACTTAGATGCTTTTGTTGAATTGGAGTATAACTCGAATTTCTATAATTGGTGGATTCCTAAAACTCCAAAATCATAATCCTTGTATATTACTAATTATAGTTACTTTATATATAGTTATTTCTTTAGCTAAATTATTGCATTGACAAGAGCCAAAGATCCTTTCAATTTTGGAATACTACTCCATCTTATGTAAGGGCAAGTTCCAAGGTATGCGATCTAACTTATGTTTTGGGTATAGTAGTAAGAACTAGAATAGTTGTTAGTAATTCCTTCTATCTTTTCCATTACATAGTACTCTCATTGTTTCACCAAGTGAATGCAAGAAACATCACATGACAAAGTAATGTGATGAAACCTCAAGGTTTGAAGCCAGTATCATCAACAATAGCAGCCTTCTATGAAGATTCAAAGCAATGTGATGAAACCTCAAAGTTTGAAGCCAGTATCATTAACAACAACAACCTTCTCTAAAGATTGAAAGCTTTGCTTCTAACATCAAGACAATAAGATTATGTGGACTCCAACAAGAGACAACGACATTAGCTACCCATATATAAAGTGGTCCTCAATTTGTTGAATTAAGATATCCATTCACTACAATATATAATGGCCATCTACTTCATGAGGAGAAGTCGCACTTGCTCCATCAACACTATAAGCCTTCATCGATCAGCACATGTTCTTCTTCAATAACTACTATGTCCACAATGTGGAATTGTGCTTTACCATTCCAAGATCATGGAACTTGTATTATTTGTTATACTTCATGGACATCAAATTATCATGATTATATTATTTTGTGAGAGTCGGCAGGCTCAGTCCTATGCGCATTGTATTTGTCACACCCTATCCTATTTAAGTGAAGGACAAAATAAGCTTTAAGGATTAACTAGCGTAGATCTCATTAAGTGGATAGAATCCCCATGAAGGGGTGGAAACCCTAATTCATAGTGGTGGAAACCCTAAAATACAAAAGGGACATGTGCCCTAATTCATAGGATTGCAAACTGTAATAAGAAAAAGGAGTGAAAACCCTAAAACACAAATGGGGTACCACCCTAGAGAAGTGGCTTAACCCTAACCCTGATTTTTATCTATATAAGGGTAGGAGATCTCAGTTGTATGTACCCTTTTGGTGTATCCATGTTGTGAAAAATCTTTCAGTGAAACTTCCATTATTGAGAGAGAGAGATGTGTTGACCAAGGGATTGAGGGAAGGTGAAGGTCTTTGTCATCTTTTTGTTTTCTTTTCTTCTTCTCTACTAGCTTCTCAACTTGTTGGTGTGCTTGGTGGTGGATGCGAAGGAGTGGCAACATCCTATCGTGTTTCTTGTGTCGTGGAACCATCTTTGCATCTTCTAGCTTTTGGACCACAATGCAAGACGGTAAGTTAGAGCTCACTACACCTCCAAGCTAGTCTTGTGTTATTGCTTTCTTGGAATAGAGAGAGAAATGCATGGTTAGTTAGAGTAGAGTGTTTAGAGACAAGGTGAGAGATTATCACTAAAGTGAATTGTAACTTTTGAAATAATAGAAGTACGTCCAAAGTCTTGAATATTGTGCATTTAACTCAACAAGTTCCCCAAACCCCTAAATTGATTGCAAAAACTTATTGGGACTCAATGAATACCCCTACCCCTTCAAGATGAATAAATAGGATTACAATCAACACAATCTATGAGACTAGTACAAGCTAATCTAGAGAGACAAGAGAAGTTACAATGGTGGGCCTCCTACAACTTTGAAATTAAACATTATGATTACAATGCCTTGCTTTCAAATTGATAGGTGGTAGTGATAGGATATCTAATGAGCCAACATATAGTAATATGAAAGATTTTGTAAGCTAATTATAATAGTGAGATTAATTCAACTTTTCCACTATATCTTTGCACTAGGAGGAATAGCATCTCATGACCTATGAAGGAGAAAATAAATTATGTGGAAACTTCACCTTGGGAAGAGGGATGGTAGGCGCAAGTAATGTGTGTGTGTGTGTGTGTGTGTGTGTTAACAAGTGAATAATAACTCTATATAGTAGTAAAAAGGCTGAGTAAAAAGGAAGGTGTTTGATGATGATGTTTTTGAAGATCCCTAAAGCATGTAGAGAAACCATAGGTGAAAGAGATGGCTCAACCAATCATACCTCTACTCTAATACCAATTCTATTGAAATTAATTCTTAAGCTACACAATGATAATATAATTGCACAAATTGAAGTCACACACAAAGAAGAAAATATAGAAAAATACAAAAAGTGAGGCACAATACAAATTGGATGCAATCTCCCCCCCCCCCCCCCCAAAATGCATTATTATTGATGTTATGCCCAAAAAAGGAGTTTCTATCCTTGATTTATACTCTTTCCATGAATGGCTCCTCTTTTTTAATATATTAGTAATATCTAAAATTCTAATCACTTTATTTTGGGCTCAAAATAATCATGCCATGTCTTAGGACTAGAGATATACAAGAATATAAAAATGTATTGTGCATTAACTGCTTGAATAATATTACTTGAAGAATGCCAAAATAATTAAATGTGTTGCATTTAGCACTTCCTTATTTTAATTTTCTCCAATTATTTAATCTAATCATCTACACACTAAAAACACAAAACACATTGATTATTTTATCATCCACCTAGCATAATGTGATAGATGCCATAGTCACATGTGCAACAAGTCACAATCATGTAAGGAAATTCCATAAATTAAAAAACCCATATAAAACATAATAATCAAATCATGTTGAGGAGAAAAGCACAGTTATTTCATACCATTTTCTCTCGTCTAAGACATAATTCCACCTTGTTCAAGGTCTCACATCATTTCATGGAGGATCTAACCTCAAATACCAAAACACTAATGACTACTGGTTGGAAGTAGTACATGAATTTGTCCTTAACTTCAAGGATCTAAGGTAAGATTCAAAGAAGATTTCATCAACATCCTTCGGTGGAGCGCTCACCATGATCACCAAAGCCACCAAGGGCATAGATGACCCACATGCCCCTTCTAACCCAAATGACTATTTAAAGTCAAAGGTAAAGGAGTTAGCCACTAGGAACTAAGGATAACCAGATAGAAGACATGGACAATGAAGAATAAGTTGACCTCCAAGCTATAACAGAAGCATTCAAGAAAGAGATAGAGAAACTACAACTCCAACAACAAGAGAAAGATGACTATGAGAATTCTACTTATGTTTGATATGGAGAGAAGATGACCAAAGAAATAGTAGACCTCTAAAGAAACTATGAAGAAATGGTCCTCATGGCACAAAGCTAGGAGAAGTAGCATTAAGTAAAGCATCAATTATGGATAAGGAGCCTATGGAGGAACCAATACTTGCTTATGTCATACCTCTAAATATTAGCACCCTCCTTGAATAGGCTACCACCATCCTTCAACTCACCTAATGCATGCATCTTATTCAACATCTTGCAAAAAAACACAGAAAGGTTGGAAACCTTAATCACTACTATACCCATGCTAAACCCACCATAGTTCTTACACAACAAAAAGAAGCACAAGGAAAATAAAACCAAGCTACAAAGTCATCCAAGTTTGGAAGGATCGATGTGGATTTGGATCAATATGAAACTTAAATACACGAAGTAATCAGTGAGAAGGCTGAAATATTGCATCCTTTAAGCAAGTGTAGGAAGTATTAGAAAAGAAAAAGTTGAGAAAGAGAGATTCCTAAAAACTACAACCATAGAGATATAATGATGCATCCAATGCATCAAAGAATTGAAGGTAGATCTAGCATAGGAAGAAGAGAAAAGAAAAGCCATTAGACAAGAAATTGAGCCCTTCAAGCAATAAATGTTAAATTTGATCAAACTAGGGAAGGGCTCAGTAACATTAGGGCTATCGATGATACATTTGAACGAGCTTATGAGAAAATAAAATCTCGAGCAAAAACAATTTATAAAAGCAACAATTGGCTTGTAATCTTTGATATGTATATAGGGAGTGTGTGATATTATTGCTACTCTTCTCATCAAGAACTAATAATATTCCTCCATCAAAGACCTATAGCAAGTCATAACACTGATGGAGGAAGGTGATATGGTATCCTTGAAAAATAGAATTCAAGCCCTACAAGCAATCATCAATCACAACATTGCTTTGTAAATTACTCATGTTAGATATATGGAATCCAAGGGAACTATAGTCCACCAAACTTTGCTGGAAGGAGTTTACCTCTCGGGCAAGTTATTAATGAATATATGTGTGCATCATGTGGGTTCAAAATAATGTATTTTTAAAATACAATTTTTATACATTTTTTATATACAGAAGGATGTAATATACAGGGGTTATTTATAGATTGAATAGAAAAGGGTTATGTTTTATTTAGAAAAAATTCAAGATAAGGATATTTATAAATAGCCCTTGAACGCATGTGATGTAGATGATATACATATAGTAACTTCCTCGAGGAGTTTACTCAATAGAAGATGTCCAATGCTTGATCTCTTACCCCACCATCATAGAAGGACCTCAGCAATAATCCCCAAAAGCAACCACACCATCACTGACAACACCTAAAAACATGCCATCTATTGCAACAATTTTTTGGCAAATTTGTATATAAGTGACACCCTATTACCAACTTTTTATCTTAATTTACTACACATGCGGTGTTCGTTGTTGCTGTCTTTGGAAGCCGTGTCCTTGCAGTTCGGCCAGGAAATGTCGGTACAAAACTCAACCTTTGGCCTGTGTACAAATAAGAAAAGCTCTTATATCTCATTTGCAAGGCATAGGCTATGGAGACCAAGAATTAGAGACTGTAGGACTTTGCAAAATGAAGTCCTTTGAGCTTATGCAATCCACATCCTTAGAGCCACTAAAAATCATGTCATCCATGGAAGATTATGCAGTTCCCTTTGAGTTTGATGAGCCTAGGTTACAACAAAGGAGAATTGTGTCAAAGCCCTCAATAGAAAATTGAGATGGCACTAAAGGTACAAGAGCATTACACAAAGATGATCCATCATTGTGGATTCCCACTCATAAGATGTCTGACCATCCCCTTAGCTTCCAAGGATATGAATAACAGCAAGAGAACCTAGAAGAACTAGAGAGAACTCACTAAAACTCAAAGTGTGCCAACTGTATGAAGCATAGTAGCAGCACTAGCTGCCAATATTGACCAAGCCACCTAGTATTTAAAAAGGGCCTTTTTTGCCAACTAGGTAGTGTCAAGGATAGCTAGAAAACAACATATGAAGTGAAAAGGATATAGTGACACGAAATGGACACACCAAGTGGGAACAATTAGTTGGAATAGATTTTACATTGCTTGTTAGGGCAATGCTTAGGTTATGGTCAAGGTCATGGAGAAGATCGAGGTGGTGAATGTGGTGGTGGTAGTCATTGGGAATTCATCAAGTGGAATGGATATATCCAGAGACGTAGCTACAGTTGCACATGAAGTACACTGGGCAGCAAGGTGATGGGATTCAAACATTGATTTGCGGAGGCCAGTTGGTTCTTTAGGCAACATGAGTTTACATCCCATGGCAAAGGGGATCAAGTCAACAAATTTCTTCCAAAGCTTCAAACTCAGGCCATTGTATTTGTAAGCCATGAATGAGGGATTAGCAAATGACTTGGAAAGCAATTGCACAGCCACAACTATCGTGTACCACAACCTTTTGCAAGTTAAAATGCACAAAGGAGATCTCATTTTATTTGAAGAGTTAAATGCATTGGACTATTCATATGGTAGTGGTAGTTATGCGTGGGAAAGGGGGGATGCGAAATGCCGAGAGGAGGGAAGAGATGCCATCATCCGCACGAGAGAGGGAGAGAGAAAAGGTCGCCATGGTCTGTGATTTTGAGAGAGAGGGTATCATCTTCAGCTGCGCGTGCATGCATGCGACCAGCACTACAAGTTACGTGAAATAGCAGACCTGTCGCAATGGGTTGCGGAAAGTCGTCCCTCGCAGGGGCAGTGATGATGCCCAAGCGCAGCCATAGCCTGAGTCATTTGACTGATTGATTTTGAGAGAGAGAGGCCAGAGAGATCCGAGAGGAGAAACAAGAAGTCCCATTAGGAGCCCACCGCGGACACCAGCCGTATCAGTACATTCGCTACCTTCTTCCCTTTCCCCATGGCCTGCCTGCCTCTCTCTCCCCATGTGTCTTCATTGATGGCACCCCTTCTACGTGAAGCCCAAGAATCCCCACAGGATCACTCACAAGTTCGAGTTCTCCAAGTACGACCCAGTCGTCAAGAAGCACGTCCTCCAGCCAAAGAGAGAGAGAGGAGGCACCGATTGATGAAAAAGATGGGGAAGAAGGGTATCAGCAAAGGAAGACAGAGGAGATGCACCTCCCCCTAGTGGAGGAAGGAGCCGACCTTCACAGCAGCAGCCGCTCCGACATTCTAATGCCATGGCTGCCAGATTCGTCCAGCCTCACCAAAACTGGTTGATCCTGCCAGTAGCCATGTCTCACCGGGAGCAGTCCGTCATATTGAGGGCACTACCAGTCGCCAATAGGCCACGAATTGGTTCTTCCTAATTATTATCATCGTCATCTTGTTTGCAATGAATGGAAAGAGAGGAAACGTCCTCTTGTTGTGCCCCATGGAGAAGAGAGAGAGAAGGAGGCTTGCAAACACTAACACAGCCAATAAATTGATCAAAAAATTTAAATTAAGAAGAGTGAGAGAAGAAAATTGAAGCCAATTCTTGTCATTGAAGATTGGCGCTATGCTCTCCTCCTCAACATCAAATCAGAGCTTCAATGTACCCACCCAAAATGAGACTATAGGCTGGTAGAAGGTATCTTCGACTTTCATTCGCTCCATCTCACGTGCAATTTGGTGCCAAGATTGATAGGATATTGTATTAGTATCCTCCCTCTCATACATCACCATTACTTCAAGGGAGAAGCTATGGTATTAAAGCTCTCAACTAAAAGCTTAATCTATAGTTTATAAGGATCATTCCTATTGCTATAAAGGGAATAGCATCTGGGGAAACTGTGGGGAAGCAAAACAAAATGATGAGCTTGCATTTGATACGACTGGCTAGAAGATAGGCTGGATAGCATAAGGATGCGGCCTCCAAGGACGTGACGACGACCCGCGGTTTAACACGTAAGCGTATTAATTCATTTATCTAAAATAAATGATATAGCATGAGCAAATATTCAATTTAATATTCTTAGAAAATGCCTTGAAACCTGTTTTCTTGTGCTGAATGATTGTTTGCATTTATGTGCACCTGAAATTATTTTCTAAAAATAAAAAATAGTGAAAAATGCTCTAAAATGGTTCAAAATTGACTTTTTTGAATTTTTACAAAATTTCTGGTTGATCCAATATGACTTATGATATTTTTTTGATAAAGGCTATGTCTTTAAGAATGGTTATTTTTAAAGAAAAATCATAGTTTTCATTTAAATAAAATGTGTTATTTATCAATGAAAATTATGGATTCCTAGTGAAATACTGAAAAGTTAGTTTCTGAGTTGCTAGTGAATTTTTGTAAGGATTAAAAGAAAAGAAACAACAATTTAATAATGTTTTCCTTAAAGAAATGCTTGCATAAAGATATGGTGTTTTGGTTTTGATAAATAGAGATTATCCGTGGTGTGGAAATTTATGAATTTTGGAGGGTAAGAATAAGAAGCTTAATAATACTATGTAATAATTAATAATGTCAGGTTGCTGCTACAATATTTGGTTTAAATTAAAAGCAACATAAAAATTAACAATTTAATGATTAGATGGCATGGGATGAAGTCTCAGTGTCTAGATTAAATGTCTACATTTTATTTACATTTACAGAAATTCTATGATTGCAAGAATTATGAGTGGAGGGCCACTAGGACTAACTAATAAATTAAAGGGAAATATGGGGATTTAAAATAAACTATGTATGTGTTTACGCTGGAGTGTAGAGAGTATCAGTTTTTATCCTGATTGGTATTTAATAAAGAAGAAGAAAGAAAGGACGTTATTCTTGCAAAATGAATTAATTATCTAAACACTAAAAAGCAACGACGAGTTACAATACGGAGAGGGGAAATGTTATAAGGAATTAAAATTATGGGTTTATGGTACGTTAGAAAATGTGTTTTGAATGTTTGAAAAGAATTAATTTTAATCAGTTGGAGAAGAGAAATTAAAAAGGAATTCAAATGGAGATATTCGAATAGATCCAAGGGATCTATACCTTGAAATAAAATTCTCAAAGTCAAATATCAAAACTTCTTGGATAAACTGCCACTAGTATGGCAGGAGAAATTTATGAGGAGCCGCTCCTGAAAGATGGAGGGAAACTGTAGTTATCCTAGGTTTAGCATTTTAGTGCCCAATATAAAGACCTAGCTGTAAAAGTTTAAAAGAAACGAAGTGTGAGATTAAGTATGTTTACTGGAGTTTAGATATCTATAGTTGGACTATTACGAACAAACGCGTAAAAATAATGGAAGGCTAGTCAATCACCATCCTTTGATAATACTTATAGGGGGATAAGCCACACATGGCTCAAGACATGATGCACTAACCACCCAAGTCTCAAAACAACAATATCAATTTGGTGAATTAACAAATGAACCTTATTCATTGGTTTCCCCCACTATTATTATCCACCCAACTTGACCTAGAATGATTTAAGCAGCTCATTCATATGTTTACACCAACTATGAAACCTATCCATGGCATTCCATTCAACTTTCCAAACTAGAATGCAACTTTCCAAACATGGTTGGAAGTGAGCTTGAGATACCCACTAAGATGTTGTGGTCTTGCACATCACAAAATTGGTGTCTTTATCAACTTTTGACTTTGTGGTCCCATAAAGTCTCAAGAGAATTTTTTCTATTCATATTGTGAGTGATTGACTAAGATAAGAACTTACACATGTGCCAAATGGCTAGCAAAAATTGATAAAGAAGCATGTATCTAGTCAAGTGATGATAATAGATCTTGGTATGCCAAGTATGAGAGAAGCTTATGGAGAGAAATCCACATGATGCTTCAACATCTTGGATGACATCACTACATGCGTTTACTTCCTATTTCACTTAAAGCAAAGAGAGAGGATCTTGCATGTTACCTTTGTCAACATAAGCATGGATATTCTTACTATCTACCTTTAGAGACTTCATAAGTGCTTTCATCTAGTGCCCTTATCCCTCTTTCATCACCACATGTAACTACAACAAGATTGTTGTCTTTCTATCGGGGTAAAGGAAAACACCTTATCAAGAGTGATTCCCATCAATTTCTTTGATGTAAACACTGAGATAGATTATACCACCATGGCAAGGCTCATTCTTTCTACCTCCATGTTTTTGGACTTGTTGCAGGATATGACTTCACGATTTCTCTCATCCATTCTTTTTTGAGACAACCTTGGCAATCTGATTCTCAATTCAAGACTATTTTATGAATGAGGTTTTCTTGTCAAAGTTATTTCAACTATACCATAAATTTAAAAAGGAAGAAAATATAGAAAAGTCTCTGCCCTTAAACTAGGCACACTCACTTGCACTACAGTTACAAATTCTCAAGTTAGAGTGGTCTATTGTCCTCAATCAACTAAATCCAATACTAACACTACAAGCCCACTTTCACTACTGCAATCTTCTGAAAGAGCTCATGAATTTTCATAAAATAGGTGTACAATGTTCCTTTAGCTTCTTCAATGACAAAAACTATAGCAAATCCACATGAACACATGACTACCTTGGTTCTCATTCCCTTATATAGACTTGCATGTATCTCAACTCAAGGGAAAAATGTGTTTAACTCTAGTTGGCCTTTATACTTTACACTTAAATGTTTGTATTATTTGTTTCTTTATACATTTTCAACACTTCAATTACGTCTATTCATCAAGAATCTTTCATCTTGAATGCCTTTTGGTATTGAGAATCTTAATATATTTGTTATGTGACCTTGATGTTGAGACTTTTGTTGGAACTAGAAATATAGATATTGATATATTTGTTCCTATTTCAACTAGGACATTATGTTTGTGCAACATTTCATATCATGATAATAACCAACAACGTGTCCAAAAAGACATATCGTGTTATAGTAACAATCATGTGTATGTTCAAAAAAGACAATTGATGCCTATCTAACACTTTTGCTTTATGTGAGAATGTCTTTTTCACATCCTGAGGCTAGATTGTATTGGATAACTGATGAAGCCATGAGGAGTGACCCTTTTATGACCAAACCAAAATGATGCCAATTGTCATGAGAATACTCCATGCCTTGGCTAAGAGTTTGTGATGCACAAATATTGCACATCACCTCTTAATATTTTAATCTACCTTTTCATATGTCTTTATATATTTTTATCTTTTTGTATAGCTTCACGTACATTTTAAAATAGGAAAAATTTGTGACCTAGGGTGTATCTATGAAGAGTTCAATGTCATTGACTAAACAAAAAGTCCAAAGCTTGAAAATTGAGGGTGCAATCTTATCATTATATGGATCCAGTTTTCTACTTTGGGTGTCAAAACTTTATGTTTGAATAGATGGAGAACAAGCTATCAAACTAGTCTTAATATGCTAAGATTCTACTAGCATAAATTGTGTTCCATTTCATAACTCTTAGAATGACTAATACATTGAATTATCCACTATGCATCTCTAGTATTTAGTGCACCAACCACTTTAAACATCATTAAATAATCTAGACATAGCACTACAATTTTAGTTCCCTCATTCATGACACATAAACTCAATTTGTTACTACTTCAACCCTTCAATAATTTCACGGGCTCAAAATTTTCTCCACGGTCAATGTTATGTTTGATGTTCTCTGTGAAAACATTTGCATGTTAAGGTGCATTCTAACGAATTTCCAACTTTAGGACAAGCTTTCCCAACTAATAGTTGCATTCAAACAATTTTATTTTTCAAGCATGATGAGTTATATGTTATGAAAGTTAACATCTAATCTCTCTAGATCATGTTTTCCCCTCTCAATTTAGTGAAATTCAATAGCTTGAAAAATTATCAAATGAATGAAAAGAAAAGTATTAATAATAGACCTATAGGGTTTGGAGATTTCTTCCCATTTGTATGGAAAAAGAGTCACACGTGAGTAATGAGCATATGGAGTTCAAAGCATCCCTACATTAGGCTTCCTATTATTGGTTCTAAATATAATTGCATAAGGAATGCAAGGTCATTGGACTTTTGTAACCTTCAATTCCATAGATTACCCTCTATGTAGGTTTTTAAATTAGTGATAAAGGTTTCACAAGTTATGGGCTTAAATATAAAAAGGTCATGTGATAAATGTTTCATTTAAGAATGCTAGAAAATGTCTTTGTAACTTTGTTTTTGACTTTAAACTAATGATTTTGCATATAGATTTTATCTACTTCTAAGAATGTGCCTATGCAATATAAACATTGATGCGATTTGATCCATTTTTCAAGTTAAAATATGATTACACGCATATAGCCCATTTATTTCGTGCTACCTTTTAATGTAGAAGGTAAAATTATATTTAAGAAATCATGATGTAACATGCAAAACACACAAATGCTACAAGAGGATTTGACAAGACATGAGATTGTCTTTGAATATAGTGTCATTATTGTGTTATATAGGTAGCCTAAATTACAAATATAAAGATGACAAATCATATAAAAGCTACAAGGAGGATTTAAGAAGATGCGAGGCTAGATATGTCTCTCTAATTATGCTATTTTTGCTCAATTACAATAATGACACTAAGTAGAGATTCTAGGGTACACAAGCTAAGCTTATTTTCTTAATGTTCGAATAGAGTAGAAGTATAACCCTAAATCTAGTCAAAGAGATATCCTTTATCCATTGCACTATTGATTTTATCCACAAAATTTGTTTTTGGGTGGGAGAGTATGATACTTTATGTAGGAATATACTAATTAACATTTATGTTGGCCTATTCTACCGCAAAACAAGAATAACATCCAATACAGAAATCTACCTTGGATACTCATAATTCAACCCATAGATTCTTGAATAACAAAATGATAGAAAACAAAATAGCCTTCTATCCTTCCTCATTATGCACATCTAATATGTCCATAAATAAGCCTCCTTAATTTCCTAATTTTGAGACTTTCCTTATTGTTTTGATTTAGGATGAATATTTTTAGGGTCCTAGACCACCCTATACTCCTCACTTCCTGACCTATCCTAAAATTTAGATTGCTCCTAACCTACAAAAGGATCTTTAGGATGTTGTCCTAACCGGTTTTGATCTGCAAGTTGAACCATTTGCTATTCAAGAACTCCATTTCCTACACTTCTGGGCTACTCCTCATACCCTTGAATAATAGTCCACATCTATTTCAAACACTAGTACTATGGATAAATTTTCCTAAAGGAATAACTCCTCCTCATCACCATCTACATCATCCACCAAACTAATTGTTTGTGCATACAGATCCTCAAGAATAACACCCTAACTTGGAATCAGAGAAAATGCTAATTGATATGCAAATCAACAATTTCATTTTCCTTCTCCAAAATAATTTAAGAGAGCTATTTTAACCTCAAAACAATGTGAAACTTACAATTCCATTGATTCTTGACATGAGAAACCTCTTATTGAAGCAAATATGTCTGTTCTTGAAGCCAATTGATAATAGATAAAGCCTCAACTATTGCAATTCTTTTTTATAATGCATTGGTAGAGTGATATTATCCATATCGGGAGAAAAAAGAGGGGGGGTATTTACAAAGCCTATAGTTAGGCCAGTTTCAAGACAGCAATCCTACGTCCTCGACAAGGTTCTATAGAATACTCTAAAGACCTTATATGTGGTCTAGCAGCCTTTAAGCACTACCAAGACTTCTCTCTTAAGCCTAGCCCATTGTACATTAGGGCCTAAGGTTTTCCTATTTCTATCAAAGAATTTCTCATTTCTCATTCTCCATATCTCTTGGAGAGTCACCGCTCTAGCTACATTCCACATTTACATCGTCTTGTCATCTTTTTTGCCCCCGCCACCAAACAGCACCATCTTGACATTTGTCTTTTTTATCTTTTGCACTTGACCTTTGATTGTGAGGATCTTTGAGTTTTCATTATAACCTCTTAACCTTTCAGTTTCATAACCCTTCATCTCCATGATCCTTGACCTTCCTATTGCATGAAGGGTTGCATGACCCTTCAATGTTGCTTTTTCTTTTCCAAATGAAATAAAGGAACATATACCCATCTACATGTTACATGATAGCTATTGATTAACCAAATAAATAAAATACCTTGCAGCTTGTAAGAGTCTTTGAAAAGTATGCATATTTCTAAGACTCACATTTTTTATTGAGAAAAATCAAACACTCATGTGGTGTAGAAGTGTCAAAAACTTATTTCTTTATCTCAAGACTTGCGTCTTATTTTTATATTGATGTTGTCATGTAGCCACTGGCAAATAGGGCTAAAATTTCTAGTTTATAGTTATATATTATTGAAATATATAAATATATCTTCTAAATCAAGTGACAAGATATATTTATATCCTTTTTACTTGTTGTTAGAAATTGCTATTTATTCAACAAGTACAAGTTGATGGTATATTAGAAATAGAAGGATTGAAGTACTAATCTCATCCACATAATGAAGCTTGGGATCATACTAGTTGATATCAAATTAAATAATACCAACAAAATAATAAGGTGGTATCTTTGAATCAATATCTTCTTAGGTTAAAGTTTCCAATCAAACCTCTGACCATTTCAAGGAATCTCTTAAGACTATAACCTAACAAAAATCATGCATCTTCATAAGAACAATAAAAGTACCAATTTTTTAACCTTAGCTATTGAGATGGCAAGCTTTGTAGTAGACATTGATGATAGACCATTTGGCCAAATGGATTTGTACATCTAAAGTTAGCACATCAATGGTCATTATGATCATCACATGACTACTAACTCATCACTTATATTATATTTGGTTAGGTACATCTACCTGCAACTAGTATAGTTATAGCATCAACCAATTAATATAGTCATTTGTGCATCGGTTGATGTAGGAGACCACTTTCCTTTATGTTACACATTATCTATACTTCATGTATGTTATATAGTGTATGATGATGAAAGAAAAGCAAGAAAAAAACGTTTTGATTTCTATCTCTATTCTTGTATTCTTGAGTGAGTTTCTTCTTATATGTATTATATGTGTTTGGCACTGTAGTTTGAGCAAGCCCCCCACCATGCAATTCGTGACATGGTATTAGAACTACAAGTTCATGAGCCTCTTATTTTTTCCCTTGGATAATGCCTATTGAGGCATAAAAATTAGGGCAGAGTAAAAATTTAATATTGCAAGAGATCTGATGTGTGTAGAATTGCATGTATCCTACATACTAGCTCTTTAAGATTATCTTCCCATGGTGTTTTTATCCATCCAAGGCTGTTTGAGGCTCTACTTTAGCTCTATAAGATGTAGATAGTAGTATCAAGGCACACTAAAAATTGAATTGTGTTGGCCATTCTCAAGTACATGTCATAAATTTCAAGTCTATAAGTTTTGAGGTATTTTTCAAAAAGCAAATACAAGGTTTATTTACATACAATATATAATTGAGCAATCTGTGGAGTATTGTTGACCATTCTTAGATATATGTCATATATTTCAAGTAGAAAAATTTTGAGGTATTTTCCAAAAAGCAAACACAAGGTTCATTTATAAACATGGTCTATGTATTGTTGAGCAATTTGTGAAAAAGCAAACACAAGGTTTATTTACAAACAGGGTATACACATTGTTGAGTAATCTATGAAAAAAAGTAATCTATGAGGTATTGTTGACCATTCTCGGATACATGTCATAAATTTTAACTCTATAAGTTATGAGGTATTTTTCAAAATGCAAACACAAGGTTTATTTACAAGCAAGGTATATGTATTATTGATTAGTCTGTGGAAAAAACTACTTGGTTTACTATTGTACCCTTCTTGTGAAAGATTGTAGAAGTCTTGCTTGCTATTGAGTTTTATCATAATGTCTAAGAATAGTAAAAATACCATGATTGAGAAGCTAGACAATAACAACTACTTACTTTTATGAAAGTTATATGTGACAAACTTCCTTATTGGAAAAGACCCACACGAGTTTCCCACACTAGTTTGTTTCAGGTGAAGAAAAGGTGCTAGAACTAAGCAAGCATGTGACAATAAGAAATTCAAGGCATGGAAATAATAAAATGCAAAGGATAAAAAATTGATGTATTGGTTGTGTGTAGTTATTAATAATGTATGTTGGGTTATATTAGAAATGTAAAAAAATTCCTAGATAGATTGGACCGTATTTGAGAATACATTTTATGTAAACACAAAGTTACAAATATTTAGCTTAATAAGCAAGAGTTGAATATATTAAAGAAAAGAAATATGTCTATAATAAGTATATGTAAAGATGAGTAGGCTTGCAAATGCCTTAGCAGTTATTGATGCAATGTCAAATAATGATAATTTGGTTTCATCTACTTTGGGTGGTCTTGATAATGAAAAGTCCTAGAAACCTTTTATTACTTCTATGTGTGCAAAGACATTGAAATCTTTTGTTACTTCTATAGATACAAGAAAGCCATTCTAAGATTTTGATATGTTGGTCTTTCTCATAATTACTAAAGAGATCAACATGTAAGGTGAATCATCAAAAGGAGGTGGTGAACAAGTCCAAGAAATCTACTCAAGTTTAGGAAGAGAACATGGTAGGTCTTCTTGAGATCATGGTATGGGATGTGCTAGCAATAACTAGCAAAATAGGTTAAGCCAACAATTTGGTAACATGCAAATTTCAAGAGGCCCTAGTAATTTTAGAGGCAAGGGGATCTCTAGAGGAAGACATGGAAGGCACAACAAAGGCTCTAGTAATTCTAACATTTTCTATCATTACTATTGGAGAACATGCCATATTGCAACCCATTGTAATAATAAGAAAGTTGACATTCATTGTTCTAAATTGTAGTAAGAAAAATATGTATCATCTTCAAGATAGAGGATAATAGAAATGAGTATTTATATGTCATGCAACATATTATAAATCTTTTTGGAAGAAAGGGAACATGTAATGATATTTGATATGTAGATTTTAGAGCATCAAATCATATGTCCAACCATCAAGAATGGTTTAGAGAGATATATGATTTGGAGAGTCCTTTGTAGAGACCAATGATGATTCATGTCACTCTAACTCACACATGGAAAGTTCATCTATCCTTGCATGATGGTTAGCCAAAGTGTCTATTAGATATATTACATGTACTATCCATCACAAAGAATTTAGTGTGAGTTCATTTTATAAACTGATGTTTTGTGGAGGATCTCAATGACAAGTGCAAGTTGATTTGAAAAGGAAGAGGATCTCATTACAAACAGATGTTTTGTGGAGAATCTCAATGACAAGTGCAAGTTGATTACAAAAGGAAGAGAGTTGGCCAAATGTTTATTCTAGATATTGGAATCCCTGGTATAAATGCTAATATGTAGGCTAAAGGCAAAGTTGTCATTTTGCAAGAATTAAAATATGACACAAATAAATTAAACATGAAAATGTGCAAAGGTTGAAAATAATGCAGTCCAAAAAGTTAATTATAGGTTTTTTTACATTTAGAATTGCAAAATTACACAAGGTTTTTTGCATGATAGGACTGTAAGCAATAATATAATTGATGTTGTGCATACAAATGTTTGGGGGCCTATGTAGAATGTATCTCTTGGTGGCAAAATTATTATCTTACATTCATTGATAATTATTCTAGAAAGCTATGGATATATCTCATGAAGAAAAATAGTGAAGTGCTTGAGCATTTCAAAACTTTCAAAGTCTTTTTAAATTGAAACAAAAATAGGCTTAAAATTTAAGTGCATGAGGTTACTTGGAGGGGGAGAATATCTCTCTAATGAGTGTAATGACTTTTTGAGGTCTCATGGTAGAAAGTGATAGTTGATATATAGCTAGCAGAACTCTGCAAAAAGGAAAATACAATTTTACTTGACAATATTACTATCATGTAAGTATGAGTAATTTTTAAAAACCTTAACGAGTTTGGCTAAACAATGGGCATGTAGTTTATATGTCCTACATTTATGGCATGACCTCCCATGATAACAAAAAAATTTCTACTTTCCAATCATATTAATATATGTGGTTTTTGTTCAACTTACTTTGGGATTCATAAACACAAACAAGGTTATGCAATCACAAGGACCTCCCATGATAACAAAAAAAAGTAAGTTCAAAAGGTTATTAAAGGTTAAAAACTAATGACCGAACACAATGTAAAGGATATAAGGACAAGTTTGCATAGAACAACATCAATAGAAATCATATTATTACAAGGAAAATCCACACAATAAAGCATGAAAGATATCAAATGGGTAGGATAACTTTAATCCCAACACATTCCTAATACCTACAAAGATGCATGACTTGTAGAGGTCTTCACCTATTGTGAGCACATGTTAAACAATACAAGGTATGGTAGGCCCCCTTCACAAATTGCTTGATTATGTTATGTTTGGTAGCATATTGTTTGGCCTAGCCAATAGAGATTTACTTTATAGATGTGTGTGTGTGTGTGTGTGTGTGTGTGTGTGTGTGTGTTCTTTTTCTCTTTTTCCCTTTTGGGTGTATGTGTGTGTTGGGGAGGGGGGGAGCAATTGTGCCGCAACTACAAAATCAGTGTGAGACGTGCAGGCACACGTGAGCAGTGACTATATACTTCATTGTCCTAGATAGTACTAGGTTTTGTATGTTGTGTTTATTTAAGCATGTATATGTATTAGAAAATTATAGTGTTTTTTTGCATATACGCGCATATATATGTGTGTGTGCCTTACATAGAAATGATTATAGCTAGCAAGCTTGTTTATGTTTAAAAGTATTTGTAGGTGTATGCACATGTGCATGCGTGCATGCTTTTATACATCTATGTGTGTGAATAGATATTAATGTGTGAAATTTTTAAAAAAGATTTTCCTAGATATACGTTTTCTTAAAATTATGAGTAATGCATATAGACACAAAATAAGTAATATGGGTTTACATCACGCTAATTGGGAATTATCAACTTATTTCAAAATCTTAGCTACTACCTTAAAAGCTGCATCCACATTAACAACATGAGACGTAATTTTATTAGCATCCCTAGTAATAATAGAGGCTAGGTCAGTTGTGGGCTTCCTAATCCTCCACTCAAAAGGAAAAAAATTCTTGGGAATCCATATTTTCTTAAATTAATAACTCTAAGAATATTCCAAAATCCTTATTGACTCCTTATTTAGTGAGCACTTTACAATTGATCATATATCATTAGCCCCACACCTTCATAAACTTCATGCCATTGAACCAAGAGGTTCTAGCTTTCATACATTTCCAAAATACATGCACAAATCCACATCCTCCTATTTTGTAGGAGATGCACTTAGGGAACACCTCTAATAGGCATATTCTTACATAATACCCTCCAACAAAAGACATTAAACCAAAGAAGGGAGCAGCAAACCACTTAATCTTCAACCTCATCTTTCACATCCTAAGCATGCCAATGAGCCTCTAATTTTGACTACCTTAACAGGATCCACCACTTGTAGTCTTGCTCCAAAAAGTTCTTCCTTTCGTTTAAATCCAAATTTGGTTTTCTAATGGATATTCATGCAATGCTTTGAGATTGGGGTTTCTCTCTTAACTTGCATAGTAGGCCATGACTCTTTCACTATAGACAACACGCTAACAACCTATACACTTGTCTTTTCATTCAAGTGGAATTTCTCCATTATTTCATGCTACTACAAAAATTTGGACTCCTACGATCCCATATATCTCTCTTGAATGAAATCTTCTCCAAAGGTAGCCCCTTGTAACCAAATGACTAAGACAGGAAAGATCTCCCTTGACAACCAAACTCGTTGCTTCAACTACACATAGCCAAAACCCCCCTTCCACAACTTAATTAGGGCACTGTCTACCTTTGAAGCATTAATATGAATTTTAAGGCCTTCACAAAAGGGAATACCTTGTTAGCCATGGCTTTAGATATCATATTTATCTTAGTCTTTGTATTATCCATAGTCTCTTTACTATGGTTGTAGATATTTTTCATCAAGGGTGGCCTAAAAGGGAATTCTCATTCTGTTTGTTGTTGATCACACTGTGGATGATGATGGGACTTTGATATTGCAAATATGCCTTGACAATTTGCATCATCTTCTTGTCTTATCTCTTTGCTCTATTATAGTACTATTCTTTGTTCTTTGACTTCATAATGATGTCATAAATGCAATGTGGTATTCTCTTATGGTTCTATGGTGCTATCTCTGAGTTTTATGTTTGTTTCTTGAAGCAGTAAGGTCATCCTCCACAATGCCTATAGTAGTATGTTGTATTTTCTCAAACAACAATGTAGTCTCATTATGCACTTTGCATAGACTTAGGGCTATAACACTTTGGCGGCCTTGCCATTGGTGCACTAAACCTCTAGTTTAAAACTCGATAAAAAATGACTTAGTTTCATGGTAGAAAATTGACATTTCCATAAATCTATGAAGCAAGATGAGGTAGTTCAAAGGACTAATTTTGCATTTATGTTTGCATGTTAGAGAATTATCCCTATCTGTCAAATGTCATCTTGACAAGGTACAAATTTAGAGAATTATGGGAGTTGCTTGCAAGGAACCAATAGTGGGAGCCACTTTAAGATGGAGGAGGAGAAGTAGGAGCATAAACAGCCCTGGATGAGGAAGGAGATACAATCTATATAGAGGATTACTAGGATGTGGGCACTTGCATAGTATATCATTCTCTTGCTAATTCTACAGAAGAAGAGGAACCAGTTCCTCTTACCCAAACTCAAATTACTCATCCTCATTAAGTGGTTGAGAGCTTGGTAGAGAAATCTTGTTGTAGACTTGTGTAGTGGTAGCCAAGAGATCTCTAAGTTTCAATCCCTTACCTCTCTTGAGAAGGCCAAGAAGACAGTCCATAATCAATATACATCCGCTAGTCAATCCGAAGGTTAGGGCTTTCAAGTTTTTAGGAAAGAAAAAGAGATATCTAGATTGACATATGTCCCAATTTAAGACAAGATGGTTTCCATGGGGGATTCACTAGTAGTAATAAGGAGACGTCACCTGCGTGCAATAAATATATGAAAATACCCCTTATCTACCCCCTATTTATGGGATCTTACCTTATAAAATGTACCTTCCTTCCCTTAAATAACCCCCTCCCTTACACTCATGTGGTACCATATGGTAAACCGTAGTGGACCCCTCGGGATGGCTTCCCAGTGGCTTTAATAACATGTATGGGGATCAAGTCAAACTTTAGCAACTTGCTAAAATCTTTAAGGATAAGGATATGGATTGGTACAAAACATATGGAATTGGTCATTTTGCTACTTATGATGCACTCAAAAATGCATATGTAGGTAGATTCAAAAACATACAACATCCATAGATGTGTTAAAAAAGTTGAAAGAAGACAAACAAAAATCTATACTTGTAGACTATGCACAAAAAGTCAAGAATCTGTTGGATAGATTAGATGCTACAAATGAACCATCTTTGGATCTACAAAGTTCATACTTTGTAAAGGATAAAACTATTACAAGTTCAATTGCTAATGTTGAATTGTTATCAAATTCTACTATAGATGTTTTGATTGAGGCTACCTAAAGGGCAGAGAAGAAACTTGGGAAGAGCAAGTCCAAAAAGAAGGCCAACAAGGAGTCTTCTGACTTCATCTTCGAAGATTTGGATATGCAAGATAGTAGTGATGAGGAGGATTCCTCCTCAAGATTTGACTCAGATACTAAGTCTAGAGATTCAGATGGTGAAAGAGGGAAAAGATAGTATAAGAAGAAGTCCAAGAAGAACAAAGGATCCTCTAAGGATAAGAAGAAAAGTAAAGATAAAGAAGAGAAGGCAACACTAGAGAAGTGGCTAGAAAAGAGTATTAAGAAGCAATTGATGGATATGGGAGTAATTAGTGCTCCAAGGAATGTGAAGTCTTACAACATTTATCAAAAGATGGGACATGAAGCAAAGGAATGCCGATATACCCTAATGGTGTGAAATCCTTGAATGTAAGCAACACCACCAACAAAAGCCATTAATAAGATTGCACGTGAAAAGGGACAACAAAGATGATTTGGAGGTTTTGGTAGGAAAGGTTAGCCACCAAAGCCCGTGCATAAATCGGATGCTGGATGCGTACGTAGCGAGCTCCGAACGGTCCCCAAGCACAAAGAACTCTACTTTAAGCTCAAAAAAACAAAAGATAGACTTGCACGACATGAGGCAAAAATACAAATTGGGTATAATCTCCCCCCGTGCCTAATTTTACAATTTATAAATTGTACCCAATGTATTTATAAATTTATTCATCTCAAAGCTAAAAAATAGCCCAATTTTACAATAAGCATGCTTTAGCTTTTGTGTTTGCTTTTGTCCAAATAAATAATAAAGCGATTGGGCGGCCCAAAAGTCGGGCTGTGCCCAAATACAATGTTCCATAATGAAATATTTAAATGGTGCACCCATGCGCATACAAAATAATAAATATTTATCAAGTGCTTCAATAAATAAGTGCGTCTAAATAAATATTAGCGCCACGCCTTTAATAATAACATGCACGCCCATAAAAAATGATAACTCTTTCTAAGTAATTTGAATACATGCAATCGCCTAGTGCTTCCCAATGCCACCGCTGCCTGCTCTACATGTCAACTGAAGCATTCACAATTGTTAGAAAATAATAAAATTAAATGAACAAAAGTGAATATCTAGCAGTCTTCAGCTACAAAATAAATAATTAGGTTGGAACTCTGTCCTAACCTTAGTTTCATATGATTGCACTCTAAACTCATAAACATCCATTAATTTAAATATGTATTTTGCGGAATCACCCGTTGTGGAATCACCCACGTGCACGTTAAATTAACATGATGCCCGAAAAGGATAGGCGTCCCCATTAACTTCTCACACAAGGAATCCACCTTGTGTACGAGCCCTGGCAAATAAATATAGTTTTACAGAATCCACCGCAAAACCTCACGGAATCCACCGTGTGGTCTCACGGAATCCACCGTGGAATATGCCTCCTGGTATCATACCCCCAGGGTGGGATAGAAATTGACCTCAATTGCTATTAGCTCAATGCACTGCTCAATGTGGAGCGAGCAATGAGGGTTAAGCACTTAGGGCACGGGCGTGCATCCATTGGGCCTCTTCAACAGGATGATTTTTAAACTTAACCAAATATCTAGAGTATATATGACCAATTCTAGTGGTTAGAAAATCAATGTCTAGAATAGTTTCAGGTTCAAGGATTTCAGTTTCTTCTTCTAACAAAGGAGGGTTTTCATAGACAGTGTGAACATGTAATTGGCCTCTAAAAAGTCATAACAAACTGGTATGAAAAGTATTGTGGATTTTCCAGTGTTGGGATAGTTCTAATTTAAATGCATTGTCATTGATTTTGTGAATGATTTTCAAAGGTCCATAAAATCCAAGGGCTAACTTAACAACAGGGTGTTTCTCAACACTTTGTAATCTTCTCTTTTCAATGTGTAACCAAACACAATCATCAATTTTGAAACTCATAGCTTTTCTTTTCTTGTTAGCTTGTTTTGTGTATAATTGCTGGGCTTTCACCATGTTGAGAACCTAGAATTAAGTCTATTTTATGATCTTCTAGACGTGTAGGTGGTAAGCCAGGTGGTAAGTTAGCAGTAAAACAATCTTTAAATTGTGAAATGAATTGTGAATGCCTAGGATGCATCTGATTTTTCTTGGCTTCAATTTCATTCACCCATATTAAGTATGATTTTCTACATTTTCTTAATGCACGTTTAGCCTGTGTGTGACTATGCAATGGAAAATTATCTAATGTATGCATACCATGTAATGTGATCTGTTTCCCATTAGAATGAATTTTCATTGAATGCATGGAATAATCTATATCGGGATTATGTTTATGATGCCAAGGCATTCCTAAAATAATGTCACTAGATTGCAAAGGCACAACCAAGAAATTTCTATGCTCAACATAATCACCAATTTTAATTTCTAAGTCATGAACTTCTTGTTACCATTGTATCTAGTACCTAAGAATGCGTCCTTGATGCAATAATGAGTTGAAACAGTATGTAAACTCAATTCTTTGATCAATTTTGCAGAAATAAAATTGTGTGTGTTTCCATCATCATGTAAAATAATCTTTTCTTTACAATGCATAAGACATTTTATCATTAATAAAGAATGAGGATTTGGCATACTTGGTAAAGTATCTGAAGTAGTACCGATATCGTCATCATCTTGTGTGAAATCTCGCATTTTTTCATGGTCTTCATCTTCAGTCGTTCCCAAGTAGTTAATGTGAACAATTGGCTTTTTGGATTGACAATTCATCACTAAATGCCCAGGTTGGTGGCACTTGTAGCAGACTATGGGTTTGGCTTTGGAAACATTATTGGTAATAGCTGAGAGTTTAGAGATGTTGGGATTTGGCTGGAAAGATGGCTTAGGATTTGGATTTGTGTTTGATGGTAAAGCAAGGGGTCATGTCCAAGATTTATGGAGAGAAGATGGAACAAAGCGATTTTGATTGAATCTTTGAAAGTTAGAATTGAATTGCTTTGTATTGAAGTTACTATTAATTGGGAATTGTTGTGGTCGCTTCTCTCATCCTCGAATTTTGTCTTCAGCATCATGGGCCAAAGAAATCACATCCTCAAGAGTCATTAGCTTGAACATGTTCACCTCCGCATAGAAGTGACCAAGCAAACCAGACATAAACTTACGCTGTCGAAGGGGTTTTTGTGGAAAGATTGAATCCACTGAGGATTAGAGGTAGAAGGAAGTAGAGATAGGAGATGGAAGAGAAGAAAGAGAATAGACAAGAGGCAAACACGACAAAGACAAAGCACAATGAATTGAATCAATATGTGTTGAAAGAACCTAGAATCCTTGCACTACTCAAAAGCAATCTCTAGGCATTAGATCTCCTGGAGCTTCTTCGTAGAACAAAACGTGCATCAAAATTATAGCTCCTTCTTTGCTGCTCGGAACCCAAATCTGATGGCTCCATTGGCTCCGAAAGGGGGGTAAAACTACAAGACACCTGTTCATGGATCTCGCAAATCACTCTTTTCTCTTCCAATTCAAATTGCAAATTTCAGCATGTTTACAACGATCGCGACGCGAGCGATTTTGCCAATCTGTCTTTTTTATGAAAATCCTATAACTGGTTGAAAAAGCAACTTGCTTTTTGCATGGCATCCTAATCTAGAAGATTTTCTAACTTTTTCAGATTTTTACAATAAAAAATATAAAAAATATGCTTTACGGACATTAACACTAATGACTCAGATCACATTGACTCTCTAGATCGATAAAGGAGTCGGATGATGATGCATTCCATGCTTTTTCACACTGTGTCTGCATAGCATCATGACATCCACCCCCTCTGAACCTGCATATCCTCCCGTATGTTCCAAAATCTTAGTTGTCATCGCATTTTGAGTCCTCCTCATCCTCTGCAACCATATCCATTGCTTCTTCATCTTTCATATCTTCCTGGCTAGCCCTTGTATCATGGCTACTATTTTCTTCCAATTCTAGCAACTCACAGGTAGTAGATTCCCACCTCTTGAATAATTTGATTCTTTTCCTTGCTACTAGAAGTTTGATGGCTATCCCATCCAGCTCATTTAATGCATAAGTAGCATTATCAAACACCTGTCTTACCACATAAGGTCCAAACCATCTTTTGGAAACTTTATGCATGGCACTATGATGGTTGTCTAAACTACTATCATAAACCAATATCCAATCTCCATCTTGTATGGTTCTTGGTCTCAGTCTATGTCTTTTGTCAAACCGTTTCTTGTTCTGTATCCTTGCTGCCCTTGACTTTGCAATTGCTGCCTCTATGTCTTATGACTTCCTTTCCAACTGTCTAATGCGCAAGGCCAACAAATCCTCTCGATTAAAATCCTCCTCCTAAGGTAGCACACTCCATGTGACTGTCATCTCTTCTATGGGCATGATATTTTTTTACCATATATCAATTTTGCAGGCATATATCTTGTAATGGCACTATGAGTTGTTCTGTTTGCCCACAAAACATAAGGGAGCAATCGTGGCCACTCTTTTACCTTCTCTCCTCATGCTTTTGCCAATGCCTTTACAATAGGTGGATGACCTCTTTCATTTTTTCCATTTCCTTCAAGGTTATAGGCTAAAGTTAAAGCAAGCTTTATCCCCAACCATGCAAAGAAATCATGGGCTTCATTTGCATCCATCTCACCCTTATCTGCAGTAATTTTTCCCACACAACCATACTGACAAAAGATCTCTTCTAAGAGAAAAGTACACATGGCATTTGTTGTCTTAGTATGTAGAGCTCTCCCTTCCACTTGATTAGTCAAGTCTTCACGGGCAAGTACAAGATACCTCATTTGCCAAAGACCTGTAGGCATTGTGACCAAATCCACCACCCACTTAAAATGAAGAGACAATGGATATGTGGGCTGCAATCCATCTCGATGTCTCACATATGAATACATTTGACATGTCATACATGCTTCCACAAAGTGAGCAACATCCTTATACATACCTTGACACCAATATCTTTCTTTAATCTTTGCAAAAGTACCCCAAACACCTCTATGACCAGCCCACAAGCTTGCATGAAATTTTTGCATAACATTTACTTGTGAAGCTCTGTCACCCAAAACTCACAATGGCATACCATGTTTCTTTTTAGCATGTTTTCATAAGTATCCATCTTTTAAGAAAAACCCATAGGCTTTCCTCTTGATCTTCTTAAACTCATCTGACCATTCATCTCTCTTTGTTAATGTACTAAGGTATTGATCGATTCTCAGCCACTCTCCTACATATTTGTCTTCTAGAAACACTCCTACACAAGATGCAAAACATCTAAAGTGTCTTCTCTTTGTTGTCCAAGATTCTGTTAATGCTGTAGCAACATCTTGCATTGCTAAATTCAGTCTTGCAACATCATTTTCAGCCGCAAGAAAGTCATCTTCTTCCTCCTCATCCATCATCCCATCTTCATTCTCATAGCGTGCTCGAGATAACATGTCTGCCATTGGATTATCTCTTCCTGCAATATAATGAAATTCAGGGTTCAAAGATTTGAAATATGCAATCCACCAGATCATAGCAGTGTTCGGGGTAGCACAATTAGTAATCATACCCAATACCGGCAAACAATCAATCTCAATGACTACATGAGCACCCATAAAATACTCCTTATCACATTTAAGGACTGTCACAATTTCCCACAATTCTCTTTTTACCTATGGATATCTTCTCTGTCGTTCAATCAATACTTTAGCACCAAAGCGTATTGCATATCTTTGCCCTTCCTCATCATCTTGCCCAATTGCCCATCCAATCCCGATTGGGCTTGTATCAACAGTAATAATGATAGGCTTTCCATGTGAATAGTCAGCCTTTCTCAATGTAGGAGCAGATTTTAAGAGCTGCTTCAATTTCTTCATTTCTTTCTAATGTTTCCTTTCCCAATGAAATATTTGACCTTTCCTCAGAAGTTGATATAGAGCATCGGCTACATGTGCAAAGTGAGGAATCCTCACCCATAGGGCCCACACATATGCCCAACAATCAAAACCTCTTCAACTCCAAAGACAGACTTTTGTCCAAAAAGAGTTAAATGCACCTCCTCTAGACACGTCAAAATCCTCTCACAATCCACAATATGGTCTGCAACAAACTGACTGCATCCATGAGCATCCATCTCTTCATTCTTTTCATCCACTGCTTGCACACCCTTTGAGTGGAACATCATCCAAGAAGGGCATTGTCAATTGTGGTATAAAATCCCTGAGTACCCTATTCATAGCATTTCTCATGTGTGCCACTGAGTTTGTTGCACCCTGTGGGAGAGTACACATCCGTACTAACTCCAAGGGAGTCTTCACAGCAGTGATATGTTAGAATATCAAGCTCTTTCATGTGTGTTTGACCGACATGAGCTGGACACAACTAGTCTGGCTAGATCAGTTAGGTACATTAAATAAGTCGCTTCTACTTCTGGTGTGAATGGTCTTTATGACCTTAGGTTGTATATGCACTAAAGTGTGTGTTGAATGAATAATGAGAAGAATAGAGAGAGGAAGCATGTTGCTTCACTCTGGGTTGCTCTCTTTTTTGCATCCATGAAAGCTAATATGGTATCAGAGCCATGAATGGGCTCACTGGTAGAATGCACTCAAAGTCACACAGAGGTATGTATTGTGAAGCATTGGAGTCTCATTTCTTGAAGGAGCAGCTGTGGCTTGCTGAGGAGTCTCCCAAGGACTGGTTGAGCACTAGTGAGTGCTTCATCATTATAATAATCAGCAAATCATGTAGCAGCAGAGGGCAGGCCAGCCAGCATGTTTGCGCCTATTTTCAGGTTGAATTCCATGGCTGAGATTCAGTACGTGGATTGCTTACCAAGGCTCCATTGAGCATTAACAAGTGTGTGGCTTGTCTGGAGACTCACCAAAGCTCCATTGAGCATCATCAAGTGGGCATTCATCATCATCACCAAAAATTTGATTTGAAATACTCTGAACAGTCTGTGTGGACTGTGCCTATGAACACGCTGCGCTCATTGGCTGAGATTCAAGGTGAATAGCACTTGTCAAGTGGCATAGAGCATGGATGCATACCAAGGAAGGTTCTTGAAGGGTATACTTTGCTATTGCTCTTGTGGGAGCTCATGTGTGAGCTGTAATAGAGGTGTACAGATCTGAATACACAGGGCTGAACTGTCATTGAAGTTACAGGGACATTATACACTTGTGATGTCTGCATTTTGGATGCTCTTTAGCATGTACATTGAGCTTGAATGTAGCATTTGATGCTTCATAGAAGACATGTCATATTTCTTGGGTATTTTGACATAAACTTGGAGCTTGGAATGGCCTGATCTGAGAGCTTGTGACAGGCTGAAAATAGAAAGAAAGAAAAAATTGCAGACATAAAGCACTAATTGGTTACTCCTGAAGAACTAGTTGATTTGGTTAGTCCCACAGGTACTTGAAGACTTGGTCTGTGTGACTGTTAAATGCTTGAGCATTGGAAATGGAAGTGATGCAAATGTTTTATGGTTTTTTGGGACTGAAATTAATCCCTATTGCCAGTGCATTGGCTGTTTGAAATCTGGGAATGTATTTACAACATTCATATATGCTGGTTATATACTATTTTGTGGTTCTATGCCTATGCATGGCTTGACACATGTACTAGCAGCTATCTATGGAAGTTTGGGACATGTATGACATGTATACCACTCAGTTTTGGGCTTGAAACCACTATTGGTCACTCACAAAATTACAGTTTTCAGACTGCATATATGTACCCTGGAAGTGAGGTTGTAGGAGTTCAAATAGAAGTAAATACATAGCATTTGCACTGACTGTTTTACTCACAGGTTAAGCCACTTGTTTGTGGGCTGTTTTGGGTTGTCAGTGGGCTGAAATACCCTGGTTTTTTACAGCAGTTAATTGCAGAAAACTATCATAAACAGTTCCGGGCTGAAGTTGAACTGTTAAGAAGATCTTGGTTTGCAGGTAGTCAGGCAAGGTCTACAACATGGCAAATGCTGATAGAACTGATAATGTAACCCAGATTGTGGGAGAAAAGCTTGATAGCAACAATTATGCAATATGGAAGTTCCGCATGGAGAACTTTTTGATAGGCAAAGGATATTGGGACTTAGTGACAGGTGTTGAGGCTGAACATGAAGTTCCAGAAAGGAATCCTACAGATGATCAAAGAAGAGCGCATCGAGCTTGGACGGAAAGAGCTCGCAGGGTTTTACATTGGTTATCATTATGTATCTCTGATGCTATGGTGATACTGATCATGAACTGTAAATCCCCAGCAGATGCATGGAATATATTGGTCAAATACTATGGCACAACCACAAGTGCCAGGAAGATACAATTGAAGTAAAAATTCAATAACATGGAGAGGAAGAACAGATCCATACAAGATTATGTCACAGAGGTTAAGACCATAGCAGATCAGCTGGCATCTGTTGGTTCACAGGTTGAAGATGAGGATATGGTTGCAGTGACCTTAAATGGCTTGGGTCCTGAGTACAAGTCTTTTGACACTTTAGTGTCTGTGCGGGCTGAAATGCCTGACTTTAATGAGCTGGTTGCATTATTGATTCATAAAGAGGTGAAGCTTGGCTTAGCTACAAGGTCAAGCAGTTCAAAGAGTAAGGATGCCATTTTTTACTCGAATCAGCGCAGTCGTGGCAGCCGTGGTAGGGGTTATGGATTTGGCAGAGGAGGCCAGCAGAATGCATCCTATGGTAATAGCAATCAGCAATCATCAAATGCAAGAGGTGGTGGAAATTTTCGAGGCATGAGGAGATCTAACTCCCATGGCAGAGGTTCATGGCAGCAACAACGTTAGTCAGACAATCCAAATAAAGATAAGGATTGTCACTACTGCGGAACGTATGGGCATATTGCAAAGGACTGCTGGAAGAAGCAGGGAAACCAGAAGAGCAAGCAGCATGGACATTATGCTACATCCAGTCAGGCAGATGACTCTGGTGATAGACTATTTGCCATGCAATATATCAAAGATAAGGCTGCTGAAAAATCATCTGATGATGTAGTGTGGTACATTGACTCAGGAGCGTCGAATCACATGACCCCTCATGGTGATTGGTTCACGGATATGGTGGTTGAAAAGCATGGCTATGTATGCACAGGTGATGACATGCAGCATAGCATTGAGCATAAAGGCAAAGTGCCTCTTGTGGTTCATAATGACAAAAAGAAAAATTTTGCATGATGTATTGCATGTTCCTTCAATTACGAAGAACTTGTTGTCTATCGGTCAGATGACGGAGCAGAACTTGCAGGTTAGATTCAACAAGCATGGCTGCTTTAATGAAGGGTTTGGCAATGGCTGCAAGTTGATAGCTCGTGGTCACAGGAATGGCAGAATGTTTACTCTTGATGCTTCTTTGCCAGAGCTGAATTCACTATGTTTGCCCATGGTTCTGGCATGGTTAGGGATTTGGAAATATGGCACAAGAGAGTGGGGCATGTCAATTTGCAAAGGCTGCAAATTATGCAAAAGAAACAACTGGTTACACGTTTACCCAAGTTCCAATACTCAGATATTGGTCATGTATGTGAGGCTTGCCAGTTCGGTAAGCAGTCACGATTGTCGTTTGTCAGGCATGTAAGACAGAGTACACGTCCATTACAGTTAGTGCACTCTGATGTTTGGGAGCTAGCTCATAATGTATCTATGGGAGGTTCCAGATATTATGTATCTTTTATTGACGACTACAGTCGTTATACCTGGCTTTATATATTGAAAACAAAAGATGAGGTCTTTGTTATTTTTCAGCAATTTAAAGCACATGTTGAGAAGGAGTTTGAATGCTACATCTCTTACTTGAGAACTGATAGTGGTGGGGAGTATGCATCAAATGAATTTGATGATTTCTTGGCTGAAAATGGCATTCGTAGGCAGCTCACCTGCAGCTACACTCCGCAGCAGAACGGAATAGCTGAAAGAAAAAATAGGGTTATGATGGAAGCTGCTAGGGCTATGATGAATGAAAAGCATATGCCACTTTACTATTGGGCAGAGGTTGTTATGACAGCCGTATACATTTTGAACAGGATCCCACTGCAGGTATTCATGAGATGACACCATTTGAGAAGCTGTATGGCTATAAGCCGGATGTAAGTCACATGAAAGTCTTTGGCTGTCTTGCTTATGTGCATATTCTAGATGAGAAAAGGAAGAAGCTGGATCCCAAAGTGCATAAGTGTGTTTTCATTGGATATTCGCAGGAGAAGAAGGCATACAAATGCTATGATCCCTCTACCAGGGAGACTTTGGTAAGCAGGGATGTTATCTTTGATGAGATGGGTTCTTGGTATGTATCACCAGTTGCAGTGCCAGCGGATATGCCTCCCACTCATGTCTCTACAGTTGATTTACAGTAGAGCACTGCTATGACAGGACCTCGTAGTCAGACAATATCCCCATGGATAGGGAGATTGAGGAGCTCGCCGTCCATTGACACCAGTATGTCAGTGAGGGGGAGACATGATGTCTTGGATAGCAAAGAAAAAGAGAAAGTTATTGAGGATGCATCTGGTATGTTGACACCTGGCAGAATGACTTCTGGCTATGAGTCTGGTGATACTCTAGATAGCGAACTTGGTATTCTGATTGTTTATATGCCTAGCACAAGGTAGAGCAGGTATATTCCCCCTCATGAGAGAGGGGAATCGAGTAGTGCACCACAGCTTAGACACTCGCAGAGGGTCAGATATCCTGTTGACAGGTTGACATACAGTGGCTACTCTGCAAAGCATTATGCTTACATGACAAAAGTGATGGAGATTAAAGAACCAGGTACATATGCTGAAGTAGTGAAAGATGAGAACTAGTTTGTAGCCATGGACGAAGAAATGAATGCCTTGGCTGAAAATAAAACATGGGATTTAGTGCCACTGCCTGAAGGGAAAAAGACCATTGGCTGCAAATGGGTCTACAAAATCAAATGCAAGTCAGCTGGCAGTGTGGAGAGATACAAAGCCAGGCTGGTCGCAAAGGGGTATGCCCAACAGTATGAACTTGATTATGAGGAAACATTCAGCCCTGTTGCCAAGATGGTAACCATACACACTATGATTGCCTTGGCTGCTGCTAAAGGCTGGAAATTGTAGCAGATGGATGTTAAGAATGCATTTCTTAACGGTGACCTAGCAGAGGATGTCTATATGGTTCAGCTAGAAGGGTATGTTCACCCTGATTTTCAGCATTATGTATGCAGGCTAAAAAAGGCATTGTACGGGCTGAAACAGGCTCCGAGAGCTTGGCATGCTAGGATCAGTAACTACTTGCAGAGATTGGGTTTTACTATTGGCAGGGCTGATCATAGCCTATTTACAAAGAAGACTGACAGTGGCTTGGTAGTGCTGGTCATATACGTTGATGATTTGATAATCACTGGTGATGATGACTTGGGCATACAACATGTAATGAAGATGCTGATATCTGAATTTGATATGAAAGACCTAGGAGAACTGAAGTATTTCTTGGGCATTGAGGTAGTTACAGCTGACAATGGGTTATGGCTGATGCAGAAGCACTATGCCATGGAGATGCTAAAGAAGTATGGCATGGCTGAATGTAAACCGTTGGATACACCTCTAGATCAGAATGTCAAGCTGGACATGAACACTGGGGCTGAAGTAGAGGATGTGACTATGTACAAGCAGATGGTTGGCAGCTTGATTTACTTGACCATCACTAGGCCTGACTTGAGCTATGCTGTAGGGCTCATAAGCCAGTTTATGCAGAAGCCTAGAAAGCCGCACTTGGATGCAGTTAGACGCATTATGAGATATGTTAAGTCCACTGTAGAGTTTGGGCTGTTCTATGTCAGAGATAAGCCCTTGATATTGACTGGATACATGGATGCAGATTAGGCAGGTTGCTCATATGACCGTAGATCTACGAGTGGATATGCATTTGGATTTGGTAGCGGCATGATTAGCTGGAGCAGTAAGAAGCAGCCTACGGTTGCTTTGTCATGTAGTGAGGCAGAGTACAGGGGTGCTGCATTGGCAGCATGCGAGATTTCATGGCTACTCAAGCTTATGGCTGATTTGGACATACAGGTAGATGCTCCAGTGAAGTTACTATGTGATAATTTGAGTAATGTACTCCTGGCTATGAATCCAGTCTATCATGCCAAGACGAAACACATAGAGGTACACTACCATTTCATCAGAGAGATGGTTCTTGCAGGACGAGTTGATTTTATGCATGTAAAGACGGATGAACAGGTAGTGGAGATCTTTGCCAAGTCCTTGGGTAAAGATAAGTTCTGTGGTTTTAGACAGCTGCTTGGAGTACAGATGCTGTCTTGAGCTTGAGGGGGAGTGTTAGAATATCAAGCTCTTTCATGTGTGTTTGACTGGACACAGCTAGTCTAGCTAGATCAGTTAGGTACATTAAATAAGTCGGTTCTACTTCTGGTGTGAATGGTCTTTATGACCTTAGGTTGTATATGCACTAAAGTGTGTGTTGAATGAATAATGAGAAGAATAGAGAGAGGAAGCGTGTTGCTTCACTCTGGGTTGCTCTCTTTTCTGCATCCATGAAAGCTAATATGATATCCCTGCTTTCAATTGCAAGATGAAACTTATCATAACTTGAGTAACGATCACCCAAAGAATAGATTGCTTTGCCTGCAAAAGCCTCTACAAATTCATCAACCATAGGACCTGCACCCACATTTCTTATGGTCACTTTATTGACCGGTTGCATGTCTTGAATAAATCTCAAAGCCCCATTCTTTTTGGGCACAGTAAACCAATGATTTGAGTACAAGGCTGAAGAAGTCTCCAAGATCTTCATGTGAATCTTTTCATTTAGCAAATCCATCAGCTTTGGCAAGTAAGCTTTAGGCACTAGAATAGGCCTCAACTCCCATGGTACATGTGGCACAATAAATATGACCATAGGAGAGATAACATTTGGATCCACACAACCTATTTCACTTGGCTGAAATGAAAATGCATTTCCATGCCTAGCCAACATCCACATAAAACAGTCTCTCTCAACAGGCAAAAGAAACCCTTTTGCACCAACTTTCAATTCCTGTAATGCTTTAGATGTAAACTGATGACCTATATCTTTAGGATCCGTAAGCTTGGCTACCTTGACATTTTTTCATACATACCCTCACTCTTTGGTGGGAGTGCAAAGCAATTGGTTTAATCTTTTTGTCAAATATCTTATACTTTGTCTCCGCAAGTACTTCAGCTTGTTGTAATCCTTCTTGTTGAGCAAACAATGCTATGACATCATACATATCCAAAGAACATAGTGACAACACTCTGTTTTCAACCTCATTTTCTACATGTATAGGTGCTGTAATTTCAGCCATAGTGTCATTAATATTCAGCCCATAAAAGATGCCTGAAATGCCATCATTTTCAACTTATAACCCCAATGCTCTCAGTTCCTTAGTAACCTGTTTCATAGATATGGTTCAACCTTGCACATAGCTTCCATAGGCTTAAACCAACATGAATTGTTTGCTATAAATTGAGAATAACCAATAGGAAGTACATGCTTCATTTCATCAAGAGGCGAGTACACCCTTTGAATAGCTCTCAAAACATCCTTGGTCTTCCTTACTCCAGGTGTAACAATAGAAGGAATATCCAACTCATCATCCATGCTCTATTCTGAGCCACTGGATTCACCATCCACATAAGAGTGACCTGCATTCACATCAAACATGGGCTGATCTACCATCTCTTTTCCTTTTCATGAAACCTGCATACCACTATCTGCATTGTTTTGAGGAGATTCTCCTGATCTCAATTTGTCTGTCCATGGCGAAGAATGTGCACCACTGCTAGAGGACACTCTAGGTCCACTAATATTTTGTGATTGCTACTGTGAATTCTGTGCAGCATTACCATTTTGTGCATCTACATCATCAATCACATTTACTGGTTTATACCAGCTACTCATCCCATCAAAAACAACATCTTTGCTCACTGTAAACTTACGAGTAGAAGGGTTATAGCATCTATACCCTTTCTGCTCTGCAGAGAGTAACCAAGAAAGCTGCACTTCTCAGCTTTTGGATCCAACTTGGATCTCAACTCATCTAGCACATGAACATAGGCAATGCAACAAAAAATCTTCAAATGAGAAATATCTGATTTCCTACCAGTATACCTCTCCTCTGGAGTCATCCCATGTATTGCTGCAGTGGGAGTCCTGTTCATTATGTAGACTACTGTAGCAACTGCTTCGGCCCAGTAAAAATCTGGCAAGTCTTTTTTGTTGAGCATGGCACGAGATACCTCTCCAATATGCCTATTTTTCCTTTCTACAATTCCATTTTGTTGTGGGATATGACTGCATGAATATTGCTGCTTTATGCCATGCTCCTGCAGGAACCTTGCAAACTCATTTGAGAGGTACTCTCCCCCTCCATCTGACCTTAGACATTTTATTTGCAGGCACGTTTCTTTTTCAACCATAGCTTTAAGAGTTTTGAAATGCCCAAACACTTCACTTTTCTTTTTCATAAAATACACCCAAACTTTTCTGCTATAGTCATCAATAAAAGTGATAAAATAATGACAGCCTCCAATAGATGCAGCTTTAGTAGTCCACACATCAGAGTGGATTAATTCCAATGGCTTCTTACTCTCTTGAACATGTCTAGGAAATGGTTTCCTTGCCTGTTTTCCAAATTGATAGGCTTCACATACCTTATGCATTTCTGCAACCTTGAATTTAGGAAATCCTGCAACAATATTTTGGGCTTGCATTGATTTAAGTCGCTGTACATTAACATGACCAATGCGTTTATGCCAGATATTAATATCTACAACTACACCGGTCCCATGTGCAAACATTGCTGCACTCAATTCAGGCATGTCTGCATATCCAATGTAAACATTCTGCCCTTCTTCTTTCCTTTTGCTATCAAGTGACCTTTATTTTTCATATCCTCAACAAAGCATCCATGAGAATTAAATCTGACCTGCAAGCCCTGCTCAACCATTTGATCAACAGAAACTAGGTTCTTGGTGATATTCGGGACATGAAATACATCCGACATGTATTTTTTTTTTCCATCCTGCATAGACAAATGAATTTTTCCAATCTACACAATAGGATGTGCAATATCATCACCAGTCTCCACAAATCCCAGTTTCTCCATTTTCCTTGCATCCTACATCCATTCTGCATGACCTGTCATGTGGTTTGATGTACTTGAGTCAACATACCACACATCGTTGCTTTCTTCTGCACTTGTCACAGAATTTGTCATGTGCTGCACCATAAACAAATGCTCATTTCTGTCATCACCTTGTCTACTAGAAGATGCATAATTCCCTTGTTGCAATTTTCTATTCATGATGTCATTTTGCTTTTTATAGTAGTCTTTAGCCATATGACCCATTTTACCACAATAGTAGCATTCAACATTGTTGTTTGCATTTTGGCCTCTTTGACATCCACCACGACCTCTTTGGCTCCCCCTGCCTCTAGAATTACCACTTCCTCCTCCATAGGACTGGTTTTTTTGAGTTTGCTGCATATTCTGATTTCTACCACGGCCTCCAGATCGACCTCCTCTACCTCTGCCTCTACCTCTTCCAGCATTTGAGTAGAAGACAGCTTCTTTTGAAGTTCCTCCTGAAGAAGATGCACCACCATTTCTTTGCTCCTCAGAAATTAGAAGAGCAATCAACTCCTCAAAATCAGGAAATCTTTCATGGATGGAAATCGATGTTTGGAACTGTGCATAATCCTTTCCTAGACCATTCAAGGTCACAGAAACTAAATCATCATCTTCCACTGGCAACCCAATGGAAGCAAGTGCATCTGCAATCTTCTTCACCACAGCTTCAGCCTCATAAGGGCAAATCTGCAAAACTGACGAAAGTGGTATTTGACCACACAGTCACTTTCTAGTGATGATTTTGCATCAACACTCAATAAGAATGATTCTGTAACTCCCAATGTCTCTGCGCACAGGCATACAATGCAATTCTTATGGTAACTTTTCACCGACCTATAGAACAGTGGTCGCACAGCAAAAAACAAGGCCTTTTCCTAAGTGCGTACGGAAAATTTCCGCCTCCAAAACAAGCCCCGAAATGGCCTCGAATAAAAAAAAAGGGAAACTAAGGGCTAAAGCCCTTACCCGCAGCATATATTTCCCTCTTGCTACACCACGAAGGGCATCTCAATCTGAGACAATGCACTCTTGCACTTTCTGGCTGTGCCACCTGCAGAGACTTGCTCGCAAACTCGAAAAATGAAAGCAACACTGGTCCTCTTACCAGAACGCCACGAACTTGGTTTGCTTTCTTGAGCTCCTTACCACGAACGAGGCTCTGATACCATGTCAAGATTGTGGGAGAGAAGGAAGGAGTCTCACTTGTAGCTTTCTCACTTACACAATGGGGGAATACACATAAAGATGGAGGAGGCTGAAAACAGTTTTCCTCTTCTTAGTTGTGTAAGCCAAAAAAGAACTCTAGTACAGAGAAATAGAAGAACCCTATATATGGGTCTCAAACCAAACTCAACTAACTAAGGTGGCATACTAACTGAGCCATGAACTAGAGTAGATAAGGATAGCTGTCATCTAGCTATTATTCATGGGCGGTGTACCAACCGCATCTGCAGCTAACAAGTCAGTGACATAAATGCGCAATGGTCACCCTGGCATATCACGAGTGGAGCTCGATATCTCAACAAGGCTGTCCCAAAATCACTGCATATGAGGAATTATCTTGCACAAAGAAGTGTTTCTCTTCTTGTACATCACCAATTGTCACTTTTACATTAGGACATGCAACATAAAACTCTCCCGAAGAATTATTTGTAGCCCTCATACACCAACCATGATTAGTATCTACAGGCCATGCACCATTTTCATACAATCCACACTTAATGACATTTATCTCAGACCAATGGTCAAGTAAAGCAACACAAGGAGTTTCACGTTCCCCTATTTTCACTACCGTTTCAGTGGTAGCCATAACCCAATGATTTCTTGCGTAGTGACTTCGAGGAATAAATCCTAGAGTCTCTTCCCCATATTGTTGCATTTGCCTTACTCTGCCATGCATATTGCAACAAGATAATGCATTTTTAGTCACTTTCTTCTCTTTTCCATATATTGTCCACTAATTAGTAGCATCCTATATAGATAATCTAGTTCTTACTTCATGCTCATATTCAGCCCGAATACCCAACAAGCCACTTTTCTCTTCAAATTGCAGCAATGCACTAATGGTATCACCAAGAAACTGACACTTCCTCTTAATTATGTCAATGATCTCATCATGAAATTCTCACTTGGCGATGTCAAGCACCTCTCCCAAGGTGAATTCCACCCGACTGTTAAAGATCAGTTCTTCAAGAACCTTCTTAAGATCTGTGACTATCTCAATGTCAGATTGCAACTTGTATCCTGGCTGCTTGCCCTTCTTTTTTCCCTCTTATTTGTTATCCTGTTTTTGCTCCTGACTGACCTTTTCCATAACATGCTCAAGAGGTGGCTGATTTGCAACTTTAGGTTGATCCACACTTCTTCTTGTCATTCTTTTAGATGTCCTTGCAATATCTTCATCTCTTTTTTGTTTTTCTTCCACAAGTACATCTGTGTTTTATACCTTTGCTAAATATGCATACACTGAATATGCATCTATCAGTGATTCCCAATCAGTTATGCCACGAATGTCTGGCCCTGCATGAGACATTTTACTATTAGCGACCTTTCTCTTTTCAGCTGTATGTAAAGCATGTGTCTATATTTCAGCCTTTGGACCAACCATCACTTGATCATGCATTCTATCCAATTGTAGACCAAAAGTAGAAGCATGTACTACCGCATAAGCATTTCGGACAGCCAAGTCTTCCAACAACTTCTGCATACCTCCCTTTCCAAAATTCAAAGCAAGAGGCAATCCCATTTCTTGTGCATGGATCTTTCCATCTTTCCAAAAGATGAGCTGCCGTGCCAAGGCCTCGTGATAGGCAGCACAATCCTTTCTTTCATGCTACAAACTATCACACCACATACATCTTTTTCTTGGCTTAGGGGCTACTGCCCGCGTCCCCTTTCCTTCTTTGTCATCCAATTTTGCAACCTTCAATTAAAGATCCTGCATGCCTTTGACCAATTCATCTAAGACATCTTCCCTAACAGAGGGAACAATAGTATATACAGCCATAAGGTTAGCCACAGAAGTAGGTGGCTTATTGGATACATCAACTGTCTTGCCTGTAATAGTGGGCAAGCTAGAGACATGCAATTTTTCTATTCTTCTATGCTTCTTCACAAGTGTAGTAATAGCTTCCTTGACATGTCTCTGTTAACCTTAGTTCAAGATGATGGAAAAATGAAACAAAATTCAGAAAAAGAACAGAAAAAGAACAAGGGTGCAAAGGCGGCCCTTAAAGACTAAGCGGAGGCGAAAGCGCAATTTTAAAGAAAAGGCGTCTCAAAAAACTCTAAAAACTCTTGTAAAAGAGCGCCAAGCTTTATTTTAAGAGTGTTGGGCTCCCGTGCAATTTGTAAAGGTAGAAAGGCAATATGAAGGAAGTTAGGAAGATAGGATGACAATGGGAAAAAGGGCATCCATGGAATTTTAGGGCTTACATATACAAAGTTCAAAAAGTGAATGGAAGCTCATTCTTTGGTGTGTGGCTAACAAGATACCTCTCTTCTTCCTTTCTTCCCTTCTCTTTGCTTTTGTGTGTGTGTGCTCTTGAGGGAGGGAGTGTGATAGTGCTAGGGAGTGAGTGTGTGGAAGTGAGGGATCAAGAGGGTGAAGCTCTTCACCATCTCCACTTCTCTTCTTCTCCTCTCTTCTCCTTGCTCGCGCAAGCACGGCCATGGTGGATGGAGCTTGATGGAGGAGGCTTGATAGTGCTTGAGCTAGCATCAAGGATCATGGAGCTACCGGTGTGCATGAAGGAGGAGGCAACTCATTTCGGCATTGAGGTAAGCTCACTACATTTGTAGGTTTGAAGGCGCGTTGGCTATGTAAGAGGTAGCCATTAGAGCTCGCTTGGAATGCTTGAAGCAATAAGTGGTTCGTGGGTCTTGGCGGTTGAGCGAGAGCTCCCACATTTTGGTTCCATTGCCGGGAAAAACGGATTCAAGCTTGAGCACTTGCGCAACTCATAACGAGCGTCGAAATAAGGGATTCATCCCCAAATTGGAGCTTGAGATAGGTACGAAGTTGGGGCTTTTGATCTTCAATACAAGTAAGTATTCTGGTTATTTTGGTTGTTTAATGATTGGGAAAGAATGGGAGATCCTTTTAGTCATTTGCTTTTGATTCTGGTTGCATTTAGCATAGGATAGGATTACGAAATCGGTTTGGAGAAGCATAGGGTTACTGTTGTAAAACATGGAAAAATAGGCACAGATCAGGGTGAATGGAAAAAAATAGGATAGGATTACGAAATCGGTTTGGAGAAGCATAGAGTTACTGCTGTAAAACATGGAAAAATAGGCACAGATCAGGGTGAACGGAAAAAAAGAGTGGTTGGAACGATTAATACCGGCAAGGGAGTGATTGGGGATGGCAAAATCCTGCTCGGGAAGGGGTTTAAGGGCCAGGGGACTATAGAGGAGCTCATTTTTCACCATAACTGGTGCACAGATCGGATGCTGTATGCATGCATAGCGAGCGCTGGAAGGTCCCTAAGAAAAAAGAACTCTACTTTTGCAAAAAAAACAAGAGAGAAGACTTGCACAACATGAAGCAAAAGACTAATTGGGTACAATCTCCCCCATGCCTTGTGTGAGCGCTCCACAAAGCATGTATTTAATATATTATTCATCTCCAAGCTCAAAAAATAGCCCAATTTATAATTAGCATGCTTTAGCTTTTGTGTTTGCTTTTGTTCCACTAAAGAATTAAAGATATTGGGCATCCAAAGAGTCGGGCTGTGCCCAAACACAATGTCCAATAACAAATATTTAAATCGTGTGTCCATGCACATACAAAATAATAAATAAATATCAAGCACTTCAATAAATAAGCGCATCAAAATAAATATTGGCGCCACACTAAGATATGCGCCCATCAAAAATGATAATTTCTTCTAAATAACTTGAATACATGCTAACACCCAATGCTTCTCAACGACATTGCTGCCTACTCTACACAACTGAAGCATTCACAATTGTTAGAAAATAATAAAATTAAACCAACAAAAGTGAATACCTAGCAGCCTTTAGCTACAAAATAAATGAATTGATTAGAACTCAATCCTAACCTTAATTTATTACGAGTGCGCACTCTAAACTCATAAACGTCCATTAATTTAAATATGTATTTTGTGAAATCATCCGCTATGGAATCACCCACTTGCACATTAAATTAACAAGGCACCCGAAAAGAACAGGTGTCACCATCGACTTTTTGCACAAAGAATCCACCTTGTGTATGAGCCGCAACAACAAATATAATTTTACGGAATCCACCGCAAAACCTCATGGAATCCATCGTGGAATATGCCTCTTGGCATCATACCCCCGGGGTAGGATAGCAATTGTCCTCAATTGCTATTAGCTCAATGTCGAGCCAATAGTGAAGGGTAAGCACTTGGGTCTTGAGCGTGCATCCATTGAGCCTCTTTAACAGGATGATTTTTAAACTTAACCAAATATCTAGAATATCTACGGCCAGTTCTAGTGGTCATAAAGTTAGTATCTAGAATAGTTTCAGGTTCAAGGATTTCGGTTTCTTCTTCTAGCAAATGAGGGTTTTCATAGACAGAATGTACAGGTAATTGGCCTCTAAAAGGTCGTAACAAACTAATATGAAAAGTGTTGTGGATTTTCTAGTGTTTTGGTAATTCTAGTTTAAATGCATTGTCATTGATTTTGTAAATGATCTTGAAAGGTCCATAAATTCTAGGAGCTAACTTTACAACAGGGTGTTTGTCAACACTTTGTAATCTTCTCTTTACAATACGTAACCAAACATAATCATCAACTTTGAAACTCATAGCTTTTCTTTTCTTGTTGGCTTGTTTTGTATATGATTGCTAGGCTTTCACAATCATATATTCAACTTCATGAAAAATAGTAGCATGCATATTAGCAATATCATCATCAGCTTGAACTTTGTTTGACAATGATGTAACATGTGTAGGTAATCTATATCCATGAATAATTTCAAATGGTACTTTTTGTGTCGCCTGTATGTGGTGTGTTATTGTATGCAAATTGAAGTAAATGTAAATGTGTATTCCATGTTTGTGGTTTTGAAATTGTGTATGCACGGAAAAGATCTAAAATGGTACTGTTAGTAGCTTCTGTTTGCCCATTTGTTTCAGGATGAAATGCAGATGAAAAAACAATCTTTGTTCCTAAATTAGCAAACAAAGTAATCCAAAAATTATTGCAAAATCTAGAATCATGGTAAAAAATAATAACTTTTGGTAAACCATGATTAGTGAGAACAGTTTTCAAGAACAATTGAGCAGCTTGAGATGCAGTTAATGTTTTCTTGCATGGAATGAAATATGCTTGTTTGCTAAACCTATCGACAATATTCCAAATCATGTCATGATTAACTTTAGTGTTAGGCAAACCAGTGATAAAATCCATTGAGATCTATTCCCATTGTCGTTCTGGAATTGGTAAAGGCATTAATAAACCATATTGTTTACCATGGTGTCTTTTAACCCTTTAGCAAATTAAACATTCAGATATAAAGTTAGATACATCAGATTCCATGTGTGACCAATAAAAATCTTCAATCAGTGTACGCAAAGTAGAAATAATTCCTCTATGGCATGGTATGGGGAACAATGAATTTCATGCAAAACAAATGATCGAAATGGAACAGTTACACATACTCTTTTTTCATAGAACATAAATCCATCAACGTAAGACAATGAATCAATGGGAATCCAGTTATTTGCAACTAATTTATTCTAATCAGCTTGAAAACTAGGATCTTGGTTGTAGGTATCTTTCATAGGGAGAAGAGAATCAAAAGATATCACAGAGATATTATGAATAGTGGGTCTTCTACTTAAAGCATCGGCAATAATATTCTTTTTTTCAGGTTGATATTGTATGAGTGGATGAAAACTTTGAATAAAAGCAGCCCATTTAATGTGTTGGTCAGATATTTGTGGTTGACTAAGGAGATGTTTAATGCTTTGTTAGTCAGTTTTGATCATGAATTCAGATCCCATTAAATAGTGTTTCCATTGACGTAAAGCTTGTACTATAACTAGCAATTCCTTATCATAAGTAGAATACTTAAGTTCAGAGGGTTTAAGTTTGTAGCTAGAATAGGCTATGGGATGAGAATCTTGCATAAGGATTGCTCTTATTCCAGATCCACTAGCATCAGTGACTACTAGGAAAAATAGTCTATTGAAGTCATGTAATTGCAATACAAGAGCATGAGTTAAAGCATGTTTCAGTAAATCAAAGGACTTTTGTTGATTGTCGGACCAATGATACACAATGCCTTTTTTTAATAATTTTTTCAAAGGTAATGCAAGCAATGAAAAATTTCTCACAAATTTTCTGTAAAAGCTAGCAAGACCTAAGACAGAACGTAATTCGTGCACATTTTTAGGTATCGGCCACTTCAAAATTGCTTCTATCTTTTTAGGGTCAACTTTAATACCTTCAGATGAAACAATATGTCCTAGGTATTCAATTTGTGTTTGGAAAAATTCACTCTTTTCAGGATTAGCATATAATTGATTCTCTTTTAATAATTTGAAAACCAAAGATAAATGTTCATAATGCTTGGTCTCATTCTTACTGAAAACCAATATGTCATCAAAGAAAACAATGACATAATGCTGATGCTTCAAAAATATGTGATTCTTCATACGACCGAATGTGGTTGGTGCATTAGTTAAACCAAAAGGCATAACAAGGAATTCATAGTGTCCAAATTGTGTTCTAAATGCAGTTTTGAATATATCAAATGTGTCTAATCGTATTTGATGGTATCCAGATTTAAGATCTATCTTGCTAAATATTGCAAATCCTTGTAGTTTGTCCATAAGATCGTCTACCCTAGGAATCATATATCTATTCTTAACAGTGATCTTATTTAGGGCACGATAATCAATGCACATCCTATAAGTATTGCTTTTCTTCTTTACTATTAGGACAGGTGCACCAAATGGAGAACTACTAGGTCTAATGAGTCCTCAGGTTAACAATTCTTCAACTTGGGCTTGAATTTCTTTTTGTTCAATTTCGTTATGTCTATATGGTGCTTTACATGGTGGTTGTGATCCAGGAATTAGGTCTATTTTGTGATCTTCGGGACATATAGGTGGTAAGTCAGCAGCAAAACAATCTTGAAATTGTGAAAGAAATTGTGCATGCTTAGAATGCATCTGATTTTCTTTAGCTTCAATTTCATTCACCCATATTAAGTAGGATTTGCTACCTTTTCGTAATGCACGTTTAGCCTGTGTATGACTAAGCAATGGAAAATTATCGAAAGTGTGCATACCATGCAATGTGATTTGTTTCCCATTAGAATGAATCTTCATTGAATGCGTGGAATAATCTATATCGGGATTGTACTGATGACGCCAAGGCATTCCTAAGATAATGTCACTAGATTGCAAAGGCACAACTAAGAAATTTCTACGTTCAACATAATCACCAATTTTAATTTCTAAGTCATGCACTTCTTGTGTCCCATTGTATCTAGTTGGTAAACTATCTGAAGTAGTACTGATATCGTCATCGTCTTCTGTGAAATCTGGCATTTCTTCATGTTTTTCATCTTCAGTCGCTCCCAAATAGTTGATGTGAACAGTTGGCTTTTTGGTTTGATAATTCGCTGCTAGATATCTAGGTTGATGACATTTGTAATGGACTATGGGTTTGACTTTAGATACATTATTAGTAATAGCGGGAAGTTTAGAAATGTTAGGATTTGGCTGGAGAGATGGCTTAGGGTTCGGATTTGTGTTTGATGGTAAAGCAGGGGGTCGTGTCCAAGATTTACAGAATGAAGATGGAAGGAAACAATTTTGATTGAATCTTCGAAAATTTGAGTTTAATTGTTTTGAACCAAAGTTACCATTAGTTTGAAATTGTTGTGGTCACTTCTCTCGTCCTTGAATTTTGTCTTCAATATCATGGTCCAAGGAAATTGCATCTTCAAGAGTTGTTGGCTTGAACATGTTCACCTCCGCATAAAAATGTCCAAGAAAGCTAGACATAAACTTGCATTTATGGGTTGCCTCAGGTATATCTTCTAGCATTCGAAGTTGCAATAAAGCATTCCAAAAACGCTCGGTATATTGTGAAATAGGCTTATGATCCCTCTTGTAGAATATCCCATTGTTTGATTGCTTTTTCGTGGAATTGAGGTGGAAGGAAATTCTACAAAAATTTCTTTTGGAAAGTCTCCCAAGTAGTATGACAATCAATGCTCTTGCGGACAACAGTCTACCATAGGGATGCTCTGTCCACTAGATGATTAGTGACACACTTAATTTTGTATTTCTCAGCATATTGTTCTTCATGGAAATAATCATCAAATTGACTGATAAAAGAAAGTACAGTCTTTCCATCGTGTGACCCATTGAAAGTATGAAATTTGAAATTTTTTTAACTTATCTTTGTTTCTTTCTGAATAGACTACGCTTCAAGTGTTGCATTGATCGTACGTTGTATAAGATCTTCATATTGCGGTCCATCTTGGTCGGTGGTAGATCGTTGCAGATTGGCCAATTGATCTTGCAAAGTTTGACATGCTCTTCATTCTTCTTGAAGCTGCATCATAATCAAATCCATTTTTTGCTCCATCATTGGTTCCGGTAGGCCACCTTCATCTATAAAATCTTCCATTGTTTGATCGAACATCCTGCAAAATTCCAAAAGACCTCACACACTCAAAATCTTGTTAGCGGGATGAGTGAAGCTCAAAGTTGGATTTATAAGGCTTATTTTTTTAAAAAAAATGGCTTTTTGTAGTATTTCTTCTTTGCGGATGCGGAATTTGATATCACGGTCGTCTTCCAAGAAGATAATTCGTGCGTGCAGACTACGGGTAGCAATCTATTTGCTGAAATTGAATTCTGTCAGTCCACAGGTGTGAACAGGGGCTTGCAAAAGGTTGAAGACGAGTTCATGTTTAATCTAGTGGGAATTGCTACTATGAGAAGATTTAAGCTTGATTTCTTGAAGCTTTAGTAAAGCCTTAAACCTTTAAGCTTTAGTTTTTTTTTAAAAAGAAAGCTTAATCCAATGATTTGAACTGTGGTGGGACGAGAGTATGTTGACGTCGATGTCGCCAAGGAGTATACACTTCCACCACGGATGGAAAAATTATGGCCTTTAAGCCTTTTATAAAGCTTAATAAGCTTTCTAATCTCAATTCAATAGAAGTTACTTATCTACTTCTCTTTGAGAAAAAAACGTTTTGCAAAGGAACTTCCTGAGTGGTCCTTCGCTTGTAGAGGCCGGTCCTTTGCGATCCAACAACATAGCAGGGGGTTCTTTACTGCCAGGAACACGCTGGTATTGACGGATTACTACGACACTGATTGTAAAGCTTGATCATTCTAGGAGCTCCGCCTTCGCATGAGATGGTAAGCGATTGGAAGCCCTCGATCTCAACTTCGCTCTGATACCACTGGTGCACAAATTGGATTTTGTATGCGTGCATAGCGAGCGTCGAAAGGTCTCCAAGAACAAAAGAACTCTACTTTTGCACAAAAAACAGGAGAGAAAACTTGCACGACATAAAGCAAAAGACTAATTGGGTACAATCTCCCCCCATACCTTGTGTGAGCGCTCCACAAAGCATGTATTTAATATATTATTCATCTCCAAGCTCAAAAAATAGCCCAATTTACAATTAGCACGCTTTAACTTTTGTGTTTGCTTTTGTCCCACTAAAGAATTAAAGCTATTGGGCATCCAAAGAGTCGGGTTGTGCCCAAATACAATGTCCAATAACAAATATTTAAATCGTGCACCCATGCGCATGTAAAATAATAAATAAATATCAAGCACTTCAATAAATAAACGCATCAAAATAAATATTGGTGCCACGCCTAATATGCGCGCCCATAAAAAATGATAATTTCTTCTAAATAACTTGAATACACGCTAACGCCTAGTGCTTCCCAACGCCACTGTTGCCTGCTCTACACATCAACTGAAACATTCACAATTGTTAGAAAATAATAAAATTAAACTGACAAAAGTGAATACCTAGCAGTCTTCAACTACAAAATAAATAAATTGGTTAGAACTCAATCCTAACCTTAATTTATTACGAGTGCGCACTCTAAACTCATAAACGTCCATTAATTTAAATATGTATTTTGTAGAGTCACATGCTATGGAATCACCCACTTGCACATTAAATTAACAAGACGTTCGAAAAGGATAGGCGTCCCCATTGACTTTTCACGCAAAGAATCCATCTTGTGTATGAGCTCCGACAACAAATATAATTTTATGGAATCCACCGTGGAATATGCCTCCTAGCATCAATAGCAGTTAGAGAGAGAGAGAGAGAGAGAGAGAGAGAGAGAGTGTGTGTGTGTGTGTGTGTGTGTGTGTGTGTGTGTGTGTGTGTTTCTAGCATTTTATCCGATTCGACCTTGCCATTGGGGAGCTCTTTGCATGATTCATGTACATCAGAACCTCCATGCGGTGTATTTTTTGTGATCTGGAAGGCAACATGCTTGGTGTTTGTGCCGATCGTTAGATTCAATGAGATCATCCGTGATGTAGCCGTCATCCTGCATGGCTCGGCTTGTCCGAGTGGATTGGGTTTGGGCCGAGTCCTAGGATCAGACCATTTGGCCCTTGGTCCACTTGGACACTAAGCTCTTAACCAACCCACTCGAACAAGTTACCATTCGGCCCTCGGCCGAATCAACCACTCGGCCCATTGTACTCAGACGCCCTTCACTCGGCCCGTCCAAATCAAGCATTCGGACAACCAACTTGTCATTCGGCCCTCGGCCCCGGCCCTCGACCTGATGTCCTGTATTTGACCCTCGGTCCACTTTTGTCATTCGGCCTACTCTTATCATTTGGCCCTCGACCCGCTCGACCCTCGAAAGTATCTACAGTGGCCATCCAAGGTCACCACTCGGCCCCTATAACTCAGATGAGTTGGGCTGAGTCAGACTGTTGCACATCTTGTGGAAGTTTACACCAGACCCAGCTAGATCTTAACGGTGCTAACCTTTGTGAGCGACCCCGATGGATAAAACTTGATTTTGGCTCAAGGAATAGGCAATTTCACAAGATGCAGGTGCTTAGCAAATAGAGTAGATTGTCGAGAGAGTCAGTGCCTTAACGACAGCTAGTGGAGATGTGGATAGACAATTGGAGCCCAGTGTAGGACTAAGAGAATAGCAACAGAATACTTGGCTCTACCCGACCTCCTTGGGCTTATCGACAGCTTACTGGAGCAAGAGAACCTAAGCATGTTCGAGGAAAGCTCAGACCGTAGGAAGAACGAGGAATTCGACTTAGGAGCTTTTCCAGAAGCGATCCAGCAGTTGGTGAGTAGCTATGACTCTCACGCTCGGTGTGAGCATTGTGGTAGAGCAGCAAAAGCCATTATAGCCAACTTAGAGGAGGAAAGAAAACTAGCCCACAAAGCACTGTGAGGCATAATGGAATACAACCGGGACTAGCAGACTAGGAGCTTGAGGTAGAATGCGGAGATGAGAGAGATACAGCGAGTGCTGAACCTAGCAGGAAGAAATCGAACTGACCATGAGAGAGCACTGGAAGGAGATTTGACTCTAAGTGAGCTTCTCACAAAGCGATTGCTAGACAACATAGCAGCAGAGCAAAGCACTGCAACATTGGCCACGTCACTACTAGCGAAGTTGGGGGTGAACTAAGGCTCCAAGAGCCAGCCTAAGATACCAGTGGTCACGAAGCAACTCGATAAGTACTATCCCCAAGATGGTTTGTACGGCTTTATAGAGCAGTTCGAGCAGGTCTGCAAGGCCAATGGTCTCACCGACTTGACTCAATGCTCTCAAGCATTCAAGCTTTGCTTGGGAGACAAGGGTTGGACTTGGTACACGAGTCTAGATGCCGTGGAGTGAGTAAAATTCAATGGATTGAAAAACCTCTTCATTAAGAGATTTTCCGAGCCCGGATACTCGGATAACCTACTAGTATGCCTTATGAACGTCAAGTAGAAGGAAAAAGAGGACATCCGTGACCATGTGACCCATGTAAGGAGTCTCTTCAAGAGAATCATGATGGGTGAACGGCCGACCGAAAGAGCAATGTCGATGATATTTATCAGCGGGATATGAAATGAAGGGCTGTATAAAGCCCTGGCAGGCAACTCGAGCTTGTAGTAAGCCACGCTAGCAAGGGTGTTCAAAGAGGCCATTCAGGTCGACGACCAATTGAAGGAGAGGACTCTAGGAACTTGACCCAAGATGAGAACCACTTGAGAAGTTCGGAGAGAGCTTCAACATCCAACGAGCGATCAGGCACAAGCACCTAAGATAAGGAAAAGGCTATAGAGACCAACCCTGACATGAAAATGGAAATAGCCAAGATGTAGGAAATGCTAAGACAACCAATGCAGCCACATGTCCAAGGAGTGTACTGTGGCGGGAACCACATGCCAGTCAAGTGTCAAGACCCCAGGTCGTGGCTTTGTGCTAACTGTGGTATGTTTGGTCATGATAGTGCACATTGTAGATTGCCTAGAAGACTTCCGTACTCACAACTGTACAGTCAGCCGTTACCTAGCAAGCAAGCCAAAATAATTCTTCGGAAGGGGAGCGCCATTGGCCCTTCCCATGCCAAAGATGCTAAGCCGACTATTCCTAGAATGGATATAAATCCTATTGGCATACCCAGACCACTGGGCCCCTATGTGACACATCCGCCAAGCGATGCTCCAATCCACTATGTGGAAGAGCCAAATGAGAAGGAGCCTTACCTATACCCTTACGTCTTGCATGACGATGAGGGCAATGCAGTCCTTATGGGCTATCGACCAGTATCGGTGACGGCGCTAGGTAGGGGACGAGGTAGAGGCCTAGGAAGGTAGACCCAGGAACCAATCATGTGTTGGACTTGCGGCCACCCAGGACACATCTTAGAGACATCAACCCCGAAGATTGCTAAAAAGGGAAGCGCTAAGGTAGGGGAGTACCTCGACCCAAAGCGCCAACTAGAGTCCATTGAGAAGGTGAAGGAGTGGGTGAAAGAGTCTCAGGAAGACCTGAAAGATGCGGAGCCCATCTTGGAGGACGAGATCGAGGATCTCTCTAGCATCAGCATGCCGCTCACACCCCCTCCACCCAAACTGAGGGATGTGGCGGTGCTACAAGCAGTACCGCTTAGGCAAGGCCTTGACTCTATGGACCAACAACCTAGCCAGGGGCGCTAACCAGGACGATCCGGAACAGGAGAAGGATGGGCAGCCAATGACCTCCTTACCACTCTAGTGACCACCCTAGTGACGGTATACCTGGGAGATCTACTTAGGCAACAATCGAGTCTATGGCAGGACTTGAGGCGGTGGGTTGAAGGGTTACAAGAGCAAGAGTTGTTGTAGACCTACAAGAACATGATGCAGAGATGCAAATACCATGTTTGACATTATACTCCGTGCCCAAATCCTTGCACATTAATGCTTTCTACGAAGGCATCGAGAAACACATAGTCTTGTCGGTTTCAGCCCTAGGCAACATAACAAGGAAGGGGATTGTAGACACAGGGGTGGGAGTCAGTGTACTGAGTCATGCAGTGCTCTTGACGTGGGGCAACCCACCTATTGAGACTGCTAGGTTCAACGTCACATTAGCTAACGGAATGAAAGTGAAGCCATTTGGGGTGCTAAAAAACTAGTGGGTAAGAATTGCTAGAATCCAATTCTCGGTTGACTTTATAGTCATGAAGGGAGTGGACTACGATGTCCTATTGGGTCGACCTTGGATGCACAACGCCAGAGTGATAGAAGATTGGGGGAATGGTCTAATCTTCCTAGGCAATAGAATAACGGCCGTGAGGGTAGAAATGGACTCCTGGGAAACTACACTAGTTGACCTCGATGCAATCTCCGCAGTGCTCAAGGGTGGTACCCAGATTAGGAAATCCTATGGGGCCCTAACTAAGTATATCCCATGTCCTAAAGATGAGCGAGACTACATGCATGTCCTTGCTACCATCGACCTACCCTTCTTGAATGACGGGGAGTATGAACAGGCCCTTAAGATGATCAGTGAACCCAAGAGTGCACCTTGAGTGTCAATCTGCATGATGGCAGGAAGCCTTCGTGAAAGGCCCAACCCTGTCACCCTTCAAGTGCACTGAAGGGAGCTCCAAGGGGTTGTAGAGTATTTGACCAGCAAGCTAGCAGGCAATCCAGTAGCAAACTTCAAGCCACTCCAAGATCTCTTGAATGAACCAAGGTTGCGATGAGCTAGGATGCATGACCTAAACCTCTGGTACAATTGGGCCCTGATTTTCGGACAATCACACGAAACAGACCAAGACCTAGGAGACGACGAGCGGTTAGATGAAGATACTTCCAATGAAGAATGCAAGGACTGCTGCTGCTTTAGTAACAAGGGTGAGGACGAGGTAGACACCATAGAATACGACACTAAAGGACGAGTGATAGAGCATATATGGGCAGACTCCAAGCCGAAGAGAAAGAACACCTTTGGGATGGAGCAAGGGGTCATGCACGTGGATTGTGACCGCACTTGGTTGGAATGTGTAAGAGCCATAGATCTGGAACAAGTAGGCCTAACCCAACCAGGTAACACACCAGTGCTTAAAACAGAGTCGCCCTCTGAGTTGCAACCACTAGGGGAGACTATCTCACCTAGTGAAGGCGGAGAATTCGATTTCGAGTCAAAAGTAAGCTCAGAAAGCGACCCGAAAATATTGAGGCATCCCAAACCGAGGTGTACCAAAGGGGACCTACCTGTCCAGCTGAGGTGCAGATGCTTGAAAGAAGAAAGGGCAGACCAGTCTAAGGACACAAGAACGGATGAACAACAAAAACCACATGACCTCCCCAAAAGATTTATGAGATTCAAAAAGGGCGATAGGGTAGTGATTGTGTTGGGTGCTAAACGTCAAGGGCAAACAAGTGAACCCATTGAAGGGCTCGCCAAGGTCAAGGAGGTGAACCTAGCCCTGGATGGGGAGACACCCGACCTATCTTCACTATTGATGACTTGACGAATAAGGAGGAGACACATCTCATTGCCCTCTTATGAGAGTATGTAGATGTATTTGCCTGGTCCTTAGGATAACTCAAGGGGGTAGATCCAAGTGTAGTAACTCAGAACATACCCATGACACTAGATGCAATGCCAGCCAAGCAATGATCGTACCCCATGAATCCCAAGCATGCTCATGTGGCCAAAGAAGAGATCGACAAGTTGATGAGAGCGGCGTTCATCTATGAAATTGAGCACACAGAATGGGTGTCACCTATAGTCATTGTAATGAAGAAGAACGGTAAGATTAGGGTATGTCTCAATTACAAGAAGGTGAATGTGATGCCAAGAGGCATATTCCACGGTGGATTCCGTGAGGTTTTACAGTGGATTCCGTAAAATTATATTTATTTCCGGGGCTCATACACAAGGTGGATTCCTTGTGCGAAAAGTCGATGGGGACTCTTGTTCTTTTCGGGCATCTCGTTAATTTAATGTGCAAGTGGATGATTCCATAGTGAGTGATTCTGCAAAATACATATTTAAATTAATGGGCATTTATGAGTTTAGAGTGCACACTCATAATAAATTAAGGTTAGGACTGAGTTCTAACCAATTTATTTATTTTGTAGCTGAAGACTGCTAGGTATTCACTTTTATCAGTTTAGTTTTATTATTTTCTAACAATTGTGAATGCTTCAGTTGATGTGTAGAGTAGGTGGTGTTGGGAAGCACTGGGCGATAGCATGTATTCAAGTTATTTAGAAGAAATTATCATTTTTGATGGGCGCGCATTTTAGGCGTGGCGCCAATATTTATTTTGACACGCTTATTTATTAAAGCACTTGACATATATTTATTATTTTGTATGCGCACGGATGCATGATTTAAATATTTGTTATTGGACATTGTATTTGGGCACAACCTGACTCTTTGGGCGCCCAACCGCTTTATTCTTTATTTGGACAAAAGCAAACACAAAAGCTAAAGCGTGATAATGGTAAATTTTGGCTATTTTTGAGCTTGGAGATGAATACTATATTAAATACATGCTTTGTGGAGTGCTCACACAAGGCATGGGGGGAGATTATATCCAAATAATCTTTTTGCTTCATATCGTGCGAGTCTTCTCTCTTGTTTTTTGTGCAAAAGTAGAGTTCTTTTGTTCTTGGGGACCTTCTAGCGCTCGCTACGTATGCATACAACATCCAATCTGTGCACCAGAATGCTGCAATGAAGAGGGACAACTACCCATTGCTGTATACCGAGCACATGCTTGAGAGAGTGGCAGGCAAGGAGACCTACAGTTTTTTGGATGGCTTCTTTGGATAGAATCAAGTGTAGGTGCATCTTGACAATAGGCATAATACTGCATTCGCTATTGAGTGGGGGGGGTCTTCGCCTACATAGTCATGCCCTTTGGGTTAACAAATGCTCCAGTCACCTTTCAATGCCTTATGTGCACTATATTTAAAGATATGCTCAGGAAAGGGTTGGAGGTCTTCGTAGACGACTTGTGTGTTCACTCGACCTAGAGAGAACATTTAAATAGACTCCGAGTGGTCTTTGAATCGTATCACCTATATCGCCTCTCCTTGAACCCTTTAAAGTGCCAGTTCTGGGTAAAGCACGGATGTATCCTAGGGCACGTGATGTGGAAGAACGGCATCACCACAAACTTTTCAAAAGTCAAGGTCATTATTGAACTTCCACCCCCGACCAACTATAAGGGATTATAATGCTACTTAGGTCATACGGGGTATTATTGATGATTTGTGCTGAATTATGCATTGATTGCTAGACCTTTGTACAAGCTATTGATTGTATTCGAATGGATTGAAGAGTGCCAACACACGTATGAGGAGCTAAAAAAAGCCTTCACCACAGCACCAATTCTGCGAGCCCCGGATTGGACCATTACATTCCATGTGCATATTGATGCTTCTAAATTCGCTGTAGGGGCAATATTGTGCCAACCGAGCGAACACAATCTCGACTACCCAGTGAGCTTTGCCAATAGACAACTCACCGAGACTGAGATGAATTATTCGACAACACAAAGAGAAGGTATGACCATGGTGTTTGTCGTGAAGAAATTTCGGCATTATTTGTTGGCCACTCCTTTCACCTTCTTGGTGGATCATCAAGCCTTGCTATATTTAGTAAACAAACCTTGTGCCACAGGCCGCATAGCCCGATGGCTCCTTCTGCTTCTATAATTCAACTTCTCCGTGGTTGTACGAAAAGGGAAACAACACTACATGACCAACCACACTACATGACCAACCACATGTCATGCATCCCCACATGAGAGGCCGCTAGACAGGACATCGTAGATGATTTGCCAGACGCGCACTTGTTTAGCCTATCGAGCGAGAGAAAGTTATTTTGAGCCGACTTGATGCCATATTGGGTAGACAACATAGTTCAAGTGCTTGAGAATGGGCTACCTGAATGACCAATGGAGAAAGCTTGACTTAGATGGCTCATCCTTAAGATCCAACCCTATCAGTTGATAGCGGGTCAGCTGTATAAGCTAGGGCAAGACATCTTGTTGCGTAGATGTGTATGCGAATACAAGATGCAAGAAGTGCTCCCAGAAGCACACAGTGGAATTGCGGGAGGACACTTTAGCAGAGAGATAACATCCGGCAAGGTGTTGCAATCTCAACTGTAGTGGCCCACACTCTTCCATAATGCGACATTGTTCATTAAGCACTATGACAAGTGTTAATGGACAAAGGTCCTGATTCACAAGGATCAGATGGAGCTAACCCCAGCGATTGCATGACAACCCTTCGAGAAATAGGGAGTTGACCATAGGACCCATTAGTCCTGCGGCACAATACTCTCAAGCCAAGTATATCATTGTAGCCATTGACTATCTAACGAAATGGGCAGAAGCACGGGCTACGTAAAAGATTGACAGGAGAATGACTATCAAGTTCCTATGGGAGCAGGTAATCTCATGATTTGACTGCCCCATCGAATTGGTTGGTGACCAAGGCACACACTTCATTAATGAAGTGATCGCGCATCTTCTAGTCACCTTTCTGATTATCCATCGGAAAACCTCACCATAGTACCCTCAGGCGAATGGCCAGGCGGAATCCACCCATAAAATTCTAGTCAATGTCCTGACCAAGGTAGTCTCTACGTCATGCAATGACTGGGATAACAAGCTGATGGCAGCCTTGTGGGCTTACCACACAGCCTACAAACTGGCCGTAGGCCAGACACCTTTTAGGTTGATCTATGGAATAGAAGCAATTCTACCCACAAAGTTCTTTGTTCCTAGCCTGAGAATCACACTTCACGAAAGATGGGAAGGAAAGGAAGCATGGACGCAACGTCTAATTGAACTCGAACGCCTCTCAAAAACACGCCTCCTAGCTACCCATGCGCTCATATGCGAGAAAGCATGACACAAAAGCTGGTTTGACAAGCATGTCAAGCGCAGTGCAGCTGCGAACAAGGTGACTTAGTGCTCCTATACTCTGTTAAGGGGCATAAGCAGAAAATGAAGTTTAAAGGTCTAGGGCCCTTCAAGGTTTGTGTCATCAGCTGAAACGGTAATGTTGAACTTGAGACTTTGGAAGGTGAGGGTATATGCTTCTTTAATGGGAGTTGCATCAAGAAGTATTATCCCCCCATGCACCCCTTGCACGAACCACCTATGTTAGAACCACCGGTCAGAGTACAAGTAGCCACAATACGGAGATTGACGAGGAAAATGAGAAAATTGTAGAACCTGCCTACCTCCACATCACAATCACTACCAAGCAAACTTGCACTGTCAGCCCTTTAGTTGATGATGGAGCAGACTTCAATGTCTTAACCCACGATCATTGGATCCATATTGGCAAATCACAATTACATCCCACTACCACCAAACTAAGCCCTCATATGCACTCCTAGGGAAATGCAGGTTCGTTATTTCTATTGAGTCTACGAGCATACCAATGACATTTTGTGTGTTGCTGAACACGAAAAATGCAAGCACAAAATCTCTGCTGGGTCGAACCTTTAAAAAGCAAGCTCACTGCAATGTCGATTATGAGTCCATTGGCAATGTCCACATAGTGGCAGGCTTCAGCAAGGGCCGTGCAACCCCCACCAAACCCACAACGCCACTGGTAAACACACAGCCAGCCAAGTCCAAGGAGGAGTGTTGTGATTTGTTGTACCCTTCCAGGCCTCTATGCCAGCAATCGACTGAAACCATGGTCGATGCCCACCATGAACATCACTTAAGGTGGGTGCCTAAACGTTAGACCCTACCACCCAAGCGCAATCGGCCACGCCTTTGCAAGGCTCACAACATAGCCCCAAAACCTAGGAGAGCAAAACAAAGCTATACACAGTGATGGGTAGTCAAGCCACGCTAGGTTCCTAAGACCCTATTGCAAGCACAAGGTTATTATGAGGGTAATGCCCAGATATAGATCCCTAAGTCTAAAGCAGCCCCTAGAGCATCAATTAAGTGCCACCCCCATGAGTAGCCGTACCCCACCGTGCAACTGGTCAAGGCCTAATGCCGCAAAGGACTCGAGTCACCAAGCACATTGACTTGCAACAGATTATGCACACACAGACTGACCAAATCTACTGGCCCAAACTTCAACTTGTTGTTCCTAAACTAGTCTCACGTGACTTAATCAAGACGCAGGAGGCCACACCCCCAAGTAGGGACGTCCCAATCGCAATCCAGTCATATGAGCCTGCCGGGCAAGTGACCCAACCATAATCTCAGGAACAACTGAGCCTGCAACTATTTGCCACCCAACTCTCTAGCTCGGTCAAACCTCAACCACTCGCAAGCCTTAGACCCTCCTATGAATGAAAATCATTCTTGTCATTGGCCGAGGATCTAACCAAGGACACGGGGGATGACGCCATTTCTTGCCTCAGATGCTTGGATGCCACATTCATGTCGCTGGCTCTAAGTTATGACTGCTTGAACTTAAACATCTTGCAAGAGCCCTTTGCAATAGAAATTCGTACAATGCCTTGTTTATGGGACACACCGGAATTTGCATTCGTCAAAGCACCCCACTCAATTGTAGAGTTGCTTCATACTCAGACATCTACAGAGCAAGCCATCAAATAGTGGCTCATCACGTCATATGATAAGTGAGCCTCTTCTGCCATCACTGATCGAGAATTAGAGGAGTTAAAAAGGCTTGTTGAGATCGAATCTCCATTCCTACAGAGCTGATACGCCGTTCGATTGCAATGGGAACTCAAGGGATGCCAAAGAATGACCAACACTGAGCAACGCTGAGCCATCAAGACGTCAGAATATGACCCAACTTATGTTGCTCCCACCTTGTATAAGGTATTAACCACTATTCGTGACCGACCCCTAGAAGAGCACATCAAGGGACACCCTTACCTTGATCGCCTCTTAACAGAGGAAGAGTTACATATTGCTAGTCGCATTGATTCCGGTGATGTCCTGACAGATGTCCTTACTTACATTACACAGGTAGATACCTGACCCTTCAATCTAGACCGCGATGCTCAGCTAGAGTACAACCCATACTTCTATGATTGGCTCATGCGAAGGTAAACACTCGACCGTAAGCTAACAGCCCGGGGCCTACTAGCTTTCAATCCTAGGAAGGATTCTCCCCAGATTCGGAAGGGACGGGGGGTAAGGTAAGGTAAGGTAAGAAAGGGAACCAATCAAAATCAAGCAAACACATAAACACATGAGGAAAAGCCACACCGCGGTGAAAACCTTAGTCAACATTTAAACACAGGAAGAAAAGGAACATATTAGTTTGCGGGTGAGAAAAAATGTCACGAAAAAGTTGAATTAAAGTGCGAAAAAGTCTGAAATGAAAGTTTATGTTGGAGCTTAAATGTTTTCATTCAACGAACACAAAACCTTTCTTTTCAACAAGTAACTCTTTCACAAGCACTAATGGGAATGATGATTTATGACAGGAACGAAAGATGTCGCAGCAAGATCGCGCTCACTAACTCCCTTTCAAGGAGGAAGAGAGAGTGCAGTATGGCATCATCCTGGAAAATATAGTCAGTTGAAATTCCATAGCATTCACAACCTTGAGAAGGTGGTGGCCAAGGAGCAGGTCGCAAGGAGAATAGTGGAATGGTGTAACCTCCACAAGTACCTAGAGAAGTTTGCACAGGAACCTGACCACATGATGTGTGTAGAATTTTTGAGAACGTACAACCCCGACCAACAATGCGGAACGATGACAGTGGGAAGGGGGGACAATGCCTGACAAGTGCAGGTACCACTAAACCAAGCCTTGGTGGAGAAGGCACTGGGGCTGGAACCTAAGGTGGAGAAAAAATTTAAGAGGGACGTGTATGCTCTGTTGAAGATTAAGAGGGAAGAAGTTTTGACAAATGATGGCATCAGCATACAGGATATTCCTGATGCTGAGATTCGTATGCAGGCAAAGTTGGTGCACTCCTTTTTTTCCAGCTAACGCTATAATTTCCTCATGCACTGGATCAGTGTACATGGTGTTGGAGAATGTGGTCGCCCTCACCCTGGATGAGGTGGATTGGAATGGCTACATGTGCAAGACAATAGACCAAGTACCCAAAGCACTAGCCCTAGGCAGCGGACAAGTAGGCAGAGAATCCCCAGCATCTAAGAATACAAAGAGGAAGAAACCTTCCTCGAAAGCCTCCTTCATCGGGTATGGAAGCATACTGATGGCCATCATCCAGGAGGCTGTGAAAGAAGCCCAACAAGGAAATGAAGAAGCAGATGAGACCCTAGATAGGTCACTGACCCATCAAAAGGATGAGCAATCAAGTGACACGACAGAAACCAAGACAGAGAAGGAGGAGCAGGAGGCTCAATTCGGACGAAGAAAAACAAAGGAGTCCACTGGGAAGGCAACTCAAAAGAAGAAACAGAAGAGGGGCATGAAAAAGGAAAAAGAAGATCTAGAAAGAGCCAAAAAGGAATCCCTAAGAGAGGCAACGGAGTGGAAAAAGAAGGAGAAGGAAGAAGCTAAAAAGTTGGCAGAGGAAGTAAGGAAAATGGAAGAAGAGAGAGAAAGAAGAGCTATGGAAGAGGAGGCATAGTTGAGGAGACAGGAAGAGGAAGACATGGTCGAAGCAACTCGCCGATCCATAGAACAATAGAGCCGACTTGATGGCCTAGGGGCTTTAAGTCCACCTAGGGAAGATAGACCCGACTCAAGCACTCAAGTACTTGAAACCATGCTGTGCATGGTCATTGAAGGCAAGGGTAAGGCCCCCATCCATCCCATCCCGCCCCTCTTGGTGCCCACCAGCGAAGGCCACTGTCACCCCAAGCATCCCAACCAGCACCGATGTGAACAATTTTGTGGCATGGATGCAATACTTTATCAATAAGGAGCTGTTACTGTGTTTCTCACAGCACAAGAGGAGCGAAAAATGGAAAAAAGGAAAGCGGAAAATGGAAAAAAGGAAATAGCAAAAAAGACGCAGGATAAAAGTAGAAAAAGGCGCCTTGACCGGTAACTAGACCCTGAAAAATTTAAATGTTCGGGCACGACCCTCAGAAAGTCTCAGTGTCGCCCCAAGACAACAAAAGAGTAAAAGGCGCACCATTAAAATGTGGAAGCGCTCCCGAATCCTTGTAAAAGAGCACCGAGCTCGCTCCCGTGCAAAGTGTACGCATTAGTTGGGAATAGGATAAATTAGAATGGTGGGAAATGGGAAAAAGGGCCTAGGCTATAGCCGACCATGTAAAAAAGGGAAAAGGGGATGACCGACCAAAAAGGATTTAGGGCTTTGTATATAAAGTTGAAAAGTGAATGAGAAGCTAATTCTTTGGTGTGTGGCAAAAGGAGTCTTCTTCTTCCTCTCTTCTTCTCCCCTTCTTGCTTGTGTGTGCTCTTGAGAGAGAGTGTGTGAGGGAGTGAGAGTGAGGGATCAAGAGGGTGAAGCTCTTCACCATCTCCTCTTCTCTCGCGCGCGCGGCTATGGAGGATGGAGCTTGGAGATGGAGGAGGCTTGAGGATGCTTGAGCTAGCATCAAGGATCGTGGAGCTACCAGAATGCAAGAGAGAGGAGGGTACTCGATCAAGCATCAAGGTAAGCTCACTACACTCGTAGGATCGACGCGCGTCGGCTAGGTGAGAGATAGCCATTAGAGCTCGCTTGAAACACTTGAAACAATAAGCGGTCCGTGGGTCTTGGCGGTTGAGTGAAAACTCCCAGATTTTTGTTCCGCTGTCGGGACCAACGGATTCAAGCTTGAGCACTTGCGCGCCTCATATCGAGCATCGAAGTAGGGGATTCATCCCCGAAACGGAGCTTGAGATAGGTAGGAAGTTTGCGTGTTTTTTATCTTCAAAACAAGTAAGTATTTTGGGATATTTTGGTTGTTTGATGATTGGAAAACATGGAGAAATTAGTTCAGTTTTTTGCTTTCGATTTTTGTTGCATTTAGAGTAGGTTAACATTAGGAAATCATACTCGAGAAGCATAGGGTTTGCTGCTATAAAACAAGGAGAAAATCGGGGAAAATAGGTGAAAAATGGAGGAAATGCTCATTTGAATGTGTAGGAATCGCAAGAAGAGTGATCGGTAACATCCGGGTAATGTCTAGTAGGGTTATAAGTCCCGAAGGGCAAGGAAATCCTCATTTGCAACCAGCTGAGAGAGAGAGAGAGAGAGAGAGAGAGAGAGAGAGAGAGAGAGAGAGAGAGAGAGAGAGAGAGAGAGAGAGAGAGAGAGAGAGAGAGAGAGAGAGAGAAAGTTATATTAACGTCTTCTAAAGACCAAAACTGGCCTATGAGACAAACTATGATACAACTGATGAGGTCCAGCTATCCAAAATAAAAGTGCTAAATGAAAAGCTAAAAACTGGAAACTGAAAATACGGTGCTGTGAGTGTGATAAGTGTCATATATGTGTATGTGCGTATGTAGCTCTGGTACTCCAGATAATGGCTACAAAAGGGGAACAAATGTCGGCTGTGATAGGGGAACAACTGTCCGCTGTGATAAAATGGTGCGATGTGTATATGTAACAGATGCAGGGAGATATACTATCCTCGGATGTAGTAGCAGTCATCGAAGTCGCTAATAGTAGGTGATCCCTCCTGGATGCAGGATGTGGTACATCGACGGTGGAGAAAAAGCAAACTGGAGATCTGAGATCCAATGTGTCGAGTGTCGTCCGATCTCAGTCTGCTGTCGATGTAGATCAAGAATCCTCCGGATCTCCTATCGGTGTGGCTATGGGGTTCGAAACCCCCGGATCCTCGTGCGGCGTCGGGTACACTGGTCCTCAGCCTGCTGTAGTGTGAGCCCGGAGGTCTGGCTGGAGGCTGGTATAGTAGCTCTCACTCTGTCTGTCTGAAAGAACTGTGTAATAGTCGTCTGGGTGGGCCCCTCTTTGACTGGGACCCGCTGTGTGCTCTGCTCTCTGATGTGCCATGCCTCTCCCAGAAAACGGCCAAATGATCTCTGATCCATATCAGTCATACATCCCTGAAGTGAGCTGCTCAATGTGTATCTAGATCTCAACTCTGAGTACGCCGGGCATCTGAGAACAAAATGCTCCTCATTCTCCACCTCTGATCTGCAAAGGGGGCATATCCTCTCCTCCCGTGGGATGCCACTGGCTCTGCCACTCTCAATCATAAGCCGATGTGATGATACCCTGAGCTGTCCAATAAGAACTCTCAATCGATGTGGCATATAGATCTGCATATATCTCAGAATCTCTATGAATCCCTGCTCTGATATGCTCAAGAACTGTGTATAATAATGTGCCATCTTCGATGGCAGTGGCTGTGCAGGGCTGACCCATGTCCTCTGTATATAAATATGCCATATCTCCTGTCTGATGACTCTGTTCCTCTCAGAGAGAGAGAGGGTGTAAGTGGGAGCCTGAGTATCATATAGAAGAGGTGGGAGTCTATCAATGTCTAGCCCATGTCTGTCAAAGTCTGTGCATACCATGATGTGGTATCCCCTGCTCGAGCCATCTCTTGAGATGCCATATATGCTCTATATGCAATGCGATCTCTGTCCATATCCTGAAATCTGTGTAGGAAGCAGACTGTCTGAAATAATGCCTCGACTAGCATGGGCGGTGTGGCAAGCTCTGCTCGCACAATGTCATGTGGGACTGAGGCCTTGCTGTGAATCAATCTAGATATCATGATCACTTGAGGTCTCTCCATCAATGTCCATACATAATCGGCAAGGCCTGGCCCCCATATAGCTGCTCCATACATCAGTGCTGGAGTGACTAGAGTATCAAAGAGCCACCCCTTGGTGCGGGGCTCCTGGAAATGTGCCTGATAACACTGTCGCTCCATAAGAGCCAATGCTGAGTATCCTCTAGTGAGGCGGTTACGAGCTGCCTGTGTCATCAAGAAAGTCCCTGAAGATGCTGTAAAGGTGACTCCCAAATATACATATGATCCAGTGACCTCAATACTCCCTCCTCCTGCCATGAAAATACTCTGTCTACGTATCTGAGCTGATGTATGGAATATAAGAACCTTGGTTTTACCAAGGTTCACTGTCATGCCTCTCTGTATGCAAAAATCATCCAATGCTAATAAATGCTGCTGTAATCCCTGAGCTGAGTCTGAGACCAACACAATGTCATCTGCATATAGTAAGATATGAATTGTGGCTCCACTGAGATCTATACCTCCACCGGCTCGCTGTTGAATAAACTCTGCTATCTCATCAATGTATAGCCCAAATAGAGTCGGTGAGAGTGGGCATCCTTGTTTCACACCAATGGTGCTCACAAGGGGATCTGATATACCTCCCGGACATCTGACTCTGCCAGTAACCCACTCATATAGTGCATAAATACCCCACATCATGTCATCATCCACCCCCAGATCAAGTAGGCGTCTGAAAAGCCTCTCTCTCGGAACCATGTCAAAGGCTTTGCAGAAATCCACAAAGCAACAGTACAATCTCTGTTTCTTCACTCCTGTTTGGTCGATCAGACAACGGAGAGTGAAGATGTGGTCTATGGTAGAAAATGCCCGTCTGAACCCTGCCTGTCCGGGTGTGCGCATGCACTCTCTCTCTGCTAGCGTGCTGAGCTCCTCCTCCATCACCGTGCCATAAAGTTTGGACAAAACTGGCCCAATCATGATGGTCCTATATGTGTTAGGATCCATAGGATCCCCTGGCTTGTGGATAGGTACAATGGTGTGCTCTGTCCACAAGTCAGGGAACCCCTCCGACAATGCACGATTGAAGAGGTGAGCAATGAGTGGAGCCAATGTGTCTCTGCCATATATAATATGCTATGCCTGAAGATCAAACTGGTCTCGAGCACGGCCATACTGTAACCGTGAGATAGCATGTTTCACCATACTAGTGGTGAAAAAGGATGAAATACCCGGTCTCGGTGTACATGGTGTGGGTATCAGCGGCTGTGCAGGTACATGATATAAACTCTGTGCGTATCCATGCCATACTGCAGGGTCATGTATCAGTGTGGGTGAGCGTGGTTCTCTGATCTGCCTCCATGCCTCTGCACAATCTCTGCTCATAAGAAGGTGGTATATATCCCAATATCTCTCCTCCTCCCATTCCCGCTTTTTACGGTGGGTCAAGCAATGCATGCATCTCTGCGCCTGTCTGTGTGTGATCTCTCCTCTGGCCTCCAAATCGCGTAGCTATGTAGATCTCTACACTCATCATCATACCACCTGTTCTGTGGCATGGTACCGGTCCGAGGGGGGTGCGTGTATGTGTGATGTGGAAAACTGAGTGTAGCAGAATCATGCAGAATGCGTGTGATATCAGTGGTCAGTGTATCAAGGGGTGCGTATGGATCAAGTGACGTGATGTGCTCCTCCAAATGCTGTGAGTAAATATGTGAGAGCTTATGAGTGAAGTGTATGGTAGTATGCATGTGGGGTATGATATCTGCAGGTGGTGATGGTAATGAGGTGAGGAGTGAGAAACTGAGAAAGGTGTGATCGGCACCGAGTGGAAGTCTCCCAAGGCCGAAGGACTCGATAGTATGCATCCCATCGATCGGTCCGAGCAGATAATCTACAGTACTCTCGCCCCCCCCCATGCGGGAAGCATGTAAGACCTCCTGAATATGGCCATCGTGCAATCCCGTTATAAATAACAAGATGATGTCTACTACCAAGCTCAAGTAAATGCCCTCCATACCCTGTGGCGTTTGGCCCAATATCTGCTGCTGACTCCCTACTGATCCCCAACTCCTCAGGGTCTAATGCTCTCATGATCTCTGGCTGCTCCATATCAAAACTCTCACACTGTCGGCTCTGTGTGCACCCGTTGAAGTCCCCCATAAGGAAGACCTCACCCAAACTAGAATACAGAGTAATGTCCTCTGAGAGCTGTGAATAAGGGGAGGGGGAATCTCTGGCTTGAATATCACCCTACGTAGTAGCATATCTGGACCCTCGTGGTGAAAAGTAGCATACTGCCATATAGATCCATCTCTCATCTGATATCTGCACTCTGATCCATATGTAACTGGCCTCCTCATCTCGTCTCACTAACTAGATATGTCTCTGTATCCCCTGACGGAATAGAACTGCCACCCCTCCTGAGCCCCTAGATGTGCTCTACCTAGTAGTAGCCCGGTATGCAGATACCCACTCAAATCCTGTAATGCGTGGAAGCCCTCTCTCTGGGCTCTCATGTGTCTCTGTCAGGCATATAACATCATGGTCGGGTAAAATCTCCTCAAGTCTGTCCGGTCGTGACCATAGGGAGCCGTTGCAGTTCCAAACTGCCACACGTATCGGGGTTTTCTGTACAGTCCTCTGCCCCGTCTCATAGGCCCTGCCCCCCTATTTGGTGGGGCGTCCATCTATAAAAATCCGGCCATCTCGATAGAAGGCCTTACGGCCTTCTCTACGTGCTTGGAGTATCTGTGGCATGCATACTCGTCTGTGTGCAATCTGCATCTGAGTCAGGTCCTCATCCATGAAGATGGAAGCCCCAGTCATCCCTCGGAGCGAAGTCGGCTTCCGAAAGAAAGCGGCTCTGTCCTCCGGTGTGCTCATATGTAATATCAGAGCTCTGACCCTGGTAGTATCTCGTCCTGCACGCCATGCTTGAGTAAAGGGCATGCTCGTGTACCCTAGTCGGGTGCATAGCCCGCGTGCATCCTCCTCCGAAGAGGCCCCTTCGGGGAGCCCGGTAACACGCACATTCAATCTGCGCGCGTTCCTAAGCCTCTCCTCCTCTAAGGTCTCCTGAACCCGGACTACCTCCTCCTTTTTATTTTCTTCTTGGACCTCCTTCTTAATGTTCTTCTTCACTACCTCAATCCACCCCTCCTTATTCCCTTCTAATTCTTCCTTCATGTTTGCTTTGATTTTTTCCTCCCATCCCTCTCTCGAAGCCTCAACTTCGGTTTTAATGCATACCTGGAGGTCCTCTCGGCATTCCTTCATGATAGCCTCTCGGAGGTCCGCTTTGAAATCCGCGTCCTTTCTTGCCTCCCGTAGATGTGACACTTCCGTTTGTAGCTTTTCCAGGTCGGTTTTGAGATCCCTCTTCTCTTCCGTGAGTGTCTTCACCATCTCCTCCAGTCGCCGGATCCTCTCATGGAGTCGGCGGGTTTCTTGGTTCAAGGCATTATCCGCATCCTTCTTGAAATCTTTCTTCACCTCCTTGATAGCCTGGCTGATTAGAAGCTCCACGTTATGGAGCTCGAGCGGCATGTCGCCTCACGAGGAAAAGCCCCCTCGATAGACCTGTTGAATGTCAGAGAGACCACCTTCAATGAAGAAAGTTTCCCACTTTTCACCTCCTCTTGAAACTGCACATCCACAAATGCTGTCCCAGCTTGCATGTTCCAAGAGCCTTCCTTCTGCGAAGAGAGATAAGCTCGGCTGCAACTGGCCGTCCTATTCAGGATGTTATTCAAACAGATGCTGCTATCAACCCTGGCAACAGCGGGGGCCCCTTGCTTGACAGCTCTGGGTATCTGATTGGCATCAATACGGCAATCTATTCTCCATCTGGTGCATCAGCTGGTGCTGGTTTTTCAATCCCTGTTGATACAGTCAGTGGCATTGTTGATCAATTGATTAAGTATGGCAAGATTACTAGACCTATTTTGGGCATCACATTTGCTCCAGAACAATCAGTGGAGCAACTGGGTGTGAGTGGTGTCTTAGTTTTGGATGCTCCCCCTACTGGCCCGGCTAGAAAAGCTCACGATGGGACAGGCACGGACTGTGGAAGCGCCTGCTACAGCGATGGCGAAATGGGAAGCTGATGTCCTGGCTTCTGCGTGAAGCTCTCAGATAAATCGATTGGCCTGCTATAGCGATGGCGAAATGGGAAGCTGCTGTCCCGGCTTCTGCATGAAGTTCATTCCATTGGTAAGAGGATGAATCGATTGGCCTGCTACAGCGATGGCGAAATGGGAAGAGAGAGAGAGAGAGAGAGAGAGAGAGAGAGAGAGAGAGAGGAGTGGCACCCTTTCAATAGGATTTTGGAGACATGGTAATGGGATCGAGAGAGAGAATCATCTATGCCTTTTACCCAAAATAATCTCTGTAAGAATATAAGACCAAAAATTAGAACCAACATCAAGAAAATGAGAAACCGCACACACACATAGATGAGCACCTATGTCTGAGAGAGAGCTTGGGCGACCCGTTCGATCGATCAGTGCGAGGAGTGACGTTGCTATTGGCAATCCCCAGGTATATAGATCTCTTCCCCATCACTCCAGCATCATTCCTGTTGAATCTTGTAGCCTATAATAATCAATATCTTAAGATTTTGGACGATTTTATGCTCAAAAGTGCGTTTGGATCGGTGGAATCGGACACCCGATTCAGTGTCCGATTCTCAGAATTGGACGTATGATTTTGAGAATCGGACGTTCGCTCCGATCGGACCAACCCGTCCGATTTTGGGAATCGGACCACTCGGACCACTCAGACTCACGAATTAGGACACGCCAGCAATTGGACCACATGCCTGGTTTGATCGGACCACTTGTCCGATTTTTGAAAATCCGACACTTAACCCCCGTCCGATTATGAGAATTGGACAGCTCAAACTGGGACCCACTTGGTCCGACTCCTAGAATCGGACCACTGGTAAATCGGACGTCCGATTCTCAAAATCGGACACACCCTTAGGCAGAAAAGAAAAAAAGAAAACATGAAAAATTGACCCCCACGACCGACTGGAAGCACAACCTTCTCCAGGACAACGTAGCGAGCGCCTTGTAAGCAGTTCCCGACGTAGGAGTCACCACCAAGGGACAGGGGGACAGTGCTGGAGCACTCCCCAGCGACCAAACGCATTGAGAATGGAAATCCAATCGTAGGACCTGTGATCGACCCCCTAATGAATATCAAGAAGTAGTGCATACCCCAGAATCCACTAGAACGGCCAGGACTTGAGCAAGGAAGCTTATCAGGCCCGAGATGAGACAAGAGGGCATAAGCATATAGAGATTGTTGCTGCACTCACGTTGAATTCCACACTTGAAGTACACATAAGGGAGCTGAAAGCCTGATTGACCACAAGTGCACGAGAATCGACACACACACCGAGTGACCATAAATTGAGGGTTGTATTCAATAACCAAAGGAACTCACTCAGATAAACCACTCAAGGAACCCACCAATAGGAGAGGACCCAAGACATAGACAAACCATCAAAGCGCAGAATAGGACCAAGCAGGGAGCACCAACGACGAGGATCTGTCAAGTCCATTCAACCTGATCGACAGCGTAGTGGAGCGAGAGAACTCGACCATGACAGAAGAGAGCTCAGACCATTGGTCTAATGAGGAGCTCGATTTGAATATATTCCTAGATGCTATTCAGCAGCCTGTTGAGCAGTTACGATGCACATGCCCGGTACGAGCACCGAGGTAGGACAACAGATGTAATCATTGCAGATCTAGAAGAGGAGAAAAGGCTAGCCCGCAAAGCATTGCAAGGCATAGCCGAGTACAATAGGGATCAACAGGCTAGGAGCCAAAGGCAAAGCATGGAGCTGCATGAGGTTCAATGAGTGCTAAATTTGGCTGGCCGAAACCGAACGGACCATGAGAGAGCACTGGAGGGAGACTTGACATTGAGTGAGCTTCTCATGAAACGGCTGCTCGATAATACAACAGTAGAGCAGAGTGCCACCGCACTAGCGACGTCACTGCTCGCATGATTAGGGGCAAACCAAGGCTAAAAAAGCCAAGCCAAAATACCGATTGTTGCCAAGCAACTCGATAAGTACCAACCTCATGATGACCCGTATAGCTTTGTTGAGCAGTTTGAGCAAGTTTGCGAAGCCAATGGCCTCAACAACCAAACTCAACGCTCGCAAGCATTCGGGCTTTGCCTAGGTGACAAGGGTAGGACGTGGTATACGAGCCTAGATGCTACAGAGCGAGCCAACTTCAATAACCTCAAGGATCTCTTCGTCAAGAGATTCACCGAGCCCAGATACTTTGATAACCTGCTAGTACGCTTGATGAACATCAAGCAGAAGGAGAAGGAGGACATCCGCGACTATGTGACCCATGTGAGGAGTCTCTTTAAGAGAATACCTTTAGGCGAGCGACCGACTGACAGAGCAGTTTCGACTGTATTCATCAGCGGAATTCGAGATGAGGAGTTGTATAAGGCTTTGGTAGGCAATTCAAGCTTGCAGCGGGATGCGGTGTGGCTAGTGTGTTTGAGGAAGCCATCAGGGTCGATGATCAACTGAAAAAGCGGAGCTCCAGGAGCTCAAATCTAGAGGAGACCAACTCGCAAAGCTTAGACAGAACGTCAGCCTCTAGTGAGCGGTCAATCCCATCATCCCAAGATAAGGGGAAGGCCACTGAGACAGCTTGGTTGAGGTCAAGATGGAATTAGCCAAGTTGCAAGACATGTTGAGATGACCAACGTGCCTGCACATCCAATGCGTGTACTATGGCGGAAACCACTTGCCGGCCGAGTGTCAAGACTCTAGGTCAAGACCTTGTGCTAATTGCGGTAGGTTCGGCCATGATGTCACGCATTGTAGATTACCAAGAAGACTTCCATACTCGCAACCCTACGGCCAGCCTTATCTATCGAATAGGCTGTAGCTATTCTTCGAAAGGGGAGCCCCATTGGCTCTTCTCGCGCCTAACGATTTGAAACCAGCTGTCCCTAGAATGGACATAAACCCTACAGCCATTCCTAGACCGCCTGGTCCTTACATGACCCACCCACCACCGAGCGACGGTCCAGTCCACTACGTGGAGGAGCCAAATGATGAAGAGACCTACATATACCCTTAGGTCTCACACGACAACGAGGGCAAAGTGGTCCTGATGGATTATCGACCCGTGCCGGTGATGGCATTAGGATGAGGACGAGGTAGAGGCCTAGGAGGGCAGACGCAGGAACCAGTCATGTGTTGGACTTGCAGTCACCCTAGCCATGTCTCATCACGATGCCCTGAAAGAGAGCAGCAAAACAAAGACAAGGCTGACCAAAAATGTGTAGAGTGTGGGATCACCCATCTTTTTGTAGATTGCCCAAAGCGAAAGCCATCCTCTAGCCCAGCCAACGTGCCATCTGCCCCATTGGGGCTGTTTGGTGTCAAAAACCTCGATGGGGAGGCCACACCTATCCCATTGCGGGTTATGACTCGAGCCCAAACGAAGCAGGCCAGCTTTGCCAGGACCTAGCAATCTTGACGCAACCTCGATAGGGAAGAAAAGCCGCAGGTAGAGGAAGAAGAGATCGGAAGCTAAAGTCGCACTAAAAACCGAGAGTGCTATGACTCTGCCTGCGAGAAAGAAGGTTTCACACGCAAAGGCAGAGACTTCAGCCCCTAAGATGGCCGAAAAGGGAAGCGCTAAGGTAGGGGAATACCCGCATCCGAAGCGACAATTAGAGGCCATAGAAAAGGTGAAGGAATGGGTGAAGGAGGCTCAAGAGCATCTCAAAGATGTTGAGCCCATCATAGAGGACGAGATTCGATGATCTCTCCAGCGTAAGCACGCCAATATCACTGCCTCAACCTAAGTCAGCAAAAGCAACTACGCCACAAGCAGTGCCACCGCTAAGACCAAGCCTTGACGCGATAGAGCCGCAGGTCAGTCGTCGCAGCCAGTGGCCCGGACAATCTGGGTTAGGGGAGGGACGAGTATCCAATGATCTCCTGACCATGTTGGTGACTACCCCTATAACACTTAGCCTGGGAGATGTTGAGTGTTGAAATGACTTGTTTTTTGGCTGATTTTTGTTGTTTTTGAGAGCTGAATGGTTGATTTTATGGGATGATTGGTTGATTTGGAAGTGGTTTGAGAATCTTTTGGATGATATTGATTGTGTTTTGGAAGTTCATGATGTTTGTTGATGGTTTTGTGATGTTCTGATAGGTTCTGATTGGTTCTGTATACCTTCTGTTTTGTTCTGTTTTGGTCTGTTTTGTTCTGATTGTCTTCTGTGAAGAGGAATGGAGTATTGATTGATGAAGAATGAGATATTGTGAAAGCTTATTGAATGGTTTGTGAGAGTTTGGAATGATTTGAGAATGAGTTATGAAGTTTTGATGACCTTCTGTGACCTTCTGTAGGTCTTCTGTAGAGCTTCTGTAGACTGTTCTGTTTCTGTTCTATTCTGTACTGTAGCTGTTCTGGTACTGTTCTGTAGACTGTTCTGTATGCTTCTGTAAGTGTTCTGTGGAATGTATGTGTGACTTTGGGAAAGTTTTCTAGCCTTGGAACGAGGTGAATACAAGTGCAAAAGAGCTGGAGGAAGTGGAAGAAGTAGCTGTTAAAGACTCAAGAGAAGACTAGAGTGAAGTGACAGTAGTGAGCTATGAAGAGACACTGTAGTGGCTCTGGTGACCCTTCATATCAGACATACCTCTTGGGAGGGGTATCCACGACCTAAGAGTGATTATTGAGAGTGATTTTTGAGAGATTGTAGTGAGGATATGATGTATTATTGATGGAGAGAGAGAGAGAGAGAGTCAAAGATAGCCAATTCTACTCAAACAAAGTGATTGTATATGAGAGATTGAGAGAGAAGACTATGAAGATATTGAAGATGAATAATATGTGATGTATTTCCATTCAAAGATGGTGTATTTCTTTGTTTTCTTTGTTCTATTGATGGATTTTGTGAAGATGTTGAAGAATATGGTTGATTCTATTAAAATCCGTGGGAGATCTACATGATGCTGCATGAAGATTTGTTGTGCCTGGTGTTCTTTTCTTCATTGTGATCATATGAAACATGATAAACAAGCTTGTTGATGTTACAATATAGATTTTCTTGCAAGATAATTCCATTTTCCTTGGTGTTCCTCTCGGGGCACCATGTTTTTGGTGCGCAGCCGGGGAATCTTGCCATCAACAAGCACCAAAAGAGGCTGAAAATGAAGGAAATGGCATTGCCAAGAAGAGAAGAATTCAATGGATGATTGTAAAGTTCCTTCTTCCACTGAAGAGTTGGAATTTCTCATAATCAAAGCCACTTTCCACAAGAAGTTCATCCCACAATGGCGGAAACACATCACCATCATGATGCATGCTCTATGTGGTGGACAGTTTCCTCTTCCTGTTGAAGCAGCAGAAACTTGCATCTTGGTGGCAAACTGTTTGGGAACAAACTGAAGAGCAGAAACAGAGAGAATGAACATCCATGGAAGATTTGGCATTCATTGAGAAGTTTCCAGACAACATCAAGTGGGAGATTGTGAAGAAGCTTCAGGAGTCTTGGTCTGTAGAGGTTCACAAAGATAAGAAGGAAAAGAGTTGGAATTTGTTCGTGGATGCTCAACAGCAAGATACATGGGATGCTTGGTGTACTGATAATCTTCTGTTTGTTCAATTAGCAACCCACTGGAAGTTGGTAGACAGAGTGTTTTTCACAACATACACTATTGAAACCATCAGAAGCTGGCATTACTATGATGATGGTACCACCACAATGCTCATACGTATGCATTTTGACACCTTCAGAACCGAATACCTTCCTCTGTGTAGTGGCATGAAAGCAGAATTCAGGGACGTTGAAAAGAAAGAAGTAGAAGAAATGTTGGCAAGAGAGTCCTACAGAGACTGAGGCCTTTTCTTAACCCTCTGTGGAGCACTAACAACATAGTGGAGCCAACCCCCTGATGAATGACGCAATAAAAAGGCAAGCATTAGAACGAGTCCAGAGGTACGTGAGAAGAGAGAAAGCAAGAATCAGAGCCGAGAGAGAGCTCGCAGCAGAAGCCGCCTTTGACGCCCTTGCGGAACTCTTTACAAAAGTCCCAATGGCACATCAAGCCCTTCCTCCTCCTGCTGGAGGTCCACTTCCAAGCCAGATCCGTCCTGGAAATATTGATGACAGACCAGCGAATGCAGTCCCATTGCCAGTTTTTAAGGGAGAGTACAATGAAGACCCCGATCTTCATGTAGCAGAGTTTATGGTAGCATGTGTGGCTAACAATGCCAGAACCCCTGAGCATTGGTTAGCAATATTTCCCGCCACTTTCAAGGGCGCGGCGTTTCAGTGGTATGAGAGACAAGCAGCAGGAACTTTTGGCACATGGGACGACCTGAAGTTGGCCTTCCTCACTAAATTCAGGCGTGAAGGTTTTGAAGAGCGGATGAGAGAGGAATTTATGAACCTAAGTCAGTCCTCTGGAGAAAGAGTAGAAGCTTATGTCTCACGAATGGAATCCATCCTGAAGAGATGGACTAACCATAATCTAGATGATGGCATTCAGAAGGGGGTGTTTCTCAGAGGATTACAACCAGAAGTCCGTAAGTTTGTGGAGCTGCAAAGACCAGCCACCCTGCAAGCTGCAACAGAAGGAGCAAGACTGTACGATGAAGTAGAAGCTAGATTAGCGATGAATACAGGAAGAGGAGTCCTACCTCCTCTGATGTCAGGAATGATGTATCCACCAAATGCAGTTCCAGGGACTGTTCCCTATCCCTACCAACAGATGTCCCCGGTATCACAGTACAGTGCACCAAATCCACAGTGGCCACAATCCATGCCTCAAATGATGGCTCAACCACAACAACAATGGTCTCAACCAATTTCCTCAATGCCAAATCAGCAGCAACAGTGGAACCCTACCAACTGGAGTCAACAGCCAACAGTTCAAACAGGAGCTCTGAATCAGAACCAGAACAGAGACCCCTCTGTACCAGCCCAACCTGTTTATGCAGTAATTACAGAGACTCCTCAAAACCCTCCTGCCAGTACGTCCGGAGGAGAAAGCTTGAAGGATTATTTATCCAACTCAGTTGCAAACATTAAGAAGGAGTTGATGGATGTGATTACAGAGCAACTACAGACGCTGAAAGTGAACACAGCAAGCATATCCAACGTTGCAGGAGCAGGAAGAGATGTGATGCGGTCAAATACTTGGTGTGGTAAGTGTCATCAAGCAGGCCATTTAGCCACTGAATGTACACGAAAACCAACCATCCCTGGAGCCTTCTGTTCCTACTGTTTGCGGAAGAATCATACAGAGGACATTTGCTCTCTGAAAGAGATGCATGATAGGAGAAGGAAGGAAGAAAACACAAGATTTAACTTGTTGGAATCCAAAATGACAACACAAGATATTGGATCCAAGCCTAGAGAGTTTGGTCCTAATTTCGGACCCAGAAGATTTCCCTCTCAAAGTTACAGAGGAAGACAGTCTGGCGGTGGTCAGAGATCAGAAGTGGAGTGTTACAGATGCGGAGAAAAGGGACACATCTCACCAAATTGTCCAAATCCTCGAAGGTCAGTGGATTACAAGCCCTTATGTAGTAGATGCAAAGGAGAAGGCCACATTGCAAAAGACTGTCCAAGCCCAGCCCCAGTGAAAAACAGTGCTACTGATAGTCCAGCCAAGGCCCAAGAGCCTACCTCCAATTTGGTGGAATTGGAAGTTGCTGCCATCACGCGTGCAAAGCAGAAGGAACCACCTATCCAGAAAGAAAATAACCCCCCTGCCAGAACAGTGAAGTTCAATCTTCCATCAGAAGAACAGAACAGAACAGAGCCTAACAGTGCCGTACAGAGCCCTACAGTGCCACAGAGAGTTAGAGAGACAGTTACAGAGACAGGACCAGAGGTCCAGGATACAGAAGAGGAGGAAGTGCCACAAGTGGCAGAAGAAGTTCCTGTAATTCCTCTGTTGGAAGAAAGAGGGAAAATGAAAATGGGTGTTGCCCCATTCCCTAACCGATTAGAGAAGCCAGTGGATCCTATTAAGGAATATGATCTAGTTAGAGATCTAGATACCTTTAGACCAAACCTCACATTTCGACAATTATTGATGTTATCTCCCAGTTGCCGAAAAAGGTTCAAAAGTATACTGACAAAAAGACGTGGTTTAAGGATTGCTCCCTCAACAGTGACAAAGCCCAACAAGGCTCCAGAGCCTGTAAAAGAAGTGGATGTGGCTAATGCTTTCCTAGATTCGGGTACTCCAGAGACTGGTGTATGGATAGAAGGTTGCTTCATTTCAAACGCACTGATTGATGGTGGTTCGTCAGTGAATATTATGACGGATGTGACAATGAAGGATCTAGGCCTACAAGGTGTGCAACCCACCCAATGGCTCATCAGACTGGCGGATCAGAGTAGAATCAAGCCTTTGGGCATTCTTCCATATGTGAAGACTACTGTGGCTGGAAAAGATTATTGGCTAACCTATTTGGTGGTGAAGCCAAACTCTTATGGTACATCCTATCCTCTGTTACTGGGCAGACCATGGCTTTTTGAAGCCCGAGCAAGGACGGATTGGTTCAAAGGAACTTTGACCTTGGGTAGAGAACCCAACAAAGTGGTGCTGAAACTATATGGTTCTCAAAAAGGACATGGATCCACCTCCTTGGAATTATCTTCTGACTCCCCTAATGAGGTTACGGATGGAACATCAGCAGACGAAGATGCTGTCAAACAGATCCTTCCCAAGAAAACAGTGGCACATTCCTTAACAGTGGATACTGTAAGTCGACTTCCAAAAGATGCAAAGCCATTATCAATGGGTGAATACTTCCTGCCTGAACCAGGAATGACTTCTGAAATCACTTCTGACAGTGAGATAGAAGCATGGATGTACTGCTCTCCCTGTTACATGGTCACAGCAGAAGCAGAAGCAGAGACAGAGGCAGGAGAGGAAACAGAGAATCTGTTCTTCTGTTACAGAGCTCCTACAGAGACAGAAGCAGAAACAGAGACAGAAGCAGAGGCAGAAGCAGAAGCAGAGACAGAGACAGAGACAGAAGAGGATGGATATGAAATGGACGAAGAAGGTTATGAAAGAGAAACAGAAGACTCTATCCCACCTGAAGAGGATACATTTGAGGAAGAAGTTCCAGAAGCATCAGAAGCCGATGAGCTCATGCTATGGGACAGAATGGCGATGGTACCATTTGGTCTGGTAAATGGATCTTCTCATATGCAAAACCTTTATAAGAAATGGATTAAGAAGAGCAAGCCGTCTTTTAAGTGTGGCTCATGCCGTCCTAACCCATCTTTGCCAAAGAAAGAAGATGATGATGCACCGTGCCATCAAGCACCAGTCCCACCAATCCAACAGGCATCAGAAGGTCCCTGTTATGTGACGTTCCTGGATGTATCATCAGAAGATGAGTCTTCAAGCCAAGAGGTAATTACTTTTGAAACCAAACCCGGAACGGCTCTAATTCCATTTCAACATCTTAAGGAGCAACCTAAGTCTCCACCAAAAGAAGAAGTTGGTTCTAGTGGGACATCAGAAGAGGACATCACTCCCTTGAAGGAGTCGGATCTCTACCCAGAAGCAGTCCGTGGAACCTTCATCCGTGAAGTAGAAGGTGAAAGGCAGTTAACCTTTGTGGATGCTGAAGGCACTGAATGCCACTTGAAGGTGGGTAGCAGTCTCCCAGAAGAGGAGTTGTTAACCTTGTACAACTTGTTGAAAGAAAATTTGGACGTGTTTGCATGGTCTTACAAAGACCTAAAGGGGATTGATCCCACAATATGTCAACATCATATTGACTTGGAGCCTGATGCCAAGCCAGTACGGCAACGACAGAGGCGAATGAACCCGAATTATTCCACATTGGTGAAAGCGGAGCTGTTGAAGCTTCTAGAAGCCGAGTTCATTTATCCAGTGGCAAATAGTGAATGGGTTTCACCCATCGTGGTTGTACCCAAGAAGAATGGCAAATTGCGAATATGTGTGGATTTTCGAAAGCTTAATTCCAAGACAAAGAAGGATCACTTTCCTATCCCTTTCACAGACCAACTGTTGGACACAGTGGCAGGACATGAACTTTATTCTCTTCTGGATGGATTCAGCGGATACAACCAAGTCCAAATAGCAGAAGAAGACCAATCCAAAACCACCTTCACCACAGAATGGGGGACCTATGCTTACCGAGTGATGCCATTTGGGCTCTGCAATGCCCCTGCTACTTTCCAACGAGTCATGACGACCGCATTTCAAAATCATCTGCACGATTTTATTGAGGTATATTTGGATGACTTCTGTGTCTATAGTTTGATCAGTGAACACTGGGGACATTTGGAACAATGCTTTGACCGATGCCGGGAGTATGGGATTTCCCTCAACCCTGACAAATGCATCTTTGGGGTTTCTTCTGGAGTTCTGTTGGGCCACATTGTCTCTGCACAAGGGATATCAACAAACCCTGCAAAGATCGAAAAGATCGCAGCTCTGACAGCACCCACCAACCTCAAACGGTTGAGGGGATTCCTAGGCCATGTGGGTTACTACAGAAGGTTTATAGCCCATTTTGCGACAAAGGCTTCCTCCTTGCACAAGCTCCTGAGGAAAGATGCAGAGTTTACTTGGACAGAAGAATGTGACAAAGCCTTCCACACTCTGAAGCAGTGTCTGATAGAGGCACCCATTCTGCAACCTCCTGATTGGACGAAAGAGTTCCATGTACACACTGATGCATCAATTGAAGGTTTAGGTGCTGTCCTCTGCCAAAAGGGCTCCTCGAAGCTAGATCAACCGATCTATTATGCAAGCCGAAAAGTCACTGATAGGGAACGGAACTATACAGTGACAGAGCTGGAGTGCTTGGTAATGGTGTTTGCCTTGGAGAAGTTTCGCCACTATCTCCTATCTACCCACTTTAAATTTTATGTGGATCATGAGGCCCTGTCCTTCTTGATGAACAAAGCAGATGTGAAAGGACGAATGATGAGATGGCTCCTTTTATTCCAAGAGTTCGATTTTGAGGTGATTACTAAGCCCGGTCGTTCCCATGTTCTGGCTGATCATCTGTCGCGTATCCCACAAACTGCAGACGAGGAGCAGGATGATCCAGACCTCCCTGATGCTTCCCTATTCTTGGTAGAAACTGTAACTCCCTGGTATGCAGACATTGCCAATCTGCTGGCAACCCAACAGTACCCTCCTGGTATCTCTAGTCAGGAAAGGAAGAAGCTCATGCTAGAATCAGCCCCCTACACCCTGCTCGGCGGTGCATTGTACAAGAAAGGCAAAGATGAAATGCTCAGAAGATGTGTTGCAGGGGATGAGATTGGGATTGTTCTGAAGGCTTGCCACGACGAGCCATGTGGAGGTCACTTTGCAGGAGAAGCTACAGCCAGGAAGGCTCTGCTAGTAGGTTATTGGTGGCCTACCATCCACAAAGATTCCTATGATTACTGTAAAAGATGTGATGCTTGTCAAAGAATGGGGAAACCCACGAAGACAAGTGCCATGCCATTGCAACCTATCCTTCCGTTGAAGCCGTTTGAGAAGTGGGGCATTGACTTCGTAGGTCCGATCGACCCTCCCACCAGAAGGAAACAGAACCGATACATCCTCGTATGTACAGATTATGTCACAAAGTGGTGTGAAGCTAAAGCTCTAAAGCGGGACGATGGTAACAGCGTGGCCCTGTTCATTTACGAGAATATCATCACCCGTTTTGGCAGTCCCTTAGAGCTGGTAAGTGACAGAGGCACTCATTTCCTTAATAAAGTCATGGAGGAGTTGACAGAGTTGTATAAGATCCGCCATCGCAAGTCCACTCCTTATTACCCTAGAGCCAACGGCCAAGTCGAAGTCACCAATCGCATCCTCTGCTCGATTCTGACAAGAACAATTGCTGCACATCGTCGTGATTGGGACGATCGACTTACAGAGGCCCTCTGGGCATACAGAACCTCCCATAAAGCAGCAACAGGACAAACACCCTTCCAGCTGGTGTATGGTACAAAAGCTGTTTTTCCTGTTGAACTAGAATTACCCTCTTTGAGAGTGGCTATCAAAGAGCGTTTGGGAGATGATGATTCACTGCAACGCCGTCTTCTGCACTTGGAATGTTTGGACGAAATTCGCAGGATGGCTCTACAGTGCATGGAAGCCACGCAAGCTCGACGCAAGGCTTACCATGATAGTTTCATTAAGCACAAGGAGTTCAAAGAAGGTGATTTGGTCCTAGCCTATGATTCACGCTTTGGCAAGTTTCCTGGCAAGCTCCAGCAGCGGTGGATGGGCCCCTATAAGGTACTTGCAGTCAACCCTAATGGCTCTGTCCAAGTGCAGACCGTTGATGCCTCTGATGATCCCTTTCTGATCAATGGATATCGCCTGAAGAAGTACTTCCCTCCTTGGGGATCTTGACAATTATGGACACTTGATCCTTTCCCTCGTTGGCGCAGCACTGTACTTCTTATGATGCTACTTCTGATAGCCATTCTTCAGCCACTTCTGATGAGGTGGACGCAACCCTTTGTCCCCTCAAAACCCCCTTCCAGCCTTGATCTCTTATCCTCTATTTTCCACCAGCGACAGTGGCGAGGTGGGTTCTGACAAATGGCCTTTCTACCATTCCCTTGTTCAATATAGAAAAAAAAAAGAGAAAACAAAACAAAACATATCGGTTATGGGAGAAAATGACTAAGGTCCCTGTCATGCCGACCTATTCTTCGAGAAAAGGTGGAAACACCCTCGGGAATAGGGGAAAATAAGAAAAAGAAAAAGAAAACCAAAGAAGAAAGAAAAAAAAACAAATAAACAAATCTGTTATGAGAGAAAAGGAAGCAATTCCCTGTCATAGCGGGCCTCATTCCAAGAAAAGGTGGTAAACACCCTTGGGCGAGAAGCTGGCTGTGGAAAAGGTGGTAACATCCAGCAGTCCAGAAAGCGGATTCATTGATTGATATCCTTCGGATCCAATTCCGACGCTACCTCCCTTGGTACGCTGTGTCCTGGGTCCCTCTACAAAGTGACTACCTGTCCTCTAGCAGACGACGTGTTCCTATCCAATACAATAATCGATTTGATGGCTACCTCCCTGGGTACGCCTCTTCAACAACTGATGACGCGATCTTCATCGACAACCCCTTGAGTGATGTGAGCTTTCATCCTAACCGGATGGGGAAGTGAGTACGGTTGCCCTCTGTATCTATCAACAGAGAGTGAGACAGAGGGTGGGCCGAGAGACCAGTCTTTTCCCTTCAAATCAAATGCGGGGTGAGAAGTGTGAATGAAGTGTTGCACGCACGGGATGGGCCTCTCAATGCACAAAGCACAATTTGTTTCTGTGCACTGCACCATAAGGCTCCCTGGCCTTCCTTCTCGCACCGTATGCCGGCACAGGGCGGGATGCACAGTTGCACCATCAAATGCGCACAAGGCATACAATCTTTGCACAAGCGACCGTGAGGATTACATCAACGGGTTTCAGGAAAAGGCTGCCCTCTTATATCTATCAACAGAGAGTGAGACAGAGGGTGGGATGAGTGTGACTGGAGTTTCTTCAATCAATTACCGAGAGGTGAGATTGAGGGACGTTACGACACTTGGAGTCAGGTATGTTCTCGTTTCCCTGTGCACCCACAGGATGGGTTTTTTTTTCCGTCATCACAAGACACATCACCCTGTTCTGTACACTGCACTGTAAGGCTCCCTTGCCTTCCTCCTTGCACTTATGCTAGACGGGTTAGACGCACTAATGCACCATCAACTGTGCACCCTGGCATACTCCCTTTGCACCATTTTCCCCTTGTTGATTCCTCAATCGGGTATGAGATATGGGTTTCAATCCTTTTTCCTTAAGTGATATTAGTCATGGGGCGAGTGACTGATCTTTCATTCCAATTGAGTGATTGTGAGTTGAGTGTAGTATCCCTCATCATCGACGAATTTCCTGCGATTCCTTCCATCAGCTACCTCCCTGGGCGCTGCGCGTGGTCCCTTCCATGACGAACGTGTGCTGAAAAGATGCCTTGGTCCCTCCAGCGCCGACAACAACAGTGGACGTGCCATCGATACTCAACCTTGATTCTTGACGAAACGGGCCAAGTTTATCTAACCCTATACTTTGGTTTCTTTGTGCCGGTCATGTTTTAAGTGTGGGGAAGTTAGTGGATGGTCTGTGGCGTGGTCCTAGGTCCCTGTTGCTCGGTTAACCCTATCCGTTAAGGTCTTAAGTGTGGGGACGCGTCCCTGCGCGTCTATGTTGCATACCCCCCTGCATATGCCTTATTTTGCTCATGCATATATGCCATGACTTGCTTTTACCCTAATGGGATCCCTTCCCACCCACCCGGTTATGTTTCACCCACCCTTGGGGCTGTTCCCTTGCAGTTTTCCTTCATTCCTTGATTTTGAGGTCCTTCCATGTGAATGCACCCTACATTCACCAAAGTCCCCATCCAACCTTATAGCTCTGTTCCTCCCATTGAACGGTCCATTTTTCCTTTTTACCTACCCCTGTTCCGGTGCACGGTTTTTGAGTTATTAATTTTTGAAGCATTTTACGCAATTTAGACGGTTTTCCATGTGAACGCGCTTTTCTTGCTTCGGAACCGTGATCTGATGTCATAGCCCTGACTAGCGCTTTTTCCCTTACATTTTTCCTTTTTATTCCGCATCATTTCGATACATGGTTTGTCCGTTATTAATTTTCCGGGTTTTCACGACTTTTTCGTGTGTATTTTTGACATTTTTCCATGTGAACCTGCCCTATTTGCATCGGAATTCCAATTTGATTTGACAGCCGTGTCCCCTGTGCCATCCCCCACCTTTTTCCTTTTTCCTCCACCCTCTTTCGACTTCCGAATTTTTACTTATTAAATTTTAAAAGAGTTTTCGGGAGTATTTTTGGAGTTTTTCACATGTGAACCCCTCCTATTTCCGCCGGAATTGCGGTTTAACGTGATCAATCTGTGCCACTCCTTCCTGCGGACATTTTTCCTTCTTACTGCATGTTATTCCGGTGAACGGTTCGTCCGATATTAATTTTCGATCCCATTTTCGGGTTTATTTTTTGGGTTTTTTCCATGAGAACGCGTCTTACCTTAGTCGGAATTATGTTTTGACGTGATAGGATTGTCGGGCACATCTTTCTGCACAGTTTTCCTTTTTTTTGCACCTCATTCCGATGCACAGATCTTTCGATATTAATTTTTAAATTGCGTTTTTGGTTCTTTTTTGTATTTTTTGCACGTGACCGCCCTTTACCCCTCCCGGAACCCCCGTCCTGTATTTTCCTTGTTTTCCCCCTGTCGTCCTGCCCACTTTTCGTTTTTACGCTATTTCGTTTTGACGTCCGGATTGGGAGTTATTAATTTTTCTTTATTTTTACGTTTTTTCTCGCGCCCGTTTTGCGCGTGAACGCGCCCTTTTTCAATTTTACGTGTCGCCACGCGCCCCGGTCGTGTCCGCGTAACCCGTACCGTCTTCCTCGCGCCATTTCAATCCCGTCACGGTAAATTTTTTTTACCCCGCCCCGCGCACGTGCGCGGGACGGGGGTACGTACCCTTGTCCACGCTGCCCATCTCCCTTGTCCCTGTCCCCCCTCCCCTTGCCCATGACCACCCTCCCCTATCTCCCCCCTACCCTCCTTTCTTTCTCCCCGTCCCTCAACCGTTTCCCTCTCCCTCTGCGTCTTCTTTCCCTCCTCCGTCTTCACCTCCATCTCCTCTCTCTTCTTCCCCTCCTCCTCCATTCCCCCCTCCTGCTCTGCTCCTTTCCTACGCCCCCTCCACGACGTGTACTCCCCCTCCCCGCCTTCGACGACGTGCCCTCCTTCCTCCTTGCCGACGACGCGCCCTACCTCCTCCCTGCTGGCTGCCATTGCCCCTGCCCTCTGCGCCAGCGCCCTATTCCCTGCCGTGGTGCCCTCTCTGTCGTCGTCGATCGCCCTGGACGCAGACCGTTGACCTCCCCACCTCGGCACCCGCGCCCTGCCCCGCGCCGTCATCGACAACGTGGCCGCCCTGGACGCAGACCGTTGACCTTCCCCCCTCGCTGCCACGTGCCCTGTGGTCTCCTCCTCGCCGTCGAAGTGCCGCCATCCCCTCCTACCGCCCCGCCCATCGCGCAGCGCCGCCCGCGCTCTCGTGGCGCCGTACCCTCCCGTCGCCTGACCCCTCGCCAGCCCGCGCCGGCCCTGCCACGCCTTGCCGCCTCCTCATGGCGTTGTTGCGGCCTGCTCTGTCAAGCCCCCCTTCCCACCCATGCTAACCCAGTAACCCCACCCTCCCTAAGCCCCCCTTCCCACCCATGCTAACCCACTAACCCCACCCTCCCTAAGCCCCCCTTCCCACCCATTCTAACCCACTAACCCCACCCTCCTTAAGCCCCCCTTCCCCCCACTGTCCCATTCATAACCCAACCCCCATTAACCCCCCCCACTCAACCCCCGTAACCAGACTCCACCCCCCAATCCTCGTTGGTTTCACCCTCCATCCCCCGACTGTCGGTCGTGTGCGCGGCGAGGTATGTGCGTTGTTCGCGTGGGAGTATCTTTTAGCCGCTGTTAACGCGCGGGACGCGCGTTTGACTTTGACGATTGAGGTGGTGCGTGCTGGTTCATGCACGCGCAGCTGTCACGTGTGTCCGGGTATTTCTTTTTGACATCCCGAATATCAATTTTTTTTTTAGCTCCACACCTCCATTAAACACACTGACACTTCAAGAATAATAATAAACAAATTTGACACACATTTTGGAATTTTATCAAAAATTACTGACACATTTTCCCACCCTTATATATATATCTTTATAGCCTCAAATTTCCTATTAAACAATTCAACAAAATAAAAATAAACAAAATAATAATAACTCCATATTGTCCTATTTATTCAAACTTCCCTTTAAAAAAAAAACAAAAAAAACAAAACACGCGTTTAAAATAAAAAACAAACAAAACCATCATTTTAACTTCGTTAAAAAAAAAAAAAAAACCCACAACCAACATAAAACTCTAGCAAATTCTCCAAAAATTCCCCTCACCCCCCTTGACCTTTTTCTATTCATTTTTCACTTTACACTATTTTTCTACATGGACTCCATATTTACAAACAATTGATTAATTAACAAACATACATACAAAACAAACACACCAAAACATTGAAAAATATCAATAAATCATTAAAAAACCACTTTATATTCTGAAAAATTACAGAAAATCTAGAAACCTTTCCTTTTATTTTTGCAATCCATGGCCCTCTTTTTCTCAACCTATAAATTTCAACAAAAATATTTTTGCCTATTTTTAAATTCCCAAATCTTTCAAAATACCCAAAAATATGCTAAAAATTCATTTAAAATGCGAAAAAATTTCAAATTAATTTCTGAAAAATTCCTCACACTTCCCTTCACATTTTTATTTATTTTTGGTATCTTTTTCTTAGCTATCATAATATTTAATTTTCCCCCTAAATTCCTTAAAAATACAATACAATAATCAGTCAAACCTTTTTCCTTCAACACACCAACTAACCGTCTAACAAAAAACTCCAAATATTTTTGGATAGCGGAGAAGTGCATTCTTTGCATTTTCATACACCCACTACCATGTATTTCTTTTTTTATTTGTTTACAAATAAAAACCAACATAAAACATACACACAAGCTACCCAAAAACCCACGGTTAATATTGAAAAAAAAAAACAACCAGAAAAAAAAACACACAAACCAACAAACCAATATTTAACCTAAATCAAATCTAACTACCACCAAGACACGCGCATTCGCGCTAAATACACATCTTTTTTTTAAATTAAAATAAACTAGCCGTTCACTTAGCACGCGCTACGTGCGCTAAAGAGGCACTTTAAATTTTTTATTAAAAAGAACCAGCCGTCACATGAGCACGCGCTGGCAAAAAAGCGCTCCACATCACCTTAATTTGTAATCAATGAATTGCATTTAGAGACCCAGTCGGGAATCGAAGTCCGGGAATCGAATAACTGCACCGCTTAACCTAATAATTGGTAAATAAATTTATAATAAGGAACCGCCGTTTTCTTGTTAAGGCTTATCACCTAATAAAAATTCACCCATTTTTAATAATTGATTAAAATCAACCCTTCATTAAATTAATTCCCCCTCACTGCACTTAATTCCCCTTTTTAATGAAGCGTTTCGTGGGATGGGTATGCGCAGTCATTAGTGTTATTTTCCATGGTCCAGTCTTGGTTCTATAACAGATGTCGTATTGATATGTGTCGGATATGGTATGGTTTTGGTTTCATGTCTTAGTTACGGTTACGGGTACGGTATGCCGTTTTTTTTCTTTTATTGCCTGATACGGGGTTCAGGGTGTTTGTCTGATGCATCGCATGAAGCTTTCGGTCGCATTTGTCTCAAGGTCATGTCAAAATTTTTCTAGGATGTGGTTTGCTTGGGGTTAGTAGGTCGTGTCACGTTTGATTGGTAATTCTCTTATCCTTGGTTTTTGTTTGTTGCTTTGCAGGCATTCTCCTTGATTGTCTGTGTTTGTGGTGTGTGTGTAACCATCTGAATGGCGCCTTCTCATGCTCCTCCCCCTATCCAGTACGTCCCACTAGTTAGTAGGGATTACTCGTCCCTACTTACTTTTGAGCCCCTCACGAAGGCGGGACTTGCTGCTTTTGTGGCCACTCCTTTTCCATTACTTCCAGAGGATCCGTCCGTATGTGATGAGTTCCTGGTCTCTTACAGCAAGAAGACATGCGTAGTCCAAGGAATGTCTATGACATTGACGTCTCGAGGCTTAGGGAAGGCTCTATCTTTACCCTCCAAAGGAGAACCTTTTGTGACCACTCGTCAGCTCTTCTCTAATGAAGAGATTCTCAAGCTGTTGCAGAAGCAGACAAGGGAAGTCCTTGATGTTAAGAAGGTGATAAACTCTTCAGGAGTTTCGTTTTCTATGATCACTGATCCCGTATGGAAGACGATGTGTCAGTTCCTTTAGGACAGGTTCATGCCTGCCAAAACGCCATCCCACTATTTGTCCAAAGAGCTTTTCACAGCTTCCAGGATGGTGTTGAAAGGAGTTGCTATTGATTGGAGCACATACCTCCTTACTAAAATGGATCAGCATTTTGTTAAAGTCACGAGGGGTAATGTTACCAATGTTACCTATGGATCATATTTGTCTGACTTCTTGACCTATTCAGGTTTACAAAAGACTGTACCTCCACCTCCTCCATCAGATCCAGTACCTCCTCCTCCACCTTCAGAGGAGTCAGCACCTATTGACATTGAGGATGATGATTCTCCGCCTCCCCTGGTCATACAGCGCAAACGTTTGAAGAGGGTAGCGGATAAAGCCCCTTCTGTACTTCCCTCAGTGCCTATCCCTGCTACTTCTGGCAGTGAACTCCCTGGGTATCTCACTTGCAATAACCTGTTCCGAGAACATAGAGAAGGATCCTTGGAGATCTCAGTTCCTTCCCTGAACAGTCTCGTTTCAGGAGATGCCATTCCTTTCCTCTGCAAGGATATTCAAAGTTCCATTGAGTTGTCAGTGACAGCCTGTGTTCAACAACTGTACGCATCTTTCTATGAGGAGCTCATGCAGTCCAAAGACCAGTTGCATAAGGCAACATCTGAGTTAGCTTCTGCTAAGGATACCCTAGCAGATCTATTTAAGCAAATGGAACAGCAAACCCAACTGGTTGCCACTCAAAGCGATGAGATTTCTTCATTGAAGACCCAGTTATTCGAGGCTCAGTCACAGGTTACTAGCCTTTCAGCAGAGAAGGAGAGGATGTCCAGCGAAGCGAAAGAATTCCAAGCTATTTTAGATGACAAGCTTTCAGCTTTACAGATGGCTAATGACACAGTGGCCAACCAAGCTTCCCAAATCCAGCAGTTGCAAGATCAGCTTGCAAAGTCCCGCTCTGTTCCTCCAAGCCCTCCTGTTCCATTGATTCCTTCTCTTTCACAGCAGGACTTGGCTGCCCTACAGAGATAGGCTACTTTGTGCCCTCTATTCCAAGACAAAGTGGAAAGATTGCAGTCCAGAATGGACTTGTTATGGTCTACCTTTGAACAGTTTCAGGAATATGTCTTACCAGACCATTCTTTCTTTGTCCACTACCACTTACAGAAGTTGGTCTTCTATATGAAGCTTTCCACGATGGATTTACCTTTTCCAGAGGATGGCTGGAGTGGGGCTTGGTCTGCTGAGTTGTTGACCGAGGTAGTCAGAATGGTCTTTGAAGATTCTGTCACGCCAGACACCATGTTGATGTCATACATGTATCTCCGAGGAGATTTGTTAATCCCAGATGAGGTAGATATGGCATGGTATGTGGGGGATGTGGTCTTACAGGCTGTTCTATATGTCAATCATTTGGAGTTGCGCATAGCTGATATGTTCCAGAGTTATTCCTCCAAAGTAGCTGATTGTCAGGATAATTCGTGGCATCCCATGATTGATTCGGTGGTCCTCAATCAAAGACAAAACACAGCTCCTACCTTTGCCCAGAGTACTAACCAACTGAGGATGGATCTCTTAACCTATCTTTCCAAACATAATCCATTTGATGCTACCTTCTTTGATGCCTATCATAGACGATCTCTCTTGGGACCTTCTGTTCCTACCCTCCTCTATTACCAACAATTGGCTCACCGCTATGCTATATATCTTTCCCTTTGTCAAACTAATTCCACAGTAATTTTACCACTTCTTTTCCAACCTTCCAATTTCCCTCAAATTTCTATTTTCACTTACTGTTCCTTTATTGAGGATAGGGTATTTTCCCCTTCTCCACCCTGTCCTTCACCCCTCATTAATGTACCCTCCACATTTCCTATTTATCAGTTAACACCGTTCCTTAGTGATTCCTTACAAATTTCTGCCACTCCTTCTTTAACCTTTTCTTCCTTTTATGATTTTTCCTATCCTTCCCTTCATCCACTTTCCCTTATTCCACTACCCTCTCCTAACACTTCCATATCTCAACCACCTCAGTTGGTTAGTGACTGTGACGGTTTTGATACTCAGATTTCCAGAAGAAGGGGATGGAGTTCGGATGATTGCCTTACAGGACCACAGATTAATTGGCCAGTAATTCCAGGGGAATGGACAGCTTCCAGTCAAGCTTATCAAAACTATGTTCATTTTGCCCAACAATATTCACAATCTGCAGATCCCTCAGTGAGATTAACTGCTCACTTTGCTTGGTAGCATATATGCATAGGCACTCTCATACTGATTCAAAGCCTATTCCAAAGCTGTGCATGAATATCAATGTTAGCATTGATTCCCAACAGCTGGAGATACTGTATTTTCATGCCCTTTGTTTGCCTAGCAGATACTTGGTCCTGTTGGAAAGGATGTGCTGTCTCCAATTTTTTCAAAATCCTCCTAAAAACTTTGTAGATGAATCCTTATCTATGGATCAATTCCGACAACATCAATCTTTTAAGAGGGATCATCTTCATTGATACCTTTCCAATGTATGGTGGAAGCTTTTAATGAACAACTCTCTTTTTGAAGAAGTCATTCAGATGGTTGTGTGGTGTATTAGTGTTTGTGTTGTGTGTTCCTTTATGTCAAACGAACGTGGTGGTTTTCTATGGAATTTCGTGTACGAGCTATGTTTTGGAGATTTGTAAAGTTGGGGTCGTGGATGGAAAGTTGCAGCTGATGCAGATGATGAAGAAGCAAACTCTTATATCCTTTACAAATTTGTGGTGATTTTTAGTTTGATAAGAGGTGTTAATATATAAAGGGTTTTCCTTTCTTTGTATTTTTATATCAGAAACAGGTTATAAGTTGGGGTCGTGGTGGATGGATTCTTTCTGAAAAGATATTGAAGATCAAAGTTGAGCTTTTCCATGAACTTGTATTCCCTTTTTCCTGGGTCGCGAGGACGCTTCCTTATTAAGTGTGGGGATATGTTGAGTGTTGAAATGACTTGTTTTTTGGCTGATTTTTGTTGTTTTTGAGAGCTGAATGGTTGATTTTATGGGATGATTGGTTGATTTGGAAGTGGTTTGAGAATCTTTTGGATGATATTGATTGTGTTTTGGAAGTTCATGATGTTTGTTGATGGTTTTGTGATGTTCTGATAGGTTCTGATTGGTTCTGTATACCTTCTGTTTTGTTCTGTTTTGGTCTGTTTTGTTCTGATTGTCTTCTGTGAAGAGGAATGGAGTATTGATTGATGAAGAATGAGATATTGTGAAAGCTTATTGAATGGTTTGTGAGAGTTTGGAATGATTTGAGAATGAGTTATGAAGTTTTGATGACCTTCTGTGACCTTCTGTAGGTCTTCTGTAGAGCTTCTGTAGACTGTTCTGTTTCTGTTCTGTTCTGTACTGTAGCTGTTCTGGTACTGTTCTGTAGACTGTTCTGTATGCTTCTGTAAGTGTTCTGTGGAATGTATGTGTGACTTTGGGAAAGTTTTCTAGCCTTGGAACGAGGTGAATACAAGTGCAAAAGAGCTGGAGGAAGTGGAAGAAGTAGCTGTTAAAGACTCAAGAGAAGACTAGAGTGAAGTGACAGTAGTGAGCTATGAAGAGACACTGTAGTGGCTCTGGTGACCCTTCATATCAGACATACCTCTTGGGAGGGGTATGCACGACCTAAGAGTGATTATTGAGAGTGATTTTTGAGAGATTGTAGTGAGGATATGATGTATTATTGATGGAGAGAGAGAAAGAGAGTCAAAGATAGCCAATTCTACTCAAACAAAGTGATTGTATATGAGAGATTGAGAGAGAAGACTATGAAGATATTGAAGATGAATAATATGTGATGTATTTCCATTCAAAGATGGTGTATTTCTTTGTTTTCTTTGTTCTATTGATGGATTTTGTGAAGATGTTGAAGAATATGGTTGATTCTATTAAAATCAGTGGGAGATCTACATGATGCTGCATGAAGATTTGTTGTGCCTGGTGTTCTTTTCTTCATTGTGATCATATGAAACATGATAAACAAGCTTGTTGATGTTACAAGATAGATTTTCTTGCAAGAGAATTCCCTTTTCCTTGGTGTTCCTCTCGGGGCTCCAGGAGATCTGCTTAAGCAGCATCCTACCCTATGGCAAGACCTTAAGCAGTGGGTTGAAGGGTCACAAGACCAGGTCAGGCCCTCAAGACCATGATGCAGAAACACAATTACCGAGTTTGACGGTGCACTCTGTGCCTAAATCCTTGCATGTCAATGCCTTTTGGGAAGGCTCTGAGATGCACGCGGTCTTACCAGTCCTAGCCCTAGGTGACACAACAAGAAAGGGAATCGTAGACATGGGAGCTGGGGTGAGTGTGCTTAGCCATGCAGTGCTCCAGACTTGGGGAAACCCGCCTGTCGAAACTGCTAGGTTTAATGTCACGTTAGCAAACAATATGAGTGAAGCCATTCGGGGTACTTAAGAATTGGCCAGTGAGGATCGCAGGTGTCCAGTTCTCTGTTGACTTTATAGTCATGAAGGGAGTGGATTACGATATCCTATTAGGCCGACCCTGGATGCGCAACGCTAGAGTCATCGAAGATTGGGGTAACGGCTTGATCTTCCTTGGCAATAGAATGGATGCCGTGAGAATAGAGATGGACACTTGGAATACCTCACCAGTCAACCTAGACGCCATCTCTGCTATGCTCAAGGGGAACACTCAAGTCAAGCAGCCCTATGGGCCCTTGACCAAGTATATCCCATGCCTAGAGGATGAGCGGGATTGGATGCACGTTCTTGCTACAATCGACCTGCCCTTCTCAGATCATGAGGCTTATGAGCAAGCCATCAAAACGATCGGCAAGTCTAACGAAGCACTCTCTGCACCTGTCTGCATGATGGCATGAAGCCTCCGAGGAAAGCCTAAGCCTGTCACCTTCCATGTACCATCCAACAAAAGGGAATTCCAAGGGATACTGGAATACCTGATGGACCAGCTAGTTGGCAATCCAGCTACAAATTTCAAACCACTCCAGGATCTCTTAGAGGAGTCCAAGTGGCAATGGACCAGAGTGCACGATTTAAACCTCATGTATAACTGGGCCGTAGTCCCTGACCAATGGCACGAGACATACCAAACCCTAGGAGACAACGAGCAGTCTGACGACAAAGATTCTAGTGACGAATACGAAGACTGCCAATCCTTCAGTGATGAGAGCAGGGGTGAAGTAGATATCATAGAATACGACATTGAAGGATGAGAAATTGAGCAGATACGAGCAAATACCAAGCTGCAGAAAAGGCAGACCCTTAGAGTAGAGCGAGGAGTCATGCGCATGGAATGTGATCGCGCTTGGTTGGAACACATAGGAGCCATAGACAAGCAGGCCTAGCCCAGCCAGGAACGACATCAATACTTAGGACTGAATCACCATCTGAACTGCGGCTACCAGGGGAGACCACCTCTTCTAGCGAAGACGGAGGGTTTGACTCTGAATCGGAAGTTAGTTTGGATAGTGATCCAGAGATCCCTAGGCCGCCCACGACCAGACGTACCAAGGGGGACCTACCCGTCCACCTAAGGCGCAGACGGTTAAGGCAGCAAAAGGCAAAGCAACCTAGGGATACACGATCAGAAGAACAACAAAAGCCGCAGGACCTCCCTAAATGCTTCAAAAAATTCAAAAAAGGGGATAGGGTAGTAGTTTTGTTAAGTGCCAAACGTCAAGGGTAGACGAGTGAATCAATCGAGGGACCAGCCAAAGTCAAGGAGGTAGACTTAGCCAAGGAAGGGGAAACACCCCGACCAGTGTTTATTGCTGACGACTTGACGGGCAAAGAAGAAACGAGTCTTGTCATTCTCTTGCGAGAGTATATAGATGTGTTTGCCTAGTCCTTAGAAGAGCTACAGGGGGTAGACCCGAGTGTTGTGACTCACAACATACCCATGACGTCAGACGCAATGCCGGTCAAATAGCAACTGTACCTATGAATCCAAAACACGCTCATGCTGTCAAAGAGGAAATTCACAAGCTGATGAGAGCTGGATTCATTTACGAAATTGAGCACACAGACTGGGTATCACCCATAGTCATAGTGATGAAGAAGAATGGAAAAATCCGAGTGTGTGTCAATTACAAGAAGCTGAATGCTGCTACGAAGAGAGACAACTATCCATTGCCGTACAATGAGCACATGCTCGAGAGGGTGGTAGGCAAGGAAGCCTACAGTTTTTTGGACGGCTTCTCAGGGTACAACCAGGTGCAAGTGCATCCTGCGAATAGGCACAAGACTGCCTTTGCCACTGAGTGGGACGTCTTTGCATACATAGTCATGCCCTTCGGGTTGACCAACACCCCTGCCACTTTCCAGCGTCTCATGTGCACCATCTTTAAGGACATGCTTCACAAGGAGTTAGAGGTCTTTGTTGACGACCTGTGTGTCCATTCGACATGGATGGAACACTTAGACAAACTCCGCGCAGTCTTTGAATGGTGTCGCTTCTATCGTCTCTCCTTGAACCCCTTGAAGTGCCAGTTTTGGGTAAAGCACGGATGCATCTTAGGACACGTGGTATCGAAGAACGGCATTTCCACTGACTTCTCGAAGGTCAGGGTTATTGTTGACCTTCCACCTCCAATTAATTACAAGGGAGTTCAATGCTTCTTAGGCCATATAGGATACTATCGGCGGTTTGTACTGAACTATGCGCTGATTGCCAGACCATTTTACAAGTTGCTGATTGTCTTCGAGTGGGCTGAGGCATGCCAATGAGCGTACGAAGAATTGAAAAAGGCCCTGACAACATCACCAATTTTACGAGCCCCAGATTGGACCATTACCTTCCATGTGCACATCGATGCTTCTAAGTTTGCCACGAGGGCAGTGTTGTGCCAACCTGGTGAGCACAACTTAGATTATCTAGTGAGCTTTGCTAGTAGACAACTCATTGAGACGGAGATGAACTACTCGACAACAAAAAGGGAGGGATTAGCCATGGTGTTTGCTGTGAAGAAATTTCGGCATTATCTATTGGCCACATCCTTCATCTTTTTCGTGGACCATCAAGCCCTGCTCTATTTAGTAAACAAACCTTGTGCTACAAGGCGCATAGCTTGATGGCTCCTCCTGCTTTGAGAGTTCAATTTCTTCGTGGTAGTACGAAAGGGAAAATAGCATTACATGGCTGATCACATGTCACACATCCCCACAGGAGAAGCCGCTGGACAAGGCATCATTAACGAGTTACCCGACACCCACCTATTCCACCTGTCCAGCGAGAGACTTATTTAAGGCTGATCTAACGCCATATTGGGCAGATGACATAGTCCAAGTGCTCGAGCACGGACTACCTGAGCGACCAATAGAAAAAGCCCGACTTAGGCACTTGATCCTGAAAATCCAGCCCTAGCAGCTGATTGTAGGCCAACTCTACAGGCTGGGGCAAGACAGATTGTTGTGCAGATGCGTGTGTGAGCATGAGATGCACGATGTGCTCTCAGAGGCGCACAGCGGCATTGCAGGAGGACACTTTAGTGGAGACATGACAGGACGGAATGTGCTGCAGTCTCAACTATGGTGGTCCACACTTTTCCGCGACGCCAAGCGATTTGTCAAGCATTGTGACAAGTGCCAATTGACAAAAGTCCTAATTCGTAAAGATCAAATGGAGTTGACCCCAATTATTGCTCGCCAATCCCTCGAAAAATGGGGAATCGACTTCATAGGGCCCATCAGTCCTGCGGTGCAGTACTCACAAGCCAAGTACATCGTTGTGGCCAGGATTACCTCACAAAATGGACAGAGGTAAGAGCCACATGAAAAAACGATGCTAGGACGACTGCCAAGTTCTTATGGGAGCAAGTGATCTCGCGCTTCGGCTATCCCATCGAACTGGTTAGCAACCAAGGCACACACTTCATCAACGAAGTGATAGCACATCTCCTATCCACCTTTTTCATTATCCATCGCAAATCCTCACCCTACTACACTCAGGCGAATGGCCAGGCAGAATCAACTAATAAGATTATTATCAATGTCCTGACTAAAGTAGTCTTAGCCTCATGGAGCGACTGGGACAACAAGCTGATGGAAACCTTGTGGGCCTACCGCACAGCTTATAAAACGGTTGTTGGACCTATGGAACTGAGGCAATTCTACCATTAGAATTCTTCGTTCCTAGCCTGAGAATAGCACTTCAAGAACTATGGGAAGGAAAGGAGGCATGGTCGCAACACCTGGTCGAGCTTGAACGCCTATCAGAGACTCGTCTCCTACCCATGCGCTTATCTGTGAGAAAGCTCGACGCAAGAGCTGGTTTGACAAGCATGTCAAGCAGCGCGAGTTTGAACAGGGTGACTTAGTGCTCCTTTACTCAGTTAAGGAGCATAAGCAAAAAATGAAATTCAGAGGTCTCGGACCCTTCAAGGTTCGTGCGATCAGCCGAACCGGCAATGCCGAGCTTGAGTCACTAGACGATGAGGGAATAGGCTTCTTCAATGGCAGTCATGTCAAGAAGTATTACCCTCCCACGCATCCTTGGCATGAGCCACCATTGTTAGAACGATTGGTCAATGTACGAGTAGCTACAATCACCAAAATCAACGAAGAGGATGAGGAAGCCGTAGAACCCGCTTACCTCCGTATCATGGTCACTGCCAAGCAAACATGCACTTTTAACGCCTTGATCGACGAGGGTGCAGACTTCAATGTCTTAACCCACAGTCATTGGATCCAACTTGGCAAACCACTACTTCAACCCACAACTGCCAAATTAAACCCATATGGGGCCCACTCATACGCACTTCTCGGCAAGTGCAGAGTTGCCGTTTCTATCAAGTCTGAGACTATTCCAATGCTTTTTTACGTATTGCCAAGTGCTATAGACACAAGCATGAAGTCATTGCTGGGGCGAACCTTCAAAAAGCAGACTCACTGCAATATTGATTATGAGTCACAGTGCATCCACCTAGCAATAGGCAATGTGCGCATTGTCATAGCTTTCAGCAAGGGCTGAGCGACACCATCACCATCCGCAAAGCCATCGGTAGAAACATCCGTCGACAAGACTAAGGAGGGGGGTAATGCGAGGCCACCACTCCCCGACTTCCATAAATTGCAACCTGCGGCAGCCAAAGCTAAGGCCCAACAGCCTCACTTCCAGTGGGTGCCTAAACAGCCGCAACAACTGCCTCGGAGTCGACGCTCCTATCCTCATAAGACCCACAACTCTAAACCTAGGAAACCAAGACGCAATCATAGGAAGCGCCGCGTGATCAAGCAAAGATGGGTCCCTAAAGCCCTCTTGCATGCGCAAGGCTACTACGAGGGAAATACCTGGCTGTGGATCCCTAAGGTCCCCATGGCCAAAGGCACTATTCATACGCCACCCTCAGGCTTGATCAGCCCGCGTCCCATAACACCTCAAAACCATAAGTCGCAGTGCTCTCCAGAGCCCCAACCATTCGACTCATCTACGCTTCGGCCCAAGAGAGTTGCACAAACCTATCGGCCCAAGCAACAACCACCGTCACAGGAGGCATCATCCGACCAAGTCAATCTGACCCCCCAAAGTAAAGCTGACTGCAGCAGTCCATCTGTTGTGGCTGACCCTAATCCACCTATATTCCAAACAGCCCAACTGCAGGCTCAAGGAAACTCCCAACCGCAACTATGTATTGTCAAGGCCTCTAGTTCTAGCAAACGTCGGTCCACCCGTCGGCCTTACGCCCTCCTATGAATGAAAATCCTTTCTAACGCTAGCCGCTGACCTTGCTGAGGACACCGGGGATGACGTGGTGGAATGCATTAAACGACTTGATGCCACCTTTGTGTCGCTAGCCCTCAGCTATGACCGCTTGGACTTAGATCTATTAGAAGAACCCTTGGAAACGGAAGTGCGCAATATGCCTTGCTCTTGGGAGACTTTTGAATTCGCATTTGCAAAAGCTTCTCGCTCTACTTGCTGAGTTGCTCAACAGTGAGATCTCCAAAGAGCAAGCCATTAAACAATGTCTCATCACATCCTACGATCTGCGAACCACTTCTGCTATCACTGATCAGGAAATCACCGAGTTATCCAAGCTCGCTGATACTGACTCCACATTTTTGAAGCATTTGTACACTCTTAGGTTGCAATGGGAAGTTGAGGGGTGCTGCATAATGACCAATGCTGAGCAACGCCGCGCAATCAAAACAACAGAGTACGACCCCACCTACGTCGTGCCAACCTCGTATCAAATATTAACCACTCTTCGTGACCGACCCATGGAAGAACACATCAAGGCACATCCCTACCTTGACCGCCTCTTAACAAAGGAAGAGCTCCACATTGCAAGTCGGGTCGATTCTGGCGATCTCCTAACCGATGCTCTGACATACATCACGCACATGGGCATCCGTCCATTCGAATTAGATCGTGAAGCTCAGCTAGAGTACAACCCCAACTTCTATGCTTGGCTTGTGCGCAAATAGACTGACGCTCTTCATGCTGAATGCCCTTGTCCTCTCAACCTCCAATCCTGGGACGGATTCTTCTCGTTCCAAAGGGATAGGGGGTAAGGTGGAATTTAAAAAGTAAACCAAGTATGAAATGTCAATAAAATTTGAAATGCAATGATAAGATGTAATGGTAAAAGCCTGAAAAGAAAAGTTAAGGCTATACTCAAAATATTCCAGATCAATAAAATCTGCTACGCTTTTCTTCTTTCAGCAAGTTATTTGTCAAAAAGCACTAATAGTGGAAATGGCTGAATGTGCAGGCATTGATCATGGCAAGCCATGACAAAGCGGGAAATCTCCCCTTCTCGGAGGAGGAGCAAGCGAAGTACAGCCTCACGGTGGAGACGAGAGCCTTCAACCAGTTGAAGTTCCATCACATCTTCAACCTTGAAGACGTGGCCATCGAAGAGCCGCGGCAGTGCGCCAGATCATAGACCAGTGCCATCTGCAGAAATACCTAGACACAGTGGGCCAGAGAGTGAACTACACCCAGTGCGCCGACTTTTTGCGCACCTTTAACAGAAACAGAGGCACCATCATGGTGTGCGAGAATGAAGCCACCCGGCAAGTACAGATCGAGCTGACCCCGAAGTTGGTGGAAAGAGCATTGGGGCTGCCAAATAAGGTGGAAAGAAAGCCGAAGAGGGACATCTACGCCATGTTGGGAATGGACAAGGTGAAGGTCCATACCAACGATGGGATTAGCTTGGCAAAAATCCCAAACATAGACATCCAGCTGCAAGAAAAAATGGTGCATGCTTTGTTCTCAAGCCAAAGGTACAACAGCATAATGAGCCGGATCAATGTGCCTCTGCTCGACAGCATTGCGGAACAATCACTGGATGAGGTAAACCTGAATGGGTTTGTGAGGAGAACCATAGAGGCTTCGGCTAAGGCCCTAGCAACAGGAGGAAGAGCCGTTGGAGGAGAATCCCCATCGTCCCGATCAACACGCAAGGCATCATCTTCCAAAGCCTCAACCATAGGGTTTGGAGGTGTCCTTACTGCCATAATCCAAGAAGCACTAGGGCAAGGACGGGAAGAAGAAGATAAGAAGGGAGGCGAAGAAGGAAGTGACGAGTCGTCATCACAATCCCCACCTCACATAGAAGAGCAGTGTAGGTCTTTAGATGAAACAAAGACTGACGAAGACGAAGAGGGAGAGTTCCAGGGCAGCCTATAGAGGCACGCAGAACAAAGAACGAAAGCCCTGCATGGGAAGAGGGAAGAGGAGCGCAAGAAAAAAGAAAAGGAAGATATGGAGAGGGCTCGAAGGAAGTCACTCAGGGATGAGGAGGAGATAAAAAAGAAGACTGAAGAGGAGTTGAAAAGGAAGGAAGAGGAAGAAATAGCACTGGCCACCCCTCGCTCCATTGAGGAGCAGCACAAAGGAGACGAGGAAGGTGCAAAGAGCCCGCACGGAACAGAAGCACCTGGTTCCAGTCCCAGTGTGCTGGAAATCGCAACCCCGCCCCCAGCAGAAGGAAAAGGCAAAGAACCGATGACGCCAACTCCCCCCCTCTTCGTACCTTCCACGCCAGCCACTCTCATCATGACAACGCCCACTGCCATCGCTACCCAAGGCTCCACTCCAAAATTCGATGAGAGAAACATGGTCACTTGGCTGAAATTCCTAGTGGAAAGGGAGTTGGCAAGAGAAGTGGGCATGGCCACCCCAGCGTCAGGAGTGAAGAGGGCAGCCACGGCTGATATGGACCCAAGGCCAGAGCTTAAAAGATAGAAAATAGAAGCCATTGTCACCACCACCACCATGTCCCATCCCCCACCTCCAGCAGGCCAATATGATGAATACGTTAAGGAGCTACTCTTGCAGCTAGAAAAGGCCAAGGAAGAAAAGAGAACAGCCATGGAGGAGCTAGCAACAGAACAAGAATCACGAGCCGCTCTCTAGCTGGAGAAAACAAAGCAGACAGCACAATACCAAATGGAGATTGCTGTGCTAAAGGAAGAAGCCAGCAATAAGGATGTAGAAGAATCAAAAGCCTTGAAGGAACGTGACGCTGCTTGGGAAGGAAGAAGAAAAATCTTGATGGATCGCCTCAACGGAGAGAGGGAGACCAATGCTCACCTGCGGCGCAAGAACGACCAGCTCTCTGCAGTCAACCTGGAAGCACAAAACCAGCTTGAGAAGATCAGATAGGAGGCTGCAAAGCTGGATCAACTAAGAGGAGAGCAGGTGCGAAGGATGGAGGTGAAGTTGGACCAGCTCAACACACAGATCACCAATGAACACTAGGAGCAGTCCCACCTACACCGCGAGCTCAAGGACAAGCAGCAACAGCTCATGGCTATAACCCTCCATTAGGGGGAGAGCCTGGAAGATATGGAAAAGAGAGCGAAAGAATGGGCTGACCATAACAAGAGGAGAATACGGGACCTGGCACACTGGCTGGCCAAAGCAGAAGGAGATAGAGTGTTGGCTGAGAATTAGGCAGAGGCGGCCCAGCTCTCCATGATAGCCCAACAGCACACCTTCCTCAACACGCTGCTCCACTCCACCAAACCGGAAGAAAACGAAGCCAATAATCAGTTGTTGCAGAAGAAGCTAGCCATTGCACGCAGAGCCCTAACAGCTAGCCTGCATGTACCATTGCAGCTAGGAGGCCCGTCGTAGAGCCTGGAGGAGCAAAGAAGTTGTCTTGCACAAGTAGGCCTCACGGTGTAGGAAATCGATGAACTCCGCTTCACAGAGGCGAAGGCGCAAGAAGACGTGCAAGCAGAGGGGGGTGAACCAAAGTTTGATTTGGGACCTCAGGAGGAGGACTACGTCCCACCACCCCCTCCTCCACAACAAGATGAAGTGCAACTCCCTGACACATTTGCTGAGAGGAAAGCAGCCCTGGCTAAGCACTGGAGAGAAATGGTAGAGAAGGCAAGGAAAAAGCTGAACGTTAGACCTGTTCCAAGACAACCTGCCCCTCTCCCACCGCGCCCCGAGAATCCCCCCGCTGAATTTCATACAGAGTTGATTATCTGGGAATAGCAGGAATGTACCCGCGATCCCTTCGACTTGAGCTTTGAGCTTCCTGCTACACTAAACAGAGTAATGCCCATTAAACTTGTAAATGATGTAATCGCTATGGGTGCAAGGCTGAACGACAAGTGGCTAGCAGAGCAAGAGGCCAACCCAACTGCTTGGGGAGCCGAGGACCACGAATTTTGGCAGGATAAAGTCCTCCAGGTGCCTAGATCGGTGGAAGGCTATAATTGCCAACCCACCTGGAGAAGACACATTTTTAATGTCAACCTTGACGCTTGGATGGCTTTTTGCAACACCCTCCCTTCTGAGAGGAACGACCCCATTTTCATGCCGTATCCTCGAAGGGTAGGAGTGGATTTTAATCCATCCATCCACGGAAGGTTCGACTTCCCCATCATCTATAATGCCAATAGCACCTCCTATAAGGATGCCCTTGTATTTACCCTCCCTGATTTGTATAGTTCTATAGATAGATTCCTTAGCGAGTTCACCTCCTGCCCTGACCCCGCCTTTATAACAACTTGTAATTACCTCAGACTAATTAGGGTCCTAGTCCACCAAGAGCCTGCCCCTCAATAAGGCCACCTCCCACCCCTTTTCTTTGACCCCAATGCCATAGACAACAGCACCATGACTCGTCTCATGATGCACGCTACTCTTTTGCCATCCTTCTGTGTTGCAGTGCTTGAGGATATGAGCAATAGCAAATTCACACAGTGCAACCACCCCTTCCTTTCCACCACCACTCTCAAAACCCGCCTCAATCTCAAGGGCTACTTGCTGAGTCATAGATTCCTTAACAAGGCCCCCCGCCCTCCACAATCCCCTACCTGCCATTCGGATGACGAGGATTAAACTCCCGTCATTCCCTTGTATCACATGTATCTATGTATAAGCCTCTTTTATTTCAAAAAAAAAAGGAGAGAGAGAGACCTTCGCAAGATCCGCGTGCAACTCCCCTTTGCCTCGTTGTGCACCACAGGCACTGAACCTAGGGTTCTCCCTAGCCCCTCCCCCACTTCACGCTTAGGGCACATCAAGGGCAGGACTTTCAGACCTGTCACCCTAAGACTTGCACTGCACCTCGAATGACACACGAATTGGGTCCTCAAGTATGGACATTTCCAAGGGCTTGCCCAAGGTTAGACCCATCTCCCAGTTCCACTCCCATGGGCACCACGCACTACACGGAGAGGCAAACACACCCCTTAGGGAGTGCACAACTTTTTTTACAGGTTATGTTCGAGCTTCAACACAACTGGCTACTTAGCTGAAGCAGATCACCCATGGCATCCTTGAATGACCAAAATCTATTCCATATGCCAGACATGACACCATTGCTGTTGTTTTAGGAGCTTTTCTGCATTGGAAGTGAACGGACTAACGTGCTTCCTGCCGCCAACCATCTGCCTGCTGATGGCTACCATAATTGAACCAAATCAAGCAAAAGGAGTACTCAGTAATAGACTTGCCATTGGCATAGATCTTGGAACCTCATCTTTCACGGATGCATGCCCAACGCCTCAAGATCTACGGATCGCTTATTGATTCCACAAGCCTGAAGAATTTCAATGCAAGGTTGAAGATCTTCAATGCAGAACTGAAGACCTTCAACTCAAAGACAATGATCTTTAAATCAAAGACACAGATTTTCAATGCAAAAACAAACCATATCATTGTCCAGGCAGAGTTCGGGAGGGGTGGGGACTTCTCCAGGATAAATCCCTCCAATACCATCCTCCTAAAGGATTGCTTATTGCTTCAAGCGTTTCTGATGCTCAAGGGACGACCGGCTACATAATGGACGCCACGACTGTGTGAAAGATGCCGAGCATCTCCATGAAGCCTAAAGCACGCCGGAATTTCTCCTGGTCATCGTCATTAAACTCCATCACCTCTCATTCACACAACCACTGAGTAAGCAGTACCATCCACCTACCAGTTCTGCCTAGCAGCAAACCTAACTAGCCACTACTTCCCACTGTAGTGCCATGGGACTGGCACTTGGCTAGGAGGGGGTAATGTTATCGTGTTTCCCGCAGCACAAGAGGAGCGGAAAATGGAAAAAAGGAAATAGCAAAAAAGACGTAGGATAAAAGCAGAAAAAGGCGCCTTGACTGGTTACCAGACCTTGAAAAATTTAAATGTTCGGGCACGACCCTCAGAAAGTCTCAATGTCACCCCGAGACAACAAAAGAGTAAAAGGCGCACCATTAAAATGTGGAAGCGCTCCCGAATCCTTGTAAAAGAGCTCCAGGCTCGCTCCTGTGCAAAGTGTATGCATTAGTTGGGAATAGGATAAATTAGAATGGTGGGAAATGGGAAAAAGGGCCTAGGCTATGGCTGGCCATGTAAAAAAGGGAAAAGGGGATGACCGCCCAAAAAGGATTTAGGGCTTTGTATATAAAGTTGAAAAGTGAATGAGAAGCTAATTCTTTGGTGTGTGGCAAAAGGAGTCTTCTTCTTCCTCTCTTCTTCTCCCCTTCTTGCTTGTGTGTGCTCTTAAGAGAGAGTGTGTGAGGGAGTGAGTGTGTGGGAGTGAGGGATCAAGAGGGTGAAGCTCTTCACCATCTCCTCTTCTCTTCTTCTCTTCTCTTCTCTTCTCTCACGCGCGTGGCTATGGAGGATGGAGCTTGGAGATGGAGGAGGCTTGAGGATGCTTGAGCTAGCATCAAGGATCATGGAGCTACCGAAGTGCAAGAGAGAGGAGGGTACTCGATCAAGCATCAAGGTAAGCTCACTACACTCGTAGGATCGACGGCGTGTCAGCTAGGTGAGAGATAGCCATTAGAGCTTGCTTGAAATGCTTGAAACAATAAGCGGTCCGTGGGTCTTGGCAGTTGAGTGAAAACTCCCACAGGAACTAGCACAAGGAAAGAGTGGGGATACCATAGCCATCGGGCAGAAAAGACCAACTACAGATGCCGAGTCTAGGCAAGAGCCGAAATAAAAAAATGGAAGCCTCGACCACCCCAATCCCCGCCACTATGACGCCACCCGCAAACCATGATGAGTACATTGATGAATTGCTCTCTCAGTTAGAGAGGGCAAGGGAGGAAAGGAGGATAGCAGTGGTCAAGTTGGAAGTAGAAAGGGAAGCGGTAGTGGCCTCCCAGCTCTAAAAGACAAGGCAAATGGCTATGCAACAAAATGAAATTCTCGACCTGAAACAAGAACTAAAAACCAAAGAAGAAAAGGAGTAAAGCTGGCGGGGACAACTCATAGATGAAAATCAAGAGCTCGAGAAGATGCAAGGAGAGTATAAGATTTTGATCATGCAACACGATGATCTAGCAGCAAAAATAGGTCGAATCAAACGGGGCATGAAAGAGTTTACCGTAGGGGAGGAAGGAAGGAAGCGAGAAGAGGAGCAACACCACCAAGAAAAGGAAACTATGACCGAAAGGCTGAGCCTTGAAAGAGAGGAGAAGGAGAGAATGAGCAAGGAATTGGATGGTCAGGAGTGGAGGCTCATGGCCTTGGTGCGAAGACAGGGAGAAGGCATGGAGGAAATGAAAAAGAGAGCCAAAGAGTAGGCATGCCAAAATGAGCAAAGAGTGAAGACCCTGGCACGTCGCCTAGCTCTCGTGGAAAAAGAGAAAGTTCTAGCATAAGGCAGAGTAGAGGCAGCCCAAGTAGCCTTCAATACCCAACAATGAATCTTCCTGAATACCCTAATGGATGCCACTTTTGCGAAGGAAGGGGAGTCCTTGGAGGTAGTAAAAAAGAAGCTAAGCATAGCACGCAGAGCTCTGCGAGTAGAGCTACACATGCCCTCCCAACCCATTGCAATTGGGCTAAGCTCGAAGGAACAACGTAGGTACCTGCTATTGGCCGGCCTAAACCCCTAGAAGATTGATGCTCTGGGGTTCGTAGAAGAGGTACAACAGCAAGAGCACCCAGGGAGTGAGGTTGAACTACAAATTGACCTAGGCAGATTCGAAGAAGAAGTGGTCCCACAACCCTCTTCACCCCATCTTAAAGGGTAGGGGCAGCCAACAGACGCCTCCGCAGAAAGGAAAACAACCCTGAGGGAGAAGAGGAGGAAATTGGTGGAAGAAGCCAGACAAAGATTGAGGGCTAACCCTATGGCCCAGCCGTCTTCTGTACCCCTCTCGCCATGCCCAAATGACATGCCGACCAATTTTCATGCGGAGATCATAATCTGGGAGAGATAAGAAAAGGACAAGCAGCCCTTCAACTTCAGCTTCCTCATCCCCAATGCCCTGCGCAGAGTCCTTCCCCCTAAAATAGTGGACGAGTTGATCAACGTCAGAAGCTGGCTAAGCCAAGAGTGGATGAAGGAAAGAGAGAAAAATCCCACACTCTGGGGCACCAAGGATGCGGAATACTGGCAAAATAAAGTTTTTGAAGTGCCTCGGTCCATGCCGAATATGAGTGCCAACCACTGTGGCAGAGGCGCATCTACGACGACAATGTATTCGCATGAATGGCTTTCTGTAACACTCTCCCTTCGGAGAGGAACAACCCTACCTACATGGTGTACCGTCGTAGAATAGGAGTAGACTTCGATGCAAACACCCATGGCCATTATGACTTCCCTGTCATATATAACCCCTGTACCACCACCTTAGCTCAGGCCCTCACCTTCACCTCCAATAGCTTAGATGCCACCATGACACGCTTTATTGTTGATTTCTCCTCCTACCTAGATCCCGCCTTCATTACCACTTGCAACTATCTTAGGCGCCTAAAAATCCTACTTAGGCAGGACCCCACCCCAACCAAACATGGCCTTCCCCCACTCTTTTTTGATCCTAACGCAATTGATAGTTGCGTGATGACCCACCTGATGATGCGAGGTAGCCTCCTCCCTTCTTTCTGCCTCGTTGTTCTTGAAGATATGAGCGACAACCAATTCACTCGCTGCAGCCATCCATTCCTCTCCACCACTCCCCTCCAGGTCCGCTTGAACCTTAAGAATTTCATGTAGAGATGGATATTTTTGAGCCATTCCATTAAATCTCCTTCACCACCCCCTCCTGAGGATGAGGACTAACAATTCCCTACTACCAAACCCCACCAAAAAAAAAGAGGAAAGAAAGAAAGAAAGAAAGAAAGTAAAACGTATCTGCACGCAAGTCGCGGCACATGGCTCACATTTGCTACACTTAGGGGTCCTTAAGTTAGGCACATCCAGTGACCTTGGTTGGTCTGCTCCATTCCTAACCCCCTAGCCCTTTTTGCCTCCCCACTTCACGCTTAGGACATCCCAAGGGCAGGACACACCTAAGGAGGTGACACCAGCCTCCTTGGGTTAGACCTGTCACCCTAAGCTACACACACCGCACCTCCCCTTACACGAACAGGGTTCTCAAGTGTGGGACATCACCAAGGATTACCTAGGATTAGACCCAACTCCCTATTCTACCAACACGAGCATCAAACACTGCACGGCGAGGTAGACACCCCCATTAGGTCGAGCACCTTCTCTTTCCAAGTACAACAGGATGTTGCGACCCATCAACTTCAGAGGCCCCCATCATCCACTCTACGCCCCTTAATTCTCCACCCCAATCGTTCTCGAAGCTTCCCAATCACACAAGTCCCCCAGCCCTCACCTAGAATCCACCCTTCCACAAAAGAGACCTCGTAGTGCCATGGGACTGGCACCCATCTCAGAAGGGGTAATGTTAATATCAGTTCAAGATGACATAAAAATGACAAAAAAATGAAGCAAAAAGCAGAAAAATAAAAAGAGCTGGGGTGCAAAGGCGACCCTTAAAAGAGGAGCAGAGGCGAAAGGAAAATTTCAAAGAGAATGCGCCTCAAAAAACTCTTATAAAAGAGCGCCAAGCTTTATTTTAAGAGTGCCGGACTCTCACCCATGCAATTTGTAAAGGTAGATGGGTGGTAGGAAGGAAGCTAGGAAGATAGGAGAACAATGGGAAAAAGGGCCTAGGCCACAACCGGCCATGTAATGGGCGCCCATGGAATTTTAGGGCTTGTATATATAAAGTTCAAAAAGTGAATGGCTCTCACCCGTGCAATTTGTAAAGGTAGATGGGCGGTAGGAAGGAAGCTAGGAAGATAGGAGGACAATGGGAAAAAGGGCCTAGGCCACAGCCGGCCATGTAATGGACACCCATGGAATTTTAGGGCTTGTATATATAAAGTTCAAAAAGTGAATGGAAGCTCATTCTTTGGTGTGTGGCTAATAAGAGACCTCTCTTCTTCCTTTCTTCCCTTCTCTTTGCTTGTGTGTGTGTGCTCTTGAGGGAGGGAATGTGAGAGTGTGAGGGAGTGAGTGTGTGGGAGTGAGGGATCATAGGGTGAAGCTCTTCACCATCTCCACTTCTCTTCTTCTCCTCTCTTCTCCTTACTCGCGCAAGCATGGCCGTGGTGGATGGAGCTTGATGGAGGAGGCTTGAGGGTGCTTGAGCTAGCATCAAGGATCGTGGAGCTACCAGTGTGTGTGATGGAGGAGGCCACTCATTTCGACATTGAGGTAAGCTCACTACATTCGTAGGTTTGAAGGCGCGTCGGCTTTGTGAGAGGTAGCCATTAGAGCTTTCTTGGAATTCTTGAAGCAATAAGTGGTCCGTGGGTCTTGGCGATTAGCGAGAGCTCCCATAGTCTCCACTTTGTTTTCAAACCTGTCTCTGTAGTCTGATCCTCTAGCAAATCATCTAGCTTCTCTTAAAGCTCAGGATTAGCTGCCTGTAGAAACAATTCAATTTTTTGGCTTGCAAGAGCTTGCTGTTCTACAAGATCCAACAGCTCAAATCGACTTTCAAATTCTCTTAACAATTCTGTAGCCACAAGACCCTTATTGGGTTGTAAAACCCACTCCTTAAAAGTCTTGTACGTAATCAAATTGATATCTTCAATGTAAAATTCTTCCCTTAGTGTCTTCTTGAAAGCTATCCAATCAGCATCCTACAAGTATAATTCAATAATCCGTGCTTTCAGTTCATGTATAGTAACACGTACAAAATACTGGCTCCATGCAGGTTGAGCCATCCCAAAGAATTCCATCTTTTGAGCATAGATATGTACATATGCAGATACATTCTTGCCATTGAATAACTTCACCTTATGCTCAACTGCTTGCAAAGCATTCATCACAACACTATCTATTTGAAAAAAAGCTTGCATCACATGTTGGTGTTGTTGTTGTACTTGCATAAGCATATTCATTTTTTGCACCAACTATTGCAAAACATCACTGGAGATTGTGTTTGAAGATTCTCCCATCTTGTCTTTCCTTCTTCTGACGACCTTTCACGTCGGGTTCACCAATGTTGGAGGGGTTTTTGTCGAAAGGTCGAATCCACTGGGGATTAGAGATAGAAGGAAGTAGAGATAGGAGATGGAAGAGAAGAAAGAGAATAGACAAGCGGTAAACACCACAAAGACAAAGCACAATGAATTGAATCAATAGGTGTTGAAAGTGTTGAGATGGCAAGCTCAACACGTGCATACATTGATGCTGGACCGCCTGGCTAGATGAGTCTACACATCTACACTTAGCACGTTGGTGGTCATTATGATACTCACATGGCCACTGACTTATCACTTATTATATTTAGTTTGTTACACCTACCTACAACTGGCAAAGTTATAGCGCCAGTCAATTAGTGTAGTCGGTTATGCACTGTTTGACTTAGAAGGCCACTTTCCTTTATGTTGTATCTTATCTATACTTTGTGTACATTGTATAGTGTGTGGAAGAAGAAGAAGAAACCAGCAAGAAAATGTTTTGGCCTCCATCTCTCTTCTTGTGTTCTTGAGTGAGCTTCCTCTTGTGTATACAGTGTGTGTTTGGCACTGCAGCTCAAGCAAGTCCCCCCACCACGCGATTCTTGACATGGTATCAGATCTGTGCCACTGAGAGAGGCTGATTTAGAAGGCTAAATTAAAGGAGAAAAAGCAAGATTCGAGCAAGCAAGCAATAGGTAATAAGCTCTTCCATTCTTCCAGTCTCTCTCTTGGATAGTGCCTGTGGAGGCACCGGAAGCAGGGTCGAGCAAAAATCTCAGATTGCTGTGAGATTTGGTGTGCAAGCAGATCATTGTATATTCTATAGATTGGTCCTTTAGGGCTTTCCTGCAGTTATTTTGGGCGTCTGAGGCCGTTTCAAGCCTCGTTTTAGAACTGCAAGGTTATGGACAACCGTTTTAAGGTACACTGTGATTTCGACTGTATTGACCGAAAGTGGATGTGCAGGTTATAGATTGCGAATCTGTAAGTTTTGAGATGTTTGTAGGAAGCAAACATAAGGTTTATCTGCAAACAGGTTGTAGATTACATGTACTATTGAGCAATTAGTGAAAAAGGTTGCTAGTGTATTACTGTGCACGTGTTGTGAAAGATTGCAGAAGGCTAGCTTGCTGTGTTGTATCCTTGTTTGTGATAATGGCAGAGAACAGTGGAAATCCCATTATTAAGAAGCTCGACAAGAACAAATACCCTTCATGGAAGTTCTGTGTGACGAACTTCCTTATTGGAAAGGGCCTTTATGAGTTTGTCTCAGGTGAAAAAAAGGAGCCAGAGTCCGACTGCAGATGAGTTAAAAGTATGGAAATAATAGAATGCGAAAGACAAAAAGGTGATGTACTAATTATCTGCAGTTATTGATAATACTATACTGGGACATATCAGGAATGCAGAAACTTCACATGCAGCTTGGACAATTTTTGAGAGCATATTTTCTGTCCCCTTTCCAGTATCTATTGGCCAAATGGTAGAGTGGGGGGTGTAGGTCCGATTCAATGCAAAAGGTTGTTTTGTAGAAGACGTTAATGATAAGTGGTCACAAAAGGAAGTGGAGTTGACTGAATGTTCACTTTAGATGCTGGAATTCCTGCAATGGATGCTACTATGTATGCTAAAGGAAAAGGAGTAGTTGCATATATTGAAATATGGCATAAACGTATTAGACATGCAAATGTGCAAAGGATGAAATTAATGCAGTCCAGAGGATTGGTTACACGGTTGCCTTCTTTTAGAGTTGCAGAATTGCATAAAGTCTGTGAAGCATGCCAGTTTGGTAAGCAGGCGAGACAACCCTTCTCGCATGATAGAGAAGTGAGCGGAAATATACTGTTGGGGGTAAAGGCGCCTCCGCCGTGCCGCCCCGTGTATTACTACACTGACAGTACCCGCCACTGCACACTGCAGGTGGCGGGCGCCCGTCACGTCACTTTATTCTTTATTCTTTTAGTGACAGTTTGAATAAAGGAAGGCCCGGTCACACATTGTGACTGTTGGAGTTCCCATTTCTTGTCTCTCTCTTTCTTGCTCTTGCTCTCCCGCCATAGCTCGCGTGCAAGCTTCGATCCTTCTCACCTTTCAACTGGTATCAGGGCTTGGCATTCTCTTGCTCGAGCTCGACTCGGTGCTTCCCGACCTTCGCATCGACTCGCTTCACGCATTGGGTCTCCATCCCGGCAGCCATAGCCGACCTCTTGAGCTCCCGACTCTCCCCGGCTTCCCGAGCTCCATCCTGGCCTTCTTGAGCTTCATCAGGGCCTTGCCCTTGAGGTATTGCTTCAGCATTTACAGGCATTTGAGTGTATTCTCAGATTGAAACAGGGCAGGAACAAAGGGCAGCCACTCTTCTTGAGCTCCATAGCTCATATCTTCCCTCCCCTTTGCATTGGGCCTTCATGGCTTGGTATGTGCCTACCTTGGGCCATCATTGAGCCCCCCATTACCCCCTTTTCAGCCCATGTGGAGCAACAGCAAGTTCAGCACCAACAGGGAAGATTGCATCATTTTTTCCAGGCTGTGAGCACTCATCTACTTCAGCTCCACACTTGGCCATTGCTTCTTGCTCTCTACCTTGATCAAGAGGGCTATAGACTTCATGTTTGATGTCATTCAAGCTTTGGGTATTGGTCTTGATCTTTCAGGGCTGATTTCTTCAGATTTGGGACTGTCATAAACTGTCATAACAGGCTGAAAACAGGGCAGCACCATTGGCATTAGCATTTGTTGCTTATACTCCATTCCGGTTGTGCTATTTGATGCCCGTATGCGGTCTACATGATGCCTAGTGCCTTGGGAATGTATGCACATGATTATGCCATGATTTTGGCTTGAAATATTGGCTGATTTGGGACTGTTATTTACTGTTATACAGTGCTGGAAACAGGGCAGCCACACTTGGCATTGGCATTTAATGCTTATACTCTACTCCGGTTACCTTGTTTGATGCCCGTATGCGGTCTACTTCCTACCCGGATGTATTGGGGATGTATGCATTTGGTTTGACCATGATTTTGGCTTGAATTTGGGGCTGAAATCTACTGTTTAGAACAGTAAATACATGCTGGAATAACAGTGGGCTGAAGGTACTTTACATGCTTTGGCACTTACCTACCGATACCGGATGTATGCTTTGAGCTTTGGCATGATATCTCTGACATTTGGGGACGACTTGGAGCATATGTATGAGATTATGGGATGCTTTTGAGCTTCGCATTAGCTCCGTCTTCACTGGCATTTGGACCGACTCGGCATGCTCGTGGACCGCCTATGCCTCATGTCTCTGCTTGACAGTTAGGCTTTTGCATTACATGCTTTGGTTCGTGACATATGCTATTTGGTTCGTGTATGCCATACCGACATTTGGAGCTTGGATTTGGATGTATTTGAGCATTCCCAGCTTACTTGATCACTGATCTTGGTTGCTATTTGGATGTCATTGAGTTGACCGAGAGCTTATTTGGGCTTATGTATTGCTTCATGGTTAATACGACCGGTGCTTCATGTATGTCATGCTCTCTCGGATGCGCTTGATGCATTGACAGGGTCACTTATCACTGGTGCTTTCTCTTGGGTTGTTTGAGCTTCTGAGCTCGCTTTGTATGCCTTTTGTGCCAGTGGGAGCATTTTACATGCTTTCTTGACCTTTGACAGTTGCATGCTATTGGAGCACTTACATGTATTTGAAGCAGTTTATGTCTTGAGCAGCTACATACACATTGAGACTTTGGGATCATACTCCGATCTTTATGGATATGCATTGATGTACTCTTGGTTCAGAGGATGCTTATGAGCTGAGTCTCATATTTGGATCTTTCTCTTTGAGCAGATACCTATTTGTGTCAGGTTTTGGCAGTTACAAGAACACTTTGCCTAGAGTGTCTGGGGGTGTGCCTTTCACTGGCAGATGTTATTTTGACATGCTTGGTGTTGAGCTCATGTTCTTTTCACTGTCATTGGCCTTGCTTATGTCCGTTTCATGCCGGCTTTGGACCTAGCATTGTTTGCTTGACATTGGATCCTATTTTGGGACAGTTTGCTCTCTAGACTGCATACCTGCAATTTATTACAGCAAGCAGTTATTGGTGGACTGAGGTGTACTTTTCATGCTGAAATATCCTGATTTGGTGTACCGCACCTAGTACTAAGTGGGCAGCAACTTTTGGCACACTTTGCTCACCCTTTGGACCCCGTTTTGGTCATTTTTGGGCAGTTTCTGCAGTAAAACAGCAAGCAGTTTTGGACTGTTTGGGCATTTCCAGCCTGCATAATGGCATCATCTTCGCATGATAGTGCCATCTTTAACATTACAAAGTTGGATGGTACCAACTACTCTTACTGGAAGAGTCAAATATGGCAGGTTTTGGTGCAGAAATCTCAGATTAAGCCACTTCGGTTGAGTGGGGAGCAGCCTGAAACTATGGACAATGACGACTGGCTTGAACTTGATGAGCTATGCAAGTCCACGATTGTATTGTCTCTCACTGAACAGGTACATTATAATGTATTTGAGGAAGCACAGAGTGCATGGGATCTATGGAATAAGATCAAGAATCTTTATGATAAGAAAAGTCCGGCGAGTCAGATGTACTGGTTGAAGCAGCTTATGGATCTGCGCATGAAGGATAATGCGACTATGTCTGCTCACTTGAGCCAGTTCCATGCTATACTGAAGAACCTGACTTCGCAGGATATCACCTTTGGAGAGGAAGTAACTCCTCTTTTCTTGCTTGGAACTCTGAATGAGTCATGGGATGTATTCCGCACTGCTCTTTGTGCCTCTAGTGCTACTCTAAAATTGGCAGATGTTGAGAGTGCTCTTCTTCAGGAAGAGGTGAATCGCAAAAACTTGGATGCCTCTCGTGGTAGTCATGCTTTGACAGTTAGAGGCAGGAATGACAGGTATGACCGTGGTAATGGCCGAGGCCGTGACTCGCAGAAGGGTCGGTCTAAATCTCGTGGTGGCAAGTCGCGTAGTAAGTCGCGTGGACGCAATGCAAATGTCACTTGTCATCATTGTGGGAAAAAGGGCCATATTAGACCACAGTGTCATGAGTTGCGCAATGAGAAGCGCAAGGATAAGGGGAAAGATAAAGTGCAGGAGAAGTCTTCTGATCGCAGCATAGTACCTGCGAAGTCCAACGTCAAGATTGAGGAAATTAATGTCACGCAGACTGAAGAGTCCGATGGTGGTGATGAGTTTATACTTGCAGCTAGTTCTTCTGATGCTTCACACTTGACTGAGACACCTAGTATGTATGCACAGTGCTGGTTATTGGATTCAGGTGCGTCCTTCCATGTGACGCCTTACCGTGAGTGGTTTCACTCTTACTGTACTGTATCTGGATCAGTCAAACTTGGAGATGACAGGTCTCTTGATATTGTGGGCTGTGGAGATATTCAGTTGCAGTTTTCCACTGGCAGTTCCTTTTTGCTCAGGGATGTACGTCATGTACCTGCGCTTACGCGTAGTCTTATGTCTGCAGGACAGTTGGATGATGCAGGATTTCATGTCTGTTTTGGGGATTCTGCCTGGAAGATTACCAAAGGCAGACTTGTGCTTGCTAGAGGCGCCAAGGCTGGCAGCCTCTATCCTCTTGTTGTATCTGGGTCTTCTGTAGACCATGTTTTGGCAGTGGGCTCTATCCCACATGTATCACTTTGGCATGCCCGTTTGGGGCATATGTCTTTGAAAGGAATGAAAATGTTATCTGGTTTGCAGTATCTTCCGCCTTTGGATTATGCATGTTTTGACTCGTGTGATCATTGTCTTTATGGTAAGCAGAATAGGTCTACGCATAAGAAATCGGGTAGGCCACGCATGAGTGAGCCCTTGGCATTGGTGCATTCCGATGTTTGTGGGCCTATGCCTTGCATGTCTATGGGTGGCGCAAAGTACTTCGTTACCTTCATTGATGATTTTTCTAGGAAAGTGTGGGCTTATCCCATAAAGCAGAAGTCCGATGTCTTGGCAGTTTTTCAGAGATGGCTTGCTCTTGTTGAGAACCAGACTGGGTATAGGCTGAAATGCCTTAGGACAGATAATGGGGGAGAATATGTCTCGCATGCTTTTGAGCAGTTTTGTGATGACAGGGGTATTAAGCGTCAGTTGACCGCCCCTTACAACCCACCCCAGAATGGTTTGGCTGAGCGCATGAACAGGACTATTCAGGAGCGTGTGCGCTCTATGCTTAGCCATGCAAGCCTACCCCCGAGTTTTTGGGCTGAGGCAGTTAGTACGTCAGTGCATGTCATAAACCGATCGCCTTCCAGTGGATTGGATTTCCAGGTTGCAGAGGAAGTTTGGGCTGGTAAGCCACCCTCTTATGCGCATCTCCGTGTCTTTGGATGTGAGGCATTCTGCCATGTGCCCAAGGACAAGAGGAGTAAATTGGATCCAAAGAGCATTAAATGCATATTCCTTGGCTATGGTGAGTCAGGAGAGATGGGCTATCGCCTATGGGATCCGCAGGCGCGGAAAATAGTACGCAGCCATGATGTCGTCTTCCATGAAGACAAGATGCACAGGCAGCCTGAGAAGGTGGTTGAGATCCGCAGAGTGATCTTTCAGGAGGAGCCTAAAGCTCCAGCACAGCCAATAGTACAGCCTGCAGCAGTTCCTCCACAGGGCCAGGATGTTGGACAGGTAGTTAGACAGGCAGCAGAGCCTGCGGTGAGACGGTCTGCTAGAGATAGACGTCCACCTGATAGATTTCAGCCCTCTATGCATTATGTTTTGGTTACAGATGTAGGAGAGCCTTTCACTTATGATGAGGCTATGCGTAGGGGTGACAGTCACTCCTGGGAGAGGGCTATGCAGTCTGAGATAGACTCCCTGCATAAGAATGAGACTTGGGATTTGGTTGCCTTGCCTAAGGGCAAGAAGGCTTTGCCATGCAAGTGGGTGTACAAGCTGAAAAGTACCCCTGGACACCCCAAGCCGGCATACAAGGCTAGATTGGTAGCAAAGGGTTTTAAGCAGGAACATGGTGTGGACTTTGATGAGGTCTTCTCTCCTGTGGTTAAGATGACCACCCTGCGCTTAGTCTTGGCTTTGGTTGCACAGCTTGACTTAGATCTATATCAGATGGATGTCAAGACGGCTTTTCTACATGGGGACTTGCATGATGAGATCTATATGGATCAGCCTAAGGGCTTTGCAGAACCTGGCAGGGAGCACCTAGTGTGCAAGTTGAAGAAGAGCTTGTATGGCTTGAAGCAGGCACCTAGGAAATGGTATCATAAGTTTGATGCCTTTATGCAGTCACAGGGCTACAGCAGGAGTGCTATGGATCCGTGTCTTTACACAAAGAAAGCCCGTGATGGCAGTTTGCTTATCTTGGTACTCTATGTTGATGATATGCTGATAGTAGGGAAAGCTCATGATGAGCTAGATGCTCTTAAATCTCAGCTAAAGAAGAGCTTTGAGATGAAGGATTTGGGACAGGCCTCACATATACTTGGGATGCGCATTAAGCGCGATAGGCATCAGGGACTTTTGTATCTCTCACAGCGGGAGTACATTCATAAAGTCCTTGAGCGCTTCCGCATGCAGGACGTAAAGCCTATTGGCTGTCCATTACCTTCTTATGTGAAGGTATCACAGGCTGATTGTCCGCAGACAGATGAGCAGAGGGCCGAGATGGCCAAGATCCCTTATGCATCAGCCGTGGGCAGTTTGATGTATGCCATGATAGCCACTCGTCCAGATATTGCACATGCAGTTGGTGTTGTGGCACGCTATATGGCTACACCTGGCAGCAGACATTGGGATGCCGTGAAGGGTATCATGAGGTACCTGAAGGGCACATCAGATATGTGTATTTGCTATGGCAGCCAGGATACAGGGGTCGTGGGGTACACTGACTCCGATTATGCAGGACATGCAGATAGTAGGAAGTCCACTTCTGGCTATGTATTCACCTATGCTGGAGGGGCTATCTCTTGGATGTCCAGGGTTCAGAAGTGTACGGCTTTGTCTACCACTGAGGCCGAGTATGTTGCAGCCACTGAGGCTTGCAAGGAGGCCATATGGTTAGGCCGTCTAGTTGCTGACCTTGGGATTGATGCTACACCTACACTGCATTCGGATTCTATGAGTGCCATTCAGTTGGCTAAGAATCCGGTCTTCCATGCGAAGACGAAACACATTGAGGTGAGGTATCACTTCATACGTGGTGTCGTGGAGGACAGGTCTGTTGACCTTGTCAAGATCTCCACTGACGAGAATCCTGCAGATTTGCTCACGAAGAGCCTCACTACTGAGCGCTTTGCCTTCCTCAGGAGGTTGATGGGCGTTGGATGAGATGTCACCTTTCCTCACCTATGTACATTTGTACTGTCTTTTCTTTTTCTTTTCTCTCTCACTAGGGCAGATTCGCCTTTAAGTGGGAGGTTGTTGGGGGTAAAGGCGCCTCCGCCGTGCCGCCCCGTGTATTACTACACTGACAGTACCCGCCACTGCACACTGCAGGTGGCGGGCACCCGTCACGTCACTTTATTCTTTATTCTTTTAGTGACAGTTTGAATAAAGGAAGGCCTGGTCACACATTGTGACTGTTGGAGTTCCCATTTCTTGTCTCTCTCTTTCTTGCTCTTGCTCTCCCGCCATAGCTCGCGTGCAAGCTTCGATCCTTCTCACCTTTCATATACTTGATGTAGTACATACAGATGTTTGGGGGCCTACACAGAATGTATCTCTTGGTGGCAGCAAATACTTTGTCATATTTATTAATGACTGTTCAATGAAGCTATGGGTATACTTCATGAAGGAAAAGAGTGATCTGTTTGGGCACTTCAAATCTTTTAAGGTAGTTTTTGAAACAGAAATAGGCTTAAAAGTAAAGTGCTTGAGATCAGATGGAGGGGGAGAGTATCTCTCTAATGAGTTCAGTGGTTTCTTGAGGACTCATGGGATAAAGAGGCAATTTACTTTGCAGGTATACCCCATAGCAAAATGGTGTTTGCAGAAAGAAAAAACAGGCATATTGCAGAAGTTGCACGGGCATTAATGGCTGAAAAGAATATGCCCAAACATTTTTGGTCTGAGGCTATCCATACTGATGTCTACATTATGAACAGAACTCCCATAGCTGCAGTTCATGGGATGACTCCTGAAGAGTGCTTTACTAGAAAGAAGCCTGATGTATCGCACTTGAAGGTATTTGGATGTATTGCATATGTTCATGTGCCAAATGAGCTATGGAAGAAGCTTGATCCAAAGGCTGAAAAATGTATTTTTATTGGGTACTCTTTAGAGCAGAAAGGGTATCATTGTTATAACCCTATCACAGGTGAGTTCAGAGTGACCAGGGATGTTATCTTTGATGAGATGGGAAGTTGGTATATACCACCTGGTGATGTTTTGGATGATGACAATGATCAGGAGAGCTATGTGTAGAAAGATAAACAAGAGTCAGGAGTCTTAGTGGACCAAAAACATCATCTGGTACTACACCTACAGTGAGCCCTTGGTCTGGGAGACTAAGGAGTAGCCCCACATCTTCAGGTGGATCTAAGTGTTACAGGGAAGGACAAAGGAAAGAAAAAAGTGATGGATGGTAATGATGCATCTACCTGTCATTTGGGATTTGATGGAGATTCTAGTGGTTCGGAGAGTTTAGATGATGAGCTTGGCATTCCTTCAGTCAGGACGCCAAGTGTATAGAGAGCTCATAGTAATGTAAAGGCTCCATTGAGTGATCCGGTGGTACGCAGATCTAGCAGGGTCAGATACCCTATTAAAAGATTTGGTTTTGAAGGTTATGCAGCTTACCATTATGCTTATATGGTGAAACTAGTTGAGGATGTTGAGCCCACTTGTTTTGAGGATGCTGTTGGTCATGCTCATTGGGATGTAGCAATGGATGAGGAGATGGCTGCATTAGAAGCCAATAAGACTTGGGATTTGGTACCCTTACCTAAGGGTAAGAAATCTATTGGATGTAAGTGGGTTTACAAAGTCAAGCATAATGCAGACGGTTCAGTTAGCATATATAAGACTAGGCTAGTTGCAAAAGGCTATGCTCAAACATATGGCATAGATAATGAAGAGACATTCAGTCCAGTTGCTAGGATGGCAAGTGTTAGGTGTGTGATTGCCTTGGCAGCAGCCAAAGGTTGGAGTTTGCAGCAAATGGATGTTAAGAATGCCTTCTTGCATGGTGAATTGCAAGAAGAAGTGTATATGGAGCAGCCAACAGGTTATGAGGATTTAGAGCATCCCACATATGTGTGCAGGTTAAAGAAGGCACTCTATGGGCTCAAGCAAGCACCTAGAGCATGGTCTGACAAGATTGGAGAGTATCTTGTCAATATTAGATTTTGTATTTATGATGTCGATCACTCACTTTATGTGAGAAAGGGAGATGCAGGTTTGGTCATCATAGTCATCTATGTGGATGACTTGATTATTACAGGTGACAGTGACAATGTTATTGCTGAAGTTAAGGACTTCTTGAAGAAGAAGTTTGAGATGAATGATTTGGGTGAGCTGAGATACTTTCTTGGTATTGAGGTGATCAGATGTGATGATGGTATATGGCTATCCCAAAGGCAATATAGCTTGGATATGTTACCCAAGTATGGTATGACAACATGTAAGCCTCTTTCAGTACCATTGGAGCAAAATGTGAAGTTGAGTGCTGATGTTGGGGATGAGATAGAAGACTCTACTATGTTCAGGAGGATAGTAGGGAGTTTGATTTACATGACTATCACAAGGCCAGAATTGAGCTATGTTGTTGGCCTTGTCAGTCAGTTTATGCAATGCCTAGAAAGCCTCATTTGGATGCAGTTAGACGTATATTGAGGTACGTGAAGTCCACTTTACATTATGGACTTTTTTATGAGGTAGGTAAGGATGTACAGGTCTTTGGATACACAGATGCAGATTGGGCTGGTAGCATGTCAGACAGAAGATCTACAAGTGGATTCATGCTTTCCCTTGGTAGTGCAGCAGTTACATGGAGCAGCAAAAAGCAACCTACAGTTGCTTTATCGAGTACAAGGCTGAGTATAGAGGTGATGCTATGTCAGCATGTGAGGTGGTATGGCTGCAAAAGTTATTAGGTGATTTGGAGGTGCATGGAGATGGTCCAGTTGCCATTCATTGTGACAACATGAGTAGCATATAGCTAGCTAGGAATTCAGTGTTCCATGCTAGGACAAAACACATTGAGATGCACTACCACTTTGTGAGAGAGAAGGTACTTGCAGGAGAGATTGACTTGGTATATGTCAGCACACAGGATCAGATAGCTGACATTTTCACAAAGGCATTGGGTGCAGAGAAGCTTCAAAAGTTCCAAAGCTTACTTGGAGTTGCAGAGATAGAGTTGAGCTTGAGGGGGAGTGTTGAGATGGCAAACTCAACACGTGCGGACATTGATACTAGACCACCTGGCTAGATGAGTCTACACATCTACACTTAGCATGTTGGTGGTCATTATGATACTCACATGGCCACTGACTTATCACTTATTATATTTAGTTTGTTACACCTACCTACAGTTGGCAAAGATATAGCGCCAGTCGATTAGTATAGTCGGTTATGCACTGTTTGACTTAGAAGGTCACTTTCCTTTACGTTGTATCTTATCTATACTTTGTGTACATTGTATAGTGTGTGGAAGAAGAAGAAGAAACCAGTAAGAAAACGTTTTGGCCTCCATATCTCTTCTTGTGTTCTTGAGTGAGCTTCCTCTTATGTATACAATGTGTGTTTGGTGCCGCAGCTCAAGCAAGTCCCCCCACCACGCGATTCTTGTCAGAAAGAACCTGGAATCCTTGCACTACTCAGAAGCAATCTCCAGGTATTAGATCTCCTAGAGCTTCTTCATAGAGAAACAAAATGTGCATCAAAATTATAGCTCCTTCTTTGCTACTCGAAATCCAAATCTGATGGCTCCATTGGCTCTGAAAGGGGGATAAAACCTCAAGACACCTTTACACAGATCTTCCAGATCACTCCTTCTTCCTCTTCCATTTCAAACTATAGTTTTTAGCTTATTTATAGCGATCGTGACACGTGCGATTTTGCCAATCTGTCTTTTTTATGAAAATCCCATAACTAGCTGAAAAAGCAACTTTCTTTTTGCATGGCATCCTAATCTAGAAGCTTTTCTAACTTTTTCAAAATTTTACAATAAATAATATAAAAATTAGGCTAAAATTATCCAAAAATCTAGTATTTTTGGATGATCCATGCTATGGACACTAGCACTAATGACTCACATCACATTGACTCTCTAGATCAATAAAAAAGTCGGATGATGATTCATTCCATGCTTTTTCACACTGTGTCCACATAGCATCACGACATCACTTATGGATCACCTCAGGTACATCTTCGAGCATTTGAAGTTGCAATAAGACATTCCTGAAACGTTCAGTATATTGTGAAATAGGCTCACGATCTCTTTGTTGTTGCAGAAGATCCCACTGTTTGATTACTTTTTTGTGGAATTCAGGTGGAAGAAAATTCTGCAAAAATTTCTTTTGAAAAGCCTCCCAAGTAGTAGGACAATCAATACTTTTGCGAACAACAGTCCACCATAGCGATGCTCTATCCACTAAATGGTTAGTGACACACTTGAGTTTGTCTTTTTCAGCATACTATTCTTCATGGAAATAATCATCAAACTGACTGATAAAAGTGAGAACAGTCTTTTCGACCATCATGTAGCCCATTAAAAGTACGGAATTTGAAATTTCTTTTACTTATCTTAGCTTCTTTCTTGATAGATTGTGCTTCAAGTGTCACATCAATTGTACGTCGTATAACATCTTCGGGTTGCGTTCCATCTTATTTAGCAGTAGATTATTGAAGAGTAGCCAGTTGAGCTTGTAAAGTTTGACGTGCTCTTCATTCCTCTTGAAGCTGCATCATAATTAGGTCTAGTTTTTACTCCATCATTGGTTTTTGGTAAATCATCTTCAGCCATAAAATCTTCCATATTTTGATCGGACATCCTGCAAAATTTCAAACAACCTCACACAATCAAAATCTTGTTAGCGGGATGAGCATAGCTCAAAGTTGGGTTTACAAGGCTTGCTTTGTTTTCTTTTTTATATGGCTTTTTGCAATCTTTCTTCTTTGCGGATACGAAAATTGATGAAGATCTTCTTTCAAGCAGGAAATAGACTGTTTGTATTAGTTTTCTTGATGGAAACTATCTTTGTCAAAGTGCAGGTATGAACAGGGGCTTGCTGGAGTTGTAAAACCGGTTCGAGGTTGATTTGGAGAAGAACTCAATGCGAACGCCTGCTAGGAAGGAAATTTAAAGATAGAAGTCTTTAAGCTTTAGTAACCTTAAAGAACTTAAGCTTTAAATAAAAAGCTTAAGGGGGTCTTTTTTTTTTCTGGCGATGATGATAGGATGGCGGTAGCTTTTCATCGACGCTATCTTCCTGCACAATGTCCTCCCACCGCTGTCATTGAAATTGGAGAGCCTAAGCAAAGCTTAAGCTTTTATAAAGCTCTTAAGCTATTCTTAATGAAATTTTTATTTTTTGTTATCTCTGAGAAGAAAATGACATCCAAAGAAACTTCCCAGGTGGTCCTCTTTTGATAGAGAGTGGTCCTTCGCGATTTGATAGCACAACAGGAGGTTCTTCACCGCCAGGAACACGCTGGCATTGACGGTCGAGATTGATTGTAGAGCCCGTTTGTTCCAAGAGCTCCGTCTTTGCGCAAGATGGTAAGCGATTGGAAGCCCTTGATCTTAGCTTCGCTCTGATACCATTGATGCACAAATCGGATGCTGGATGCGTACGTAGCAAGTGCCGGAAGGTCCCCAAGAACGAAGAACACTACTTTAAGCTTTTTATAAAAAAAAGTTAGACTTGTACGACATGAGGCAAAAAGACCAATTGGGTATAATCTCCCCCCATGCCTTGTGTGAGCGCTTCACAAGGCATGTATTTATAAATTTATTGATCTAAAAAATAGCCCAATTTAACAATAAGCATGCTTTAGCTTTTCCATTTGCTTTTGTCCAAATAAATAATAAAGCGGTTGGGTGGCCTAAAAGTCGGGCTGTGCCCAAATACAATATTCCATAATGAAATATTTAAACCGTGCGCCCATGCGCATACAAAATAATAAATATTTGTCAAGTGCTTCAATAAATAAGTGTGCCTAAATAAATATTAGCTCCACGCCTTTAATAAGAAGATGCTTGCCCATCAAAAATGATAATTCATTCTAGGTAATTTGAATACACGCTATCGCCCCCCCAGTGCTTCTCAATGCCACTACTGCCTGCTCTACACATCAACTGAAGTATTCACAATTGTTAGAAAATAATAAAATTAAACCAACAAAAGTGAATACCTAGCATTCTTCAGATACGAAATAAATAATTAGGTTGGAACTCTGTCCTAACCTTAATTTAATACGAGTGCACTCTAAACTCATAAACGTCCATTAATTTAAATATGTATTTTGCATAATCACCCGTTGTGGAATCACCCATGTGCACATTAAATTAACATGAGGCCCAAAGAGGACAGACGTCCCCGTCAACTTCTCACACAAGGAATCCACCTTGTGTGTACGAGCCCTGGCAAATAAATATAGTTTTACGGAATCTACCGCAAAACCTCACAGGATCCACCGTGGAATAAAAACTCATGGAATCCACCGTGGAATATACCTCCTGGCATCAAAAGCAATGGGGAAATGACCAACCAAGACAATAGAACAATGCTTAGCAAAGGCAACAAGGCCTTGCTACTACTATGGTAGGAGAATGTGTACTAGCAACATGTGCACATATTTAAGGGAAGGTATGTCCTATAAAATGACCTATTAAATAGGGTAAGGGTGCAATTGCTATGGCATGTATCTTCACCCTTGAAACCCATAAATTCTTCATTCTCTTATGGATATTTCTTAATAAGGGACTTCATTCTGTTAAGTGCTCCCTATAAAATGAATTGGGAGCCTCATGCTCCAATGAATCCTTAAAATCAAATATACTTCCATCATGAAAAGTATCTAGCAAAGAGATCCCAAACATTTTTAAGAACACACGTATGTGCCATTATAGAGGTGAGACTCAAATCCCTATGGGCCACTGGGAAATCTTCATGGCACTATGCAATAGCCACTATATTATATCACATGACACATCATATGCACTTGTCTTTTTTAGGGGGGGGGGGGGGGGTCACCTCCTTTTTGAACCCCTTAACCTAATGTATTTTGTGCAAGATTTTCAAGATGTGTGTTGTAATTTTCTATAGAAAAATGCATATTCTTTTAATGTCTACTCAGTCAATTTTATATGAGCTAGAAGTCCTTTCTTTACATCAACTTCCCATTCCATGTGCTATTATTATCAATGCTTATGTCTTTTTCTTTGTCAAAGTGCAAATGTAGAGGTTAATTCCTCTTCTTTTCCCTCATTATCTATCAAATAATAGGTCCATTCTCATAGACACATACACCATTTTTTCCTACCATGTACTAGACCTTTCCCATTAAATATAGTTATGGACTTTATTTGGAGTGCTTGTTTCAAGAGAAAAAGGGGTCTATTATTACTAATTTAAAAAAAAAGTAATTATAAATAGATCCTTCACCATGGATCCTTTTTTGATAGGATGGTCTATGTTTGAAATTATGTTTAGGAAGAGTAATATTAGAAAACTTCCAACAAGTAAAACACTTAGTTAACAAGATGGCCACCAAAGGATTGATTATGCAAGTTCAGCTCTACCTCCCCAATGTGCATCTTCTACAAGAAAAGAGAAGAAATACATGTATTTTGGGATTGATAGGAGACCCAATTTTTGTGGAAAAAGATCAAGAAGAGGATGGAAGAACTAAAGCTTCACCATCTTGTTGGCTGGAAACAAATGCTACTTGGTGATAGAGGTAACCTTAATGAGGTATTAGAAAAAGTTTGAAATGCCCTCAGAGGCATTGCATGTCTTAGTATTTGGAATCTCAGGAATAACTTCCTGTTTGGATGAGCTAACCACATGTATGCCACCCCTACTAGCCTATGTAATAGCATCCTTGCTGATGGAGTTGTTTTGATTCGAAAGATGGCTAAGAAGGATGAGGCTTTGAAGATTGTGTCGAAGCTCTTTACGAGAGTAGAAGCTACAGCTTTACCCCATTGAGGGTTATGTAAATATCTTTTGTTGAAATCAATATAGTGTTCGCATTTTTAAAAAAACAAGTGAAACACCCTCTCTCTAGATTTTACTTGTTCTTGGATAGTACAATACCACCTTTACAAAGAATATGCACATTTATTGCTTCAATTGACATATTTTGTAATGCCTCCCCAAGTGGGCCTCTCATACCTATGCAAATGTAGTTTTTTATATTGTGTGGCTTTGTAGTTTTAGCTATTGAAGGTCTAGAAATTTACCAACCTTATGTCAAAAGGCCAAGAAGATGCATGTTTTAAAAAAAACTTATCATGACAAGGATGGGTATATATTATTTGTATTAGCACATATGAGTACATGAATGATTCCTTGAAGTTTCTAGCCATCATTTATGACACCTTTCTCATTTGTATTAGCACATATGAGTACATGAATGACTCCTTGAAGTTTCTAGCCATCATTTATGACACCTTTCATAACTAGGTAGGAGTCAGGACCAAAAAAAAAAACATGCAAAATCATGGCATATGCCCATTAAAGTCAACCAAAGTATAATTATTTTTTGGAAAAAGTGGAAAGAGTATTTAAAACTTCAACAATGAGGGTGTTTTTCTAGTGTATTTATGTAAATAGAAGTTATGATGCTAGAAAATGTATAAAGATATCCCGCTCATGAGTAACTAGATGGCAAGCATGAAAAAATGCACATCAATTGTTTAGTGCAAGTGCACTTGAGTTGGAAATCGCACTACATGAAATTCATTCCACACGCTAGAAAGCCTACCAATGGATCTCATCCACATCAGGGGCCATGTCAAGTGATGCTAGGCAAAATCAGTGAGAGAGAAAGCAAGATGAGGAGAGAGAATATGCTAATAAGCATGAGGTGCTAATAGACATGCACCACATGACATCAACTTGTACCTTAATTACCTAGTCTTGAAGGGCCACTCTCTCAACTTGTAGTAGCACCTCAAGCAAACCTCAAGAACCCCTTTTGAAGTGGCACTCTATCAACTTAGCCATAATCCCAAAATCCACAAAGTATAATGTTATTTATGACATCGCCACATGGACGAGACATGGACAATGCTTGCTATATCAACTAGCATAGCTAAAGTTGACACATGCAAAGAATGGCTCTTTAAAAAACCATTCTTGTATAAGATGTGGCATACCTAGAGAATGAAAAACCAAAATTGATATGTGTTTTTAATTTTTTTTTAAAAAATACACTTGTGTAACAAAAACATAATGAATGTGTAACATATTGAGAGTTCATATGATTGAAGTGGTTGAACATTATGTAAGATCTACAATAATTAGGCCTACTTGGTGCAAATATGGAATAATATATGGATTGTAAATTGCATGAGAAATTTTTCTTAATAGTTACAATTCTCTTAGTAGTTCATATATTCTAGACTCAATTGATGGACTTGAATGATTCCACATAATCCACGTAAACAACATGTGATAGGTTGCAACCATCTTCACTAACTAACGTTGTTAAGTGTACTTCATCAAATCCGTCAAGTTTTTGTAATGTGTTTTCTTGCCTAATGGCTATATATTTTAACTAGATTTTGCTTGAACACCATCCAAAAGGATAGCATGTGCTTCTAAGACCATGCACAACAGTTGAAAGGAATTTATATTGTAGCTAACTCACACACCCACCTCTACTAACTAGGCAATGGCTCATTGGCAAATCCATCAAGTTAAGTTGACATGGAAGTGTCCTATCAGTGATCTTCTCTCACTTCTTCCTTTAAGTTGTTCACTCACCTCCTCTCATATGGATAACAATTGGGTCCATCCACCATTATTGGACTCACATGTGGATGCCGAACTTGCTAGTTGATGACCCACATATTTCATCACTTCAATTTTATTAGTTAGAGGTTTAGATCTTATGATTTTCTACTAATGCACATCATACTTGTGATACACACAACAAGCCTATTTGAATGAGTCATATGAATGCCCTTTAAATTTGTCTTTAGTCCCTTTTGAGGGGTTACTACATATTAATTTGTGATGAAACAACTTTTCTCCTTGACGTATGCAAGACAAGCCTATTCAAACAAATTTTATAAATCCTTTTCCCATTTGTCTTTTTTCCCCTTTGAGGAGTTATTATCTATTACCTTGAGGTACTTTCCTTATTTTGTGTAGTTGATACTAGGGAACCTTATCAAAAAGGTGATTCAAGACATTTTTAAAGCTCTTTTTTCATTTTTTTAAATTGGAGAAATTCACAAATGATAGACACTAAAAATGTTCATACACATCAACAAGGTGCGGTGTAGTTGCTTGAGTGTGGGTTGAGTAATTCAGATGCATAAGTTCAAACCCTATGCCCCCACATACCCTGAGGCATAATAAAATATCTATTTGTGTCCAAAAGGTTCAGCACATGAGAGCATCTAGGATTAACAAAAAGGAGTTGTATAGTAATCATGTGATGTTGAGGTGATACCAAACATATGGTCCACAAGATACCATAATATTACAACTAGTAGTGCAAAATTTTAACCATACCACTAAGGTTTGAAGCACACTAAACAACCTTATGTGTAATGATGAAAATTTTGTTCAAAGTTGCAACATCTCATAGATGCTTGTCTAGATGTTGACGTTTGAACATGCTTGTTACCTTGACCTGGTTGGGATGTTTCAACCATAATATGCACCTTAATTTGGACTATAATTTGAAAAGAGTGTCTCATTCAAAATAAATGATCATTACAATATTTCATAGATCTAGAGCTATGCATGTGTTTGCAATCTAGCCAATGTGGTGAAAGATGGACCCAAGTAGTTATCCATGCATGTGCTTAAACACAACTCAAAGGAAAGGTTCCATCACGAGCGTATTAAATCTAGTAGATCAAGAAATTGCCACTTTTCTACTTTGAAATTATGTTATTATGCAAAGTATGTTATGAGAGACCAAAATAGGTTCAACATAAGCTTGAGAGAAAGTTTGCCCATTTAAGAAAATTTATTTGCCAAAAGCCTGCCACCTAGTGTAAAAGGCTTCACTAGCTCTACAGCTCTTTCTTAAGAAGAGCTAACCCATTTTGGTCAAACGTTTTGTAGTTCTAGAAAATCATATCAAAAGATGACAAATTGGAACTTACTAGAGTCACTATTTATCTTTTATCAAGTGAATGAGTGGCTTTCTATACTCAATCTCAATGGTCCAACATTATTGAACACTCACAACAAAATATGCACATCTCCTTGGACTTGTACTATATGTAACACCATGCTGTACCACCAAACATGGGGGACTCTCCAAAATCCAACAATCATGTGCATGCCATGATATTCTGTTGTCTATTTCATGACGTACAAGCATCAAGTAGAAAACTTTTAAACTTAGACTTCAAAGCCACATCCATAAATAGTCATTAAAAGACTTTATGCTAGCATCCTGCCATTTGCATGCATAAATAAATGGTTTACCAAAAGCACTAAAATAGTTTGAAACTCCATGGCCCAAACATCCTAAAATGTGATTAGAGCAAGGATTTTGTGCTTGTTTTAAGACATTGAACATTTATAAATCGCTCTCTATCTTTGCAAATATTTCATCAACCATTTGAGCTCCCGTTAAAGAGGTGCAATGAGGGTACAATATTCAAGGTTGAAGCATTTGTGCATACTCAAGGGTTTAATTTAATATGTTGGAGAAGAAAAAATGTGAAAGGAGACTATTGTGAACACAAGTTTTGGGGTATGTTTGGGATTCAAAGAATACTAGAGAATATGCATATGTGAGAATATGTGTACCATATTACACCCTTAAATGTTGAATGCAAGTATCCAACATTATGCATAATCTTAAGCATTGATATGAGATAATATTAGCTTGGAGTTTAAATAGAGAAATCTTAATGCATTACTATATTCATAATCTATCCCATAACCTAGTAACTCTATGTAAGTATACTCTAATTTCACCCTTGTCATATCATTATTTTGTAGCAAGAGCTTATAGAAGGAGCACATGTAAGAAGGATATAAATAGTACACATGTAGCTATTACAATTTTGCAGGATGTGTAGGCATATTAAACCATTGTCATTATCATCACCATCAACTTGATACTTTCGCCAATGCTCACCATTGTCACTACCATAATCATTCATTCTTCTCATTCACATTCTTATTGATGTCTTCATTGTCATCGTGACATGTTATGACTGTTAAGGTTGGTGCATGCCTAAGTTTATCCTTCACCCTATATGAAGTGGTTGTAATGCTCAAGAAGTTGGTATCTAGTGACTTAAGAGGTAAGTTCCTAACATTTTATGACTCTTAAGGTTGATCCATGCCTAATCTCAATGCACCACCTAAAGAACATTTGGTGAAAAATAGTCAAACTTTGAGCCCTAATGTAAGCTTGAATATCTAGGTTGTAAAATTGAAACTTCACTTTAGGATCATGGGAAATTCCTTGATGGTTTTCTCCTTTATAGCATAAATAGGTACACATTATCATTGTCAAAAGTTTTATTGAACTAACAACTTTGAATGATGAGTTTGCAATAATTTCAAAGACTTATCTACATGTTAGTTGTGGTTGCACCCCCAATTGTTGACTTTGAAGGGCTCTACAAGGATTAGAAAGCTCTAAGCCTCAAGATTTGGTCGTTGGCTAGTACACTTACAATTGAACATTTCATCTCTTGTCACTTACCCCATTGTGTCCATGTAAAACTTAGCAAGTTAGGTAGAATTTGCAAGAGATTGACATGATTGAAGGTACTTTTTGAATATTCAAGTGTTGCAACAATTCGATCTAAGGTTATTATACTTGTAGGTCATCACTTGTAGCCCTACTTAATTGTTCATCCCAAAATTCAAGCTCTCCCTATCTCTTTTTTGACATTGTTGAGGTTGTGGTGTGATAGTTATTTAATGTTTAAGAAAAACATTTTCCAAATATAATATCAAAACTATTAACTTGACATTTGAGAGGGCCTTTGCACAATAACTTGAGCCATGGCCTTGTGCATTTATTACCTTCTCATTTTGACATTTGTATAGGAAACTACGCCTTGCTTCTCAAAATGCTCCTCTTTGGGGTGGTAGACTTTATGCATATGCACAATTTGTAGGTTCTTAGTATACATGTACACCCACAAAACCACCCAATACACTTGTCCTTATTGCTAACACATCGTTAAAATGTTCTTTTGAGGGGGTGCTAGTAAGGATAATTAGAGGTTTCTATAAACCCCCTTCCCCATACTTGCTTGGGTGCGCTGAGCATTAGCGGGAAGGGGGGGGGGGGGGGGCAGGTAAGGTTTCACTCCTACTAATGCTGGGTATGACCCAACTCTTAGAATGGAGTTCGAGAGTGACTTCTAACTCGGATTTACATGTTGAAGGTGTTTTAAATATCTCTCTATCTATGAATATATTGCTGCATTACTATTTAGAGAAGTGTGGTGGCTGGTGATGAAGGTTTGGGGCAGGAAGGAAGGGGTAAAGGGACCATTGCTTGTTGCATTATTAATTAGAGTAGTTACAAGTATGGTGGCTGGTGATGAAGGTTTGGGACGAGAAGGAAGGGTTAAAGGAACTAAATTAAGGTTTTGGGGCACGAAGGGAAGGGAAGGGTTAAGGGACTAAATTAAGGTTAGGGATGAGACGCGAGGAAAAGGGCCCCGTGTTGATGGGACAGGTGGGATGGGGACCCCTGGAGGGACGACGGGCGCCCCCCGCTCTAGCGAGGCGTTGACTTTGATTCAGATTCTCATTCAGTCAGAATCAGCATGTGTGTGAATCTGCCGCGATTCCAGCAAGCCTTTGACGGGAAAAACTCGCCGGAGCATAAAATGCAAATTTAAGCATTTTTAAAATATTTATATTTTTGTGAGGAAAAGGGCGACAACGTTGTTTTCTTTTTTTTCCTTTTTGAAATTTTTGAATACCATCTATTAAAATCTTCAGAACATTACTTTGAAAATGAAAGGATTTTAAATTGCTTTTAGTCTTGTTTAAAAAACTATATTTTAGTCTTGCCTAATTTAAAATTTCCATGTCGTGTGAGGATTCTAAATTTTTTGTGGTACCGACGTCCGCGTTTAATATAGATTGGCGCAGAAAAGCCGAGAAAACACATTCATTTGAAATTTCCCCGTTTACAAAAACTGAAAATTGATAAAAAAAATGAGTGGACTGTATAAGAAAAGGCAGAAAAAAATTAAAAACAAATCGCGCGTTGTTATTTATCTTATTGCGCTGGGCCCACCACATGACGTGCAAGTACTGCGATTCCATCTCAAAAGATTCCAAATTTCCAGCGCGGCTGGACCGCTAAATCTAGCGGCGGGAGGCACCGAATTTGGCGGCAGAACCGCCGCCAACTTGCGCTGTCAAGCCTGGAGCAACCTGCCTTTTCTGTATAAAAAGGAGCCGCCCGACAACCCTTGCTGGTAGCCCTTCATTTCCCCAAGACAGTAAAGCTCCATGCAGCTCTTAAGGCTCTTCACATATATGCATGCAACATCTTCTCTCTTGTGAGGCTATCTGACAGAGACACATACACACACCATCTCTCTCTCTCTCTCTCTCTCTCCACACTAATTCATCTCGTCAGCTTGTTCCCGCCTTATCCCTGCATCTGCTTCACGGACTCCATATCTCACAGGCTTGTCAGGTTCTTCTGTCTCCTTGGAGCACCCTTTCTTCCAGGTACATGTAAGTCTTATTTTGTTTTCTTGTTAACTTCTTCTTTCCGTCCTTTCTCTTTTGGCCCCCTTTGGGGGTACCTTCAACCTGCTTAGCTTCTCTTCAAACATCATTCAACATGGAGTTGCAGCAGGTCAAATTATGTGAATTTGGACTCCAGTTATGGCACCTTTCTGGCTGCTGTTCAGGGCTTCATCCTAGCAGACCGATCACGCAATCGTGCGCAACATCACAGGGCATACGACAACGCTACCACGACCTGTTGTGCAGCTAATTCCCCATCTACTGGTGCTTGAAGCTCCTTGAATTACATCCATGGCGTGCAACGCGACTCTGCTCACAGGCCTTTTGGCAAGCTCAGGCAACGATCAAAATGCCGCGGCCATTGGGGACTACATCTGCGACAATTTCAATGCGGCGAGTTATGCAGTGAACAATACCTTCCTCCTGTTCTCAGCCTATCTGGTCTTCTCCATGCAGTTAGGCTTTGCCATGCTGTGTGCAGGGTCAGTGAGGGCCAAGAACACAATGAATATCATGCTTACCAATGTTCTTGATGCGGCGAGTGGTGGGATCTCATACTACCTTTTCGGATTTGGCTTCGCTTTTGGCCGAACAGCGGATAACAACAATGGCTTCATAGGCCACCATTCCTTTGGTCTCAAGGAGATTCCCAATGCTGATTTTGATTACAGCTTCTTCATGTACCAATGGGCATTCGCCATAGCAGCTGCAGGCATCACAAGTGGGTCCATAGCAGAAAGAACCCAATTCGTGGCTTATCTGATATATTCAAGCTTCTTGACTGGTTTTGTATACCCTATAGTGTCACATTGGCTGTGGTCCCAAGATGGATGGCTTGGTGCAGGCAGGTTAGGCCACGAGCCTTTATTTGGATCTGGAGCTATTGATTTTGCGGGAAGTGGTGTGGTGCACATGGTGGGTGGGATTGCAGGCTTATGGGGGGCATTGGTGGAAGGTCCAAGAATGGGGAGGTTTGATGCTAATGGGAAGTCTCAGCAGTTGAGGGGCCATAGTGCAACCCTAGTTGTATTGGGCACTTTTCTCTTGTGGTTTGGATGGTACGGTTTCAACCCTGGCTCCTTCCTAAAGATATGGCTTAGTTATCGTACTCCTTATAAGGGAAACTGGTCAGGTGTTGGGAGAACTGCAGTGACTACTACCTTAGCCGGATGTTCTGCAGCCCTCACCACCCTCTTTGGAAAGAGACTCATAGGGGGGCATTGGAATGTTTTGGATGTCTGCAATGGATTGTTGGGTGGCTTTGCAGCAATCACTGCTGGCTGCTCAGTTGTTGAGCCATGGGCAGCCATTGTATGTGGGTTTGTTTCTGCATGGGTGCTCATTGGTTTCAACATCCTAGCTGACAAAATGAAGTTCGATGACCCACTTGAAGCAGCCCAGTTGCATGGAGGTTGTGGTGCTTGGGGCCTCATATTTGTTGGGCTCTTTGCAAATAAGAATTATGTGCTGGAAGTCTACAACAGGACTGGCTCTACACCACATGGGCTTTTCCTGGGTGGTGGTGGCAGGCTGCTTGCTGCTCAGATAATAGAAATCCTTGTAATTGCAGGCTGGGTAACTGCCACTATGCTGCCTCTGTTTTACCTCCTCCATAAGTTTGATCTGCTGAGAATATCTGCAGAGGATGAGCTTCAAGGCATGGACCTCACTCGCCATGGTGGGTACGCTTACCATCACCACGAGGATGGTAACTTAACTAAAGAGATCAGCCTTACAGAGAACAGGAAACCAGCTGCAGTTCATATCTCAGTCTGAGGGGGCATGTACTTCCGGTGCTTTTCATCCAAACATGCATGCGGTTTTGCGTATGTCTACTGTTCTAGTCTTTTTGTTTGTTTATTTTATTGGTCAATGCTGCATTGACCTGGCTCGCTAGAAGGATAAAGCTTATAATAGACGGTGGTGGTTCTGGATTCTTTTGTATCACAATGTTCCAAAACGCGCCCCCCCACCCCCCCCCCCCCCCCCCCCCGGCATATTCTGTATATTAACCATAGATGGGCAAGGAAGCTTTTCTAATCTGTTATTTTTAACTGCACATGATGATTATCTGGTTATTAATTACATGGCGATCGTGTGCACCAGCATGAACAAAGCATTAGGAAGTCTGCATACATTGGCACAGAGAGAGCAAGCCATGGATGATGCCCCCCTTCCTGGTTCAAGGCCCCCTTACCCTTGCCCCATGGATCAGCTTTGCTGTCTTTTTTTTGGCAGGCTCCCATTTTGCTCAATTAGCAAGCATTTATTTCTACCGTGTTTTTTCAGTAAGCTCCTATTCTTCTCAACCGGCATCTCTTCCTATTATGTTTTCAAAAGGCATCCATTCTAATAAGAAGTCCTACGCTCCCACCAAGGGACACGCCTTGGTAGGAGGTGTAAGTTTTCAACAAGCGAAAAAATACTTGCTGTGTAGCCTCCCCCTTCCCTGTTTGGTTACATGCTGCCATACCCCTCTCCTAACTTTGTCTCAAAGGCTGCACAAGACAGCTTTTGGCTAGGAGCCTGGGTTCCCTAGGCGAGACCCCACACGAATGGCTTCTCAACTCCAGTTCTTTCCCGTTTGCAATAGATCTTCCTTGTCCTTCCACAATTTGGCTCAAGTACTTGCACTGATCATGTGAGCTATCAGGGTTTCTTTTTGGATCTACATGGCAAATTTGCCCTTGAATAAACATTGCCAAGGAGATCCAATCAAATAGCTTGATAAGGAGAGCGTGGAGCTTTGGCTCTCTTGTGGGCAACCCACTTTTCAATGGGTTTGCATTGCAATATGCACACAGTGGCCCGGCCTGACCAACTCATTTGCTTAATGGCCAAATTGAAACAGGGGAAGGTAGTCAATCAATCCGACCAATAGCACGTTGACTTAGAGTCTTAAGGATGACAAGGGTCTTTTTGATTTTGAGGATGGCGAGGGGTCTTTGGTGAGGAAGAGTTAGTCCCAAACAGAAAATCCAAATTTACATCTAAGTACCCAAGGCAAACGACATACATTTCTCTCAACCTGAATAGGGGGGACTCCGAATTGGCAATGACCATCTGATACAACCTGCCAAGATAAAGGAAATGCTTCAAAGTATGTTAGAGTGAGGTCGGTTATACACCATAACGGCGAACGCCTACTTTGCATGTATCAACTAATTAAAATATTTCTTTAGGGGTTGGGCAACAACGGTCCGTTATACACTTGGGAGGACATCTGCTAAATAGGTGAATAGGGAGTCCCTCTCCTTGTCAAAAATCATGTGGTGGAGGGACTTGCTTGAGTTGCTATACTAAACACACACTATACACGTAAGAGGAAGCTCACTCAAGAACACAAGAAGAGAGATGGAGACCAAAACGTTTCCTTGTTGGTTTTTTTTTCTTCACCACACAATACCTCCACAATACAATGTACACAAAGTATAGATGAGATACAATCCACTAAGTCAATTAGTGTATAATTGACTATACTAATCGATTGACATTATAACTATATCAGATGTAGGTAGATGCAACAAACTAAATATAATAAGTGATAAGTCGGTGGCCATGTGAGGATCATAATGACCACCGACCAGTGCTAAGTGTAGATGTGTGAACCCAACTAGCAAAGTAGTCCATAATCAATGTTCGCACCTGTTGAGCTTGCCACTTCAACATTCCCCCTCAAGCTCAACTATATCTTTGTAACTCCAAGTAAGCTTCTACACCTAATGCCTTTGTGACAATGGCAGCTATCTAATTACGTGTATTGACATATATCAATGCAATCTCTCTTGCAAGCATCTTCTCTCTCACAAAGTGGTAGTGCATCTCAATGTGTTTTGTCCTAGCATGGAACACATGGTTCCTAGCTAGTTGTATGCTCCTTATATTGTCACAGTGAATGATGACTCAACCATCTCTATGTACATTCAAATCACCCAATAACTTTTGTAGCCATACCACCTCATATGTTGCCATAACAATATCTATATACTCCGTCTTTGTACTCGATTAAGCAATTATAGGTTGCTTTCTGTTGCCCCATGTAATTGCTACAGTACCAATGAAAAACATGAATCTACTAGTAGATCTTCTGTCTACTAGCCCAATTTGAGCCTAATTTACGTATATGTATCCAAACACGTGTATATCCTTACTTGCCTTATAAAAAAGTTCACAATGTAAAGTGGACTTCACATATCTCAATATGCATCTAAATGCATCCAAATGCGGCTTTTCAAGCATCTACATAAAAACCGACTGACAAGGCCAACAACATAGCATAGTCATGTAAATTAGACTCTCTACTGTCCTCCTGAATATAAATCCTTCATCTTAAACTTCTTCTTCAACAAGTCCTTAACTTCAACAATTCCATAGTCACTGTCATATATAATAATCAAGCCATCGACATAGATGACTATGATAATCAAACCTGCATCTCCCTTTCTCACATAACGTGAGTGATCAACATTGAAAATATAAAAACCAATAATGACAATATACTCTCCGATCTTGTCAGACCATGCTCCACGTACTTGCTTTAATCCATAGAGCGCCTTCTTTAACCTACATACATATGTGGGATACTTGAAATCCTCATAACATGTTGGCTGCTCTATATACACATCTTCTTGCAAGACGTGAGTGATCAACATTGAAAATATAAAAGCCAATAATGACAAGATACTCTCCAATCTTATCGGACCATGCTCCACATACTTGCTTTAATCCATAGAGCGCCTTCTTTAACCTACACACATATGTGGGATACTTGAAATCCTCATAACATGTTGGCTGCTCCATATACATATCTTCTTGCAATTCACCATGCAAGAAGGCATTCTTAACATCCATTTGCTCTACAAACTCCAACCTTCTGTTGCTGCTAAAGCAATTACGCATCTAATAGTTGCCATCCTAGCAACTGGACTGAATGTCTCTTCATAATCTCTGCCATATGTTTGAGCATAGCCTTTTGCAACCAGCCCAATCTTTTATTGCTAAGTGAACCATCTGCATTATGCTTGATTTTGTAAATCCACTTACAACCAATAGCTTTCTTGCCCTTAAGCAAGGGTACCAAATCCCAAGTCTTATTGGCTTCTAATATAGCTATCTCCTCATCCGTTGCTACATCCCAATGAGCATGACTAACAATATCCTCAAAATAAGTAGGCTCAATATCCTCAACTACCTTCACCATGTAAGCATAATGGTGAGTTGCATAACCTTCAAAACTAAATCTTTTAATAGGGTATTTGACCCTGCTAGTCCTGTGTACCGTTGGTTTACTCAGTAAAGCCTTCGCATTACTATGTGCTCTCTATATACTTGGTGTCTTGACCGAAGGAATATCAAGCTCATCATCCAAATTCTCTAAACGACTAGAATCTTCGTCAAATCCCAAATGACTAATAGATGCATCATTAATATCCAACACTTTTTTATTTCCTTTTTCTTTACCTTGAACACTTGTAAATCCTCCTGAAGATATGAGACCACTTTTAGTCTTCCATACCAAGGACTAATTGTAGGTGTAGTAGTAGATGATGTTTCTAGTCCACTAACACTCCGTGATTCTTGCTTTTCTCTCTGCACATAGCGATCATGATCATTATCATCATCTAATACATCACTAGTAGATGCATATCAATTGCTCATCTCATTAAAAAAACATCTCTGCTTACTTTAAACTCACCTATGATGACAGGGTTATAACAACGATACCCTTTTTGGTCTAAAGAGTATCCAATAAAAATACATTTTTCAACCTTTGGATCAAGCTTCTTTTACACTTCATCTGGCACATGAACATATACAATATGATTAAACACTTTCAAGTGTGACACATCGGGCTTCTTGCCTATAAAAAGCATTCTTCAGGGATCATTCCATGAATTGCAAGATGTGGGAGTTCTATTCATAATATAGATAGTAGTATGAACAGCTCAAACCGAAAGTGATTTGGCATATTCTTTTTGGCCATCAATGTCTATGTAACTTTTGCAATATGCCCACTTTTTCTTTCTGCAACCCCATTTTGCTGTGGGATATACCTGCAACAAGTAAACTGTCTCGTTATCCGACCTCAAGAAGCTATTAAACTCATTAGAGAGGTACTCTCTTCCTCCATCTGATCTTAAGTACTTAACTTTCAAGCATATTTTTGTTTTAACAGCTACCTTGAAAGATTTGAAGTTCTCAAATACATCACTCTTTTCATCTTTTGCATTCCATTCTTTCCATGTCTTTTATTCATTTACAGTTGCAAGGATACTTAACTCTGGCTCATTTTCTTTACCTAAAACAAACTCATAAAGGCCATTTCCAATGAGGAAGTTTGTCACATGAAACTTCCATGAAGAGTAGTTGTTCTTGTCCAGCTTCTCAATGATGGGATTTTCACTATTCTCTGCCATTAGCACCAAAATGATACAAAACAACAAGCAAGTCTTTTGCAATCTTTCACAACAACTGTACAACAATACGCAAAGCAACCTTTTTCATTGATTGCTTAATAGTATATGTAATTTGCAACCTGTTTGCAGATAAAACGTATGTTTGCTTCCTGGTAAACACCTCAAAATTTACATATTTGACATCTACAACTTGTGCACCGACTTTCGGTTGATACAGCTAAAATTGTAGTATACATTGAAACTATTGTTTGCAACCTTGCAGCTCTAAAGCATGACCCAAAATGGTCTCAGATGCCTAAAAAGGTAGGGGAAGGTCTTAAGGGCTTATCTATAAAATATACAGTGCTCTGCTTGTACAAAAATCTCATAGTAGTAATATGAGATTTTTACTCTGCCCTACTTTTGGTGCCTGCACAAGCACTATCCACCAAGAGAAAGTGTAGAAGAATTGGAGAGCTTCTTATCGTTGCTTTCTTGCTCGAATCCTTGCTTCTTCTCCTTCTCTTAGCCTTTAAAACTAGCCTCTCTCATTGGCGCTGCTCTAATATCATATCAAGAATCGCGTTGTGGGGAGACTTGCTTGAGCTGTTGCACCAAACACACACCATATACATAAAAGTAAGCTCTCTCATTAATAACATAAGAAGAGAGATGGAGGCCAAAATGTTTTCTTGTTAGTTTTCTTCTTCTCCTTTACCACATACAATGCAGTAACACAAAGTATAGATAAGATACAACATAAAGGAAAGTGGCCTACTAAGTCAAATAGAGCATAACTGGCTATACTAATCGTGAAAGGTGAGAAGAATCTAAGCTTGCTTGGAAGTGAGCTATGGCAGAGAGCAAGAGCAAGAAGAGAGAGAGACACAAATGGGAACTTCAACAGTTACAATGTGTGACTGGGCCTTCCTTTATTCAAACTATCGTTAAAAGAATAAAGAATAAAGTGACAGAGATGGGCGCCCGCCACCTGTAGTGTGCAGTGGCGGGAACCATCAGTGTAGTAATACACGGGCGGCTAGGCAGATGTGCCTTTACTCCCAATAACCTCCCACTTAAAGGCAAAATTTTCCCAGTGAGGAATGAAAAGAAAAAAGAAAAGTCAGTACAATGTATACATGTGCAACAGGATGAAGAAAAACATCCTCTCATCCAACGCCCACCATCAATCTTCTGAGGAAGGAAAAACGCTTAGTAGTGAGGCTTTTCGTGAGCAAATCTGCAAGATTTTTGTCAGTGGAGATCTTAACGAGGTTAACTGACTTGTCCTCCACGACCCCATGTATGAAGTGATACCTCACCTCAATGTGTTTTGTCTTCTTATGGAAGACCGGATTCTTGGCTAGTTGAATAGTACTCATAGAATCTAAATGCAGCATAGGTATAGTATCAATCCCAAGGTCATAAACCAAACGGTCTAACCATATGGCCTCCTTGCAAGCCTCAGTGGCAACATACTTGGCCTCAGTGTGGTAGAGAGAGCCGTACACTTTTGAACCCTAGACATCCAAGAAACAACACCTCCAACATAGGTAAAGACATAGCCGGAAGTGGACTTCCTACTATCTACATGTCCCCCATAATCGGAGTCTATGTAGCCCACAACTCCTGTATCCTGGCTGCCATAGTAAATACACATATCAGTTGTGGCCTTCAAGTATCTTATGATATCCTTTACGGCATCCCAATTCTTTTTTCCAGGTGTAGCCATATAGCACGCCACAAAATCAACTGCAAAGGCAATGTCTAGACGAGTGGCTATCATGGCATACATCAAACTGCCTACGGCTGATGCATAAGGGATCTTGGCCATCTCAGCCCTTTGCTCATTTGTCTGCGGACAATCAGCCTGTGAAACATTCACATAAGAAGGTAATTGACATCCAATAGGCTTTACGTCCTGCATGTGGAAACGCTCAAGGACTTTATGAATGTACTTCCTCTGTGAGAGGTAGAGTAGTCCCTGATGCCTGTCACGCTTAATGCGCATACCAATAATCTGAGAGGCATGTCCCAAATCCTTCATCTCAAAGCTCTTCTTCAACTGAGATTTAAAAGCATCCAACTCATCATGAGCTTTTCCTGCTATCACCATATCATCCACATAAAGTACCAAAATAAGCAAAGAGTCATCATAGGCTTTCTTTGTGTAAAGACACAGATCCATAGCACTCTTGCTGTAGGGCTTGTGACTGCATAAAGGCATAAAACTTATGATACCACTCTCTAGGTGTTTGCTTCAAGCCATAAATACTTTTCTTCAACTTGCGCACTAGGTCCTGCCAAGCCCTTAGGCTGCTCCATGTATATCTCATCATGTAAATCCCCATGCAAGAATGTAATCTTGACATCCATCTGATACATGTCCAAGTCAAGCTGCACGACTAAGGCCAAAACCAAGTGTAGGGTGGTCATCTTGACCACATGAGAAAAGACTTCATCAAAGTCAACTCCATGCTCCTGTTTAAAACCCTTAGCGACAAGTCTTGCCTTATAAGCCGGCTTGGGGTTTCCAGGGGTACTTTTCAGCTTGTACACCCATTTGCATGGCAAAGCCTTCTTGCCCTGAGGCAATGCAACCAAATCCCAAGTCATATTTTTATGCAAGGAGTCTATCTCAAACTGTATAGCTCTCTCCCAGGAGTGACTGTCACCCATACGTATAGCCTCATCATAGGTGAGAGGCTCTCTTGCATCTGTAACCAAGACATAATGCATCGAGGGCTCCAATCTATCAGGTGGACATCTATCTCTAGTAGACCGTCTCACGATAGGCTCTATGGGCTGGTCCACCACCCTGGCCATGTGTATCAACTACTGCTGCAGGGTGTCCAACTGGCTGTGCAAGAACACGTAGCTCCTCCTGTGATATGAGGAGGCATATTCCACAGTGGATTCTGTGAGGTTTTGCAGTGGATTCCGTAAAATTTTATTACCGGGGCTCATACACAAAGTGGATTCTTTGTGCGAGAAGTCGATGGGGATGCCTATCCTTTTTGGGCGTTTTGTTAATTTTATGTGTACATGGGTGATTCCATAGCGGGTGATTTCATAAAATACATATTTAAATTAATAAACGTCTATGAATTTAGAGTGCGCACTCGTAATAAATTAAGGTTAGGATTGATTTCTAACCAATTTATTTATATAGCTGAAGACTACTAGGTATTCACTTTTGTTAGTTTAATTATATTATTTTTCTAACAATTGTGAATGCTTCAGTTGATGTGTAGAGTAAGCAAGGGTGGCAGTGGAAAGCATTGGAGGATAGCGTGTATTCAAATTATCGTCAATATTTTGATGGGCGCGTATCTTAGGCATGATGTCTATATTTTGTCGCGCTTATTTATCAAAGCGCTTGATATTTATTTATTATTTTTGTATGTGCATGGGCGCACGATTTAAATACTTGTATTGGACATTGTATTTGGGTACCACCTGACTTCTTGGGCGTCCATTAGCTTTAATTCTTTATTGGCACAAAAGCAAACTCAAAAGCAAAAGCGTGCTATTTTGTAATTTGGGCTATTATTTGAGCTTGAAGATGAATAATATATAAAATATATGCTTTGTGGAGTGCTCACACAAGGCATGGGGGAGATTGTACCCAATTGGTCTCTTGTTCATGTCGTGCAAGCTTTCTTCATTGATTTGTGTGCAAAAAGTAGAGTTCTTTTGTTCTTAGGGACCTTCTGACGCTCACTACGCGCGCATACGGCGACCGATCTGCACACTAGTGGTATTAGAGTGAAGCTGAGATAGAGAGCTTCCAATCGCTTACCATCTTGTGCGAAGGCGAAGCTCCTGGAATGATCAAGCTCTATAGACAGTTTCATCACGAACGGTCGATACCAGCGTGTTCCTGGCGGTCAAGAACCCCCTTCTGCACTCTCTGATCGTGAAGGACCAGCCTGTGTAGGCGGAGGACCACGTGGATATCTTCTTCTTCAAGTCGTCTATATACAGATAAGAAAGCTCCTCTTCCATAGCCAAAAAGCTTAAAAGCTTTATCTCAAAGTTTAATAAGCTTAATAGTAAGCTTTAAAAAAGCTTACTCCACGAATTTCTCAATCGGCGGCAAGAGTATGTCTAGAATGGCATCGAATCCGTCGCCAACATCCTCAGATACACGAAAATCACGCAAGTATTATAAAGCTTAAGGCTTTTAAATCTTCTAAGTTACTCCAAGCCTTCCTAATCCTGCAAGTTACAAAGGTCATAAAAGACTTCAACAACAACTACTTAAGAGACAGTTTACACGCAGAAGCACAGAATCCGCCTATTGCTCTCTGGGTAGACCCTGTTCACACTTGCAGACTTGTTGAACCAGTTTCAGCAGACGCACAAGGTCATACGTAGTTCATACACATTTTCTACGCAACATTATTCTCTTGGACGACGGTTATGACAACGAATACTGCAATCGTAAAGGAGAAAGACTATAAAAGCCAAACAAAATTTACAAGCCTTGTATACCTGCCTTTGAGCTACGCTCATCCCGCTAATAAGATTTTGAGAGTGTGAGGTCTTTTGGATTTTATAGGATGACCGCTCAAAACATGGACGATTTTATGACTGAAGGTGATTTACCCGAACCAACGATGGAGAAAAAGTTGGATTTGATTATGATGCAGCTTGATGAAGAACGAAGAGCCCGACAAGCTTTGCAAGTTCAATTGGCCAATTTGCAACGATCTACCACCAACCAAGATGGACCGCAACTCGAAGATCTTATTCGATGTACCATCGATGCGACACTTGAAGCCCAATCCATCCGCAAAGAAACAAAGATAAGTAAAAGAAACTTCAAATTTCGTACTTTCAATGGATCACGTGATGGAAAGACTGTACTTGCTTTTATCAGTCAATTTGATGATTACTTTCATGAAGAAACATATGCTGAAAAAGACAAAATTAAATGTGTCACTTACCATTTAGTTGACCGAGCATCCTTATGGTGGACTGTGGTCCGCAAGAGCGTTGATTGTCCCACTACATGGGAGTCTTTTCAAAAGAAATTTTTGCAGAATTTCCTTCCTCTTCAATTCTATGAAAAATCCATCAAGCAATGGGATCTTCTATAGCAAAGAGATCATGAACCTATTTCCCAATACGAACGTTTCTGGAATGCTCTACTGCAACTCCGAATGCTCGAAGATGTACCTGAAGCAACTCATAAACGCAAGTTTATGTTTGGCCTACTTGGATATTACTATGCAGAAGTCAATATGTTCAAGCCAACAACACTTGAAGATGCAATTTCATTGGCTCATGACACTGAAGAAAAGATTCGAGGAAGAGACAAGCAACCACAACAATTTCAAACTAATGGTAACTATGGTTCCAAACAATTCAATTCAAATTTTCAAAGATTCAATCAAAGTCGTTTTCTTCCATCTTCATTTCGTAAATCTTGGACACGACCACCTGCTTTGTCATAAAATACAAATCCAAACCCTAAGCCATCCTCACAGTCAAATCCCAACATTCCTAAACTTTCTGACATTACCAATAATGTATCTAAAGCCAAACCTATAGTTTGTTATAAATGCCATCAACCTGGACATCTAGCAACCAATTGTCAATCGAAAAAGCCACATGTCCATATCAATTATCTTGGAGTAATTGAAGAAGAAGAACGTGAGGAAATGCCTAACTTTATGGAAGATGATGACGACATTGGTACTACTTCGGATACTTTGCCAGGTATGCCAACTCCCCATTCTTTGTTAACAATGAAATGTTTTGTGCATGGTAAAGAAAAGGCTATTTTACATGATGATGGGAGTACACATGACTTTATTTCTGCAAAGTTAGTCAAAGAATTGAATTTACAAACTATTTCTACAAATTATCGCATTAAAGTTGCATTCCTAGGCACGAGATATAATGGAACACAAGAAGTGCATAATTTAAAAATTAAAATTGGTGAATATACTGAACGAAGAAATTTTCTAGTTGTACCTTTGTAGTCTAATGACATTATCTTAGGAATGCCTTGGTGTCATCAGTATAATCCTGATATAGATTATTCTACGCATTCAATTAAAATTTATTTCCAAGAAAAACAAATCACATTGCATGGTATGCACGTTTTCAATAATTTTACACTGCTTACTCATACTCAGGCTAAACGTGCATTACGTAAAAGTACCAAATCTTATTTAATATGGGTCAATGAACTTCAATCTAAAGAAAAACAAATGCATGCTAGGCATACACAATTTCTTGCCCAATTTCAAGATTGTTTTGTTGCTGATTTACCACCTGGACTACCACCTTCATGTCCTGAAGATCACAAAATAGATTTAACTCCTGGAACACAACCACCATGTAAAGCACCATATAGACATAACCAAATTTAACAGAAAGAAATTTAAAATCAAATAGAGTAATTGCTTAACAGAGAATTAATTCGACCTAGTAGTTCTCCATTTGGTGCACCTGTTTTATTAGTAAAGAAGAAAAATAATACTTATCATATGTGCATTGATTATCATGCCCTAAATAAAATTACTGTTAAGAATAGATATCCAATTCCTAGGGTAGATGATCTTATGGATAAACTACAAGGATCTGCCATATTCAGTAAGATAGATCTTAAATCTGGTTATCATCAAGTAAGATTGGAAAAATCTGATATATTCAAAACTGCATTTAGAATACAATTTGGACATTATGAATTTCTAATTATGCCTTTCGATCTAACTAATGCACCAGCCACATTTAGTCGTATGATGAATCATATATTTTTGAAACATCAGCATTGTGTCATAGTATTCTTTGATGATATATTGGTATTTAGTAAAAATGAGAATGAGCATTATGAACATTTGTCTTTAGTTTTTAAGTTGTTAAAAGAAAATCAATTATATGCTAATCTAGAAAAGAGTGAATTCTTTCAAACACAAATTGAATAATCTAGGACATATTGTTTCATCAGAAGGTATTAAAGTCGACCCTAAAAAGATAGAAGCAATTTTAAATTGGCCCATACCCAAAAATGTGCATGAGTTATGTTCTTTTCTAGGTCTTGCTAGCTTCTATAGAAAGTTTGTGCGGAATTTCTCATTACTTGCATTACCTCTGACTAAACTTTTAAAGAAGGGTATTATGTATAACTGGTTTGACAATCAACAAAAATCCTTTGATTTATTGAAACATGCTTTAACCCATGCTCCTGTATTACAACTACCTGACTTCAATAGACCATTTTTCTTAGTAGTTACTGACGCTAGTGGATCTGGAATAGGAGCCGTCCTTATGCAAGATAATCATCGCCTACTCTAGCTATAAACTCAAACCATCTAAACTTAAATATTCTACATATGATAAAGAATTGCTAACTGTAGTACAAGCCTTACGTCAATGGAAACATTATTTGATAGGTTCTAAATTTATGATCAAAACTTACCAACAAAGCATTAGACATCTCCTTAGTCAACCACAAATATTTGACCGACATATTAAATGGGCATCTTTTGTTCAAAGTTTTCATCCCCTTATACAATATCAACCAAGAAAAGAGAATGTTGTAGCTGACGCTTTAAGTAGAAGACCGATAATTCATAATATTTCTATGATATCATTTGATTTCCTTATCCCTATGAAAGATACTTATCATCAGGATCTTACTTTTCAAGCTGATTGGAATAAACTAGTTGCAAATAATTGGATTCCTATTGATTCACTATCTTACAATAATGGATTCATGTTTTATGAAAAAAGATTATATGTGATAGTTCCATTTCGATCATTTATTTTGAATGAAATTCATTGTCCTCCATATCAAGGTCATAGAGGAATTATATCTACTTTGCATACATTGACTGAAGATTTTTATTGGCCACATATGGACACTGATGTATCTAACTTTGTATCTGAATGTTTAGTTTGTCAACAAGTTAAAAGACACCATGGTAAACAATATGGTTTACTAATGCCATTACCTATTCCATCACGACCATGGGAACAGATTTCAATGGATTTTATCACTAGTTTACCTAATACTAAAGCTAACCATGATATGATTTGGACTGTTGTCGACAGGTTTAGCAAATAAGCATATTTCATTCCATGCAAGAAAACTTTAACTGCATCTCAAGCTGCTCAATTATTTTTGAAAACTGTTTTCACTAAATAACCATCGTTTACCAAAAGTTATTATTTCTGATCGTGATTCTAGATTTTGTAATAATTTTTGGATTACTTTGTTTGCTAACTCAAGAACAAAGATTGATTTTTCATCTGCATTTCATCCTGAAACAAACGGTCAAACAGAAGCTACTAACAATACTATTTTAGATCTTTTACGTGCTTATACCATTCCAAAACCACACACATGGGATACACATCTACATTTACTTCAGTTTGCATATAACAATACACCACATACAACTACAAAGAAAGCACCATTTGAAGTTATTTATGAATATAGATTGTCTACACCTGTTGCATCATTATCAAACAAAATTCAAACTGCTGATGATATTGCTAACATGCATGCCACTATCTTTGATGAAGTTAAAGACATGATTGCCAAAGCCTAGCAATCATATACAAAACAAGCAAATAAGAAAAGACAGGCTATGAATTTTAAAGTTGATGATTATGTTTGGTTACGCATAGAAAAACGTAGATTACAAAGTGTAGATAAACACCCAGTTGTGAAATTAGCACCTAGATTTTATGGACCATTCAAGATCATACACAAAATCAATGACAATGCATTTAAACTAGAACTACCACAACATTGGAAAATCCACAACACCTTCCATATCAGTTTATTACGACCCTTTAGAGGCCAATTACCTGTACACCTTGTCTATGAAAACCCTCCTTTGTTAGATGATGAAACTGAAATCCTTGAACTTGAAACTATTATAGATACTGACTTTATGACCACTAGAACTGGCGGTAGATATTTTAGATATTTTAGATATTTGGTCAAGTTTAAAAACCATCATGTTGAAGAGGCCCAATGGATGCACGCTAGAGACTTAAATGCTTTCCCCACACTGTTAGCTCCACATTGAGCTAATAGCAATTGAGGACAATTGCTATCCCACCCCGGGGATATGATGCCAGGAGGCATATTCTACGGTGGATTCCGTGAGGTTTTGCGGTGGATTTTGTAAAATTTTATTACCGAGGCTCATACACAAAGTGGATTCTTTGTGTGAGAAGTCGATGGGGACGCCTATCCTTTTCAGGCATTTTGTTAATTTTATGTGTACATGGGTGATTCCATAGCGGGTGATTCCGCAAAATACATATTTAAATTAATAAACGTTTATGAATTTAGAGTGGGCACTTGTAATAAATTAAGGTTAGGATTGATTTCTAACCAATTTATTTATGTAGCTGAAGACTGCTAGGTATTCACTTTTGTCAGTTTAATTGTATTATTTTTCTAACAATTGTGAATGCTTCAGTTGATGTGTAGAGCAAGCAGCGGTGGCAGTGGAAAGCATTGGAGGATAGCGTGTATTCAAATTATCGTCAATATTTTGATGGGTGCGTATCTTAGGCATGGCACTTATATTTTGTCGCGCTTATTTATCAAAGCGCTTGATATTTATTTATTATTTTTGTATGTGCATGGGCGCACGATTTAAATACTTGTATTGGACATTGTATTTGGGTACCACCTGACTTCTTGGGCGCCCATTAGCTTTAATTCTTTATTGGCACAAAAGCAAACTCAAAAGCAAAAGCATGCTATTTTGAATCTAAGAAACTTATCAATTATTCTAATCTCTGCATGTTATGTACAAATATGTATGTTCCTTAGAGAGATTGAGAGAATAGGATCCCTGTGAAGTGCCTCCTCCAACAGACCCGGAGGAGTCCTCTAGTAGTCGACTGAAATTCGTATCCATGCACATCACCATCCCATCTCCCCATGGAAAACCTTGGACTTAGTTGAACATGGGAATCTCAGTTCTACTTCACATGGGAAGCGTGGACAAGTTACCCCTAACAGCAATCTAACACCCACCTAAGAAAGACCACTTTGTAATCAATCAAAGGTAGGAGTAAGGTTAACACCACACTTGGTTCAAAGAGAGTGAGAGACGGAAAAGAGTGTAACTTGATCTCCCTACCCATAATGTAAAATCTCAGCTCCATCTCCCTAAAATGGTGTTAAACCTGATAACTAATCCTACCGATATTGGGAGGGTCATGATTTAATCAGCTCTATCTAATGTTGGAAAGCTACCCGACCTATAGGGTCCGCACAGCCACAGGCATCCAATCGTCAGGATTGATGCCTCCCACTTTCCTCGATGGGTTTGCTTAGTTTTCTAATTAGCAAAGCATACTACCACACTATTTGGACATATAAAATCAGCTTCCTTTTATTACTCCATTATACTAGGTTCATTAAACTCAACCTTTAGCACATAACAAACAATTCGAAAAATCAGATACTTTATTTCATAATAACATTCATAGTCATCACTCCGCAGAGTGGTACAAAACTATCTTTCTGCTGAAAGACACCGTTCATCTTAGGATAGGACCTTTCAATCCCTTGGGATTGGGCTGTATGTGATCGCACTCCATCCGCGGTCAAAAAGGAAATTTACTGGCTCAGAGCCCCTCTAAGCTTCCCTGAGCCTCAGGAGCCATCTTACATAATAGGGACACTTACCACTTGGCCCTTTGCCCTCTTAGGTGCTCGAGTGATCAAAATAAAAAACACCTACCTCCCTCGGGAGCATAGGACCCCCACCCGCATGTGATTTTTTCCGCACTCTGCAGAGTGTAAGGGACCATTGGGTTGGGGATCCCAATGTCCCAAACCACCACAATCCACAATTCGTCCGTGACTGTGCAAGCTTGGAATCATAAGAGCCATAATTCATCATTCACAAATTCAAAAGCAATCATAACCATAAGACATTTTTACCAGTTGTTAATGCGATGCATAGAATATATCTCCTGCATCAATTTCAGTATTCCTTCTTAAAAAGCATTTGATAATATTAACATGCTTTTACAAGTCTAAGTGAGTTCTAACCAATCGTGGTCATTTTCTTATGTACTAATATGATTATCTCCGTTTATCCATCCATCGTGCTTACGGTTTATAGCCGCGACCTCAATTTGTTGGGGGATGGCTGGTTCTTCAGTTTGAATGGGTTCAGGGTTAACTTCCGTGTGTGCTTCAGCATTGTGTTGAGTTCCCTCAGTAGCAGCGGTGACCACTTCCTCGTGTTGGGAAGCTCTCTGAGCATAACCTTGCTCAGCATCTTTTTGTCTCTTAGGAGCCATGGGAGAAGTTGATGGTTTTGGGCAGCGCTTCCGCGCAGGGTTGGAAAGAGATAGAGAGAAAGAGAGAGAGAGAGAGAGTAGGCTGATTGCAAACAGAGCTTCGTCGCGTCAATAGTAGTAGAGAGACTTCTGCATGGGTCATTGTGTGTCCTTCACATGATGCTCTACCCCTATTTATATAGTGAGAGAAGGGGGGGGGGGGGGGGTAAATGAGAGGGCGCCTGATTTTTGGCATTTTTTATGACATCATTGATGACAAAGTTTTTCGTTTATTTCTATCTTGCAATGTTTTTAGATCGTAACTTCGTCATATGAACTCCAAATATAGACTTTTGGGTACTTAAAACGATTGGAATGCATTTGGTCGACAAGCTAACATGAGCAGAAGTGTGAAAATCCATCAAAAAGAGGCAAAAATAATGATTCTTGTAAATCACATTATTTTTATCAATCTTTTGTCTTTTGTCTTGGATGACTTATTTCCTTCAAATTAAGTCACAGTATATATTTGAATCCATCTAAAGTGAAAATTAAGTCATCTAAATATGATACTAGAGATTTCAGACTATTCTAGTAAACCAATCCTGCTTCCTGTAAATCCGGTAGAGATTCTGCAGTTTTTTCCATGTGTGGATGTGCAACATAAATTAATTTTCTTTGGAATGTATACGCACATTGTTTATTAAAATAAACTAAGTAATGGGGGACATTACATTCTCCCCTCCTTAGAGAAATCGAGATGTCCTCATCTCGAGAGAAAATGGGGATATTCTTTCATAAGGGTTGCCTCATTGACTCATGTGGCATCTTCTTTAGGATAATCCTTCCATTGTACTAGGTATTCTCTTAAAATTTAACTTCTTAGAGGTCTTTCCCTTGTATCCAGAATCTTCTCGGGTTGCATTTCCAGAATCCCTTGGGTAGGCATGACTATTTGTTCGTCATTAAGCACATGATCAAGGTTTGGTACATAAGGTTTCAATAGGCTTACATGAAATACATTGTGAATCTTGAGATAGGGTGGCAATTTAAGCTTGTAGGCTTGCCTTTCCATTACTTTGATTACTTCGTATGGTCCAGAGTACCTTGGACTAAGCTTTTTGTATTTCACCATGTCACCTTCTTTGAATGCTCTTATGGATCTCTCAAGATCTGCATAGGATTTTTGCCGATCTCGAGCAGCTTGGATGTCATGTCGGATCAATTGGATTTGTTCGTCCATCTCTTCAAGCATAGCCTTAGAAGCCTCTACTTTGAGAGTGGGATCTGAGAAGTTTAGAGGTGTACGACATTCTTGCCCATACACAGCTTGGAATGGTGACATCTTGATTGTTTGTTGAAAGGCAACGTTATAAGAAAACTCCACCAAAGGTAAATGTTCAATTCACCGTTTCGGTTCTTTACCACGATAAGACCTTAGAATATATTCAATGGTCTGGTTCACCCTCTCAGGTTTGGCCATTAGTTTGAGGATGATAAGCAGTACTGAAGCATAGTTGTGTTCCAATTACTTGAAATAGGCAAGTCCAAAACTTAGAGGTGAATCTAGAGTCTCAATCACTAACTATGCTCTTTGGCAATCCATGTAACCTAAATACCTCTTTGATAAAGACTCAAGCAATGTCAAATGACTTATAAGTTGTTTTGACTGGGATCAAGTATGCAACTTTTGTCAATCTATCAACCACTACCATGATGGAGTCATATCCACTAGTAGCAGTACGTAATCCAACAACAAAGTCCATACTTATTGACTCCCATTTCATTTGTGGAATGCCCAAGGGTTGTAACTCTCCAGGTATCTTGATCCTTTCTGCCTTAACTCTTTGACAAGTCAAGCACTGAGCTATATACTTTAATACATCCCTTTTTAATCCTGGCCAGTGATAGCTCTTACGAACTGTGTTGAGTGTCTTGGCATACCCTGGATGTCCTGCAATGGGGTTTTCATGGGCTTCCCATAAGATCTTGGCCTTCACTTGTGCTCTTTTTGGGATACAAAGGCGGTCATGGTAATATAGACAACCATTACTAGCATGATGATCCTTAATCTTAGACCTTTCTTTGTCACAGCTTCCCCCTTGAAGTACCTTAGCCATGAGTCCTTCATATTCTTTATCCTGAGAAATAGCTTGGTGTACAAGCTCAAGTACAGGGTTATCGGGTATGAATATGGTTCTTAAGCTTCGAACTTCTACAACGCTATTAAGAAAGGCTTTTCGGCTTAATGCATCTGCAATAACATTGTCCTTCCCTAGATGATATTTGATTTTAAAATCAAATTCTTGCAGTATCTCTATCCATCTTCTTTGTCTCATGTTTAGTTCAGCTTGGGTGAAGATCCACTTAAAACTTTTATGATCTATATTCACTAAAGTGAATTCCCTTCCCAATAGATAGTGTCTCCATAGTTTCAAGGCATGAATTACTGTGAGTAACTCAAGGTCATGAGTAGCATAGTTGGATTCGTAGGGTTTCAATTTTCTGGAAGTATAGGCCACGTACCTTCCTTCTTGTACTAGCACCCCACCGATTGCGAGTCCACTTGCATCAGTGATCACTTCAAATGGTTGATTGAAGTCAGGGAGTTTTAATACAGGTGCAGTGGTTACAGCTTCTTTAAGCTTATCAAAGCTTCCTTGATGCTCAATGATCCAAAGGATTTCTGTATTTTTCTCCAAAAGATTTGTCAAGGGTGCAACAATGAGGGAATAATCCTTGATGAAGATTTGATACCATCCTGTCAGTCCCAAAATCCTCGGATTTCTTTTAATGTCTTAGGTATTGGCCATTCTAGGATATCTTTTACTTTGGTAAGTCCACAGAGATTCCATTAGCGGAAACAATGTATCCAAGATATTCAATCCTATCGGTGAGAAATACGCATTTATTCATCTTGCCATAGAGCTGATTTTCACGAAGTGTTACTAGGGCGATCTTTAAGTGACCTTCATGTTCCTCTATTGACTTGGAGTATACTAGTATATCGTCAAAAAATACTAGCACAAAATCATCTAGATATGGTCGAAAGATTTCTTGCATTAGACGATTGAATGTAGTTGGGGCATTAGTCAATCCGAATGGCATGACTAAAAATTCATAATGACCATACCTAGTGTTGAAGGCAGTCTTTGGGATATCTTGTTCCTTGATTCGAATTTGATGGTATCTGGACCTTAGATCAATCTTGGAAAAAACCTTGGCTCCATGTAAGTGATCTAAAAGTTCATCTATCCTGGGTATAGGGTACTTGTTTTTTATTGTAACTTGGTTTAGTCCTCTGAAGTCAATGCACAGTCTAAGTATTCCATCCTTCTTTTCCTGGAAGAGGACATGTGCTTCCCAAGGTGAATTACTGGGGCATATAAATCCTAGCTCTATCACTTGTCTTAGTTGTTCCTTAAGTTCAATAGCTTCAGGAATAGACATTTTGTATGGTCATTTTGACACTGGCTCGGCTCCAAGAATTCAACTTTATTTCATGATCAACCTCACACTTTGGAGGCAGTTGAGTCAATTCTTTTGGGAAGACATCCTCGAAGTCATTGATCCATGAAGGTAGAGTGCCTTAATTAGTCTTTTCGACCTTATTCAACCGGATCATGTAGATTAGTTGACCTTTCTTCAATCCCTTCCTGAGTCGACTTGCCTTGGCTAGTTGGACTCTAGTTCTTTTAGCTTTCCCATATGCCTTTACATTTCCCCTTCCAAGTCTTGAAAGATTATTTCCTCTTCAGCACATAGAATCTGAGCTTTGTTCTTCTTGAGCCAATCCATTTCCAGAATGCAATCGTAGCATCCTAGTGGTAGGATTCAAAATTTTGTTTCAGTTATATGGCTGCCTAACTCAAATTGAAGTTTCCCTACAGTTTCGGTTGAGGAAATTTCCTTCCCACTAGCCAATTCTACTCTCATTTTCCTTGTCCCCCTGGATTCTAAATGCAATCTTTTAACTGATTTGGGTGCAAGAAAGGAATGTGTGCTACCACAATCAATTAAGATCGTAAACGACGTACCCTTGTAAGTAGCTGGAGATTGAATTACTGAACATTGGTGGTCTGCTCCTTTCTTTTCCACGGCAACATGACTGGATCCTCTTTCAAATTCTTCACCTAACGTGCATTCCTTGGGCTGTCCAATCATGGTATTTACCCGGGCACCAGTTGTTCTTCCACGTCCATAGCCCAGGTTGTTGTTGCCGTTTCCTCGGCCAACCTATTTTAGGCTATGATTTTGAGGATGGTTAGGACAATTTGCCCTTAGGTGTCCACTCCTTCCGCATTGGTAGCATTGCCTGATTCCTATACCATTTGGTCCTTGGGTGATTGCATTAGCTCTACCATTTCCTCTGGCATTGGCCATGTTGATACCGCAGTTTGGGTAGCCCCTTCCATATTTGTTTATTGGACGATCCCTTTGACCATTTCGAGCGATTTCTTTGGCCATAGGTTTTTCTCGCATAAGAGCATCTTCGAGAGTCATTGGTCTCATTGATTCAAGGTGAGTGTCCAAAGGTGGATTTAGTCCTTGGCATAACCTTGCAATCTGTTGAGATATTGTCATTGGGGGTGCATATTTGCGCAGACTCACAAACTTGGAATAGTATCCTTTCAAGGTTAGGCTTAGTTATCGTAAGTTGTAGAATTCATTCATCTTGATTGATTCAAAAGATGGGTGTTACCATGTTTCCCGCAGCACAGAGGAGCGAAAAATGGAAAAAACGGAAATAGCAAAAAAGGCACAGGATAAAAGCAGAAAAAGGCGCGTTGATCGCTAACCAGACCTTGGAAAGTTTAAATGTTCGGGCACGACCCTCAGAAAGTCTCAGTGTCGCCCCGAGACAACAAAAGAGTAAAAGGCGCACCATTAAAATGTGGAAGCACTCCCGAATCCTTGTAAAAGAGCGCCAGGCTCGTTCCTGTGCAAAGTGTACGCATTAGTTGGGAATAGGATAAATTAGAATGGTGGGAAATGGGAAAAAGGGCCTAGGCTATGGCCGGCCATGTAAAAAAGGGAAAAGGGGATGACCGCCCAAAAATGATTTAGGGATTTGTATATAAAGTTGAAAAGTGAATGAGAAGCTCATTCTTTTGGTGTGGCAAAAGGAGTCTTCTTCTTCTCTCTTTCTTCTCTCCTTCTTGCTTGTGTGTGATCTTGAGAGAGGGAGTGTGAGAGTGTGAGGGAGTGAGTGTGTGGGAGCAAGGGATCAAGTGGGCGAAGCTCTTCACCATCTCCTCTTCTCTTATTCTCTTCTCTTCTCTTGCGCGTGCAGCTATGGAGGATGGAGCTTGGAGATGGAGGAGACTTGAGGATGCTTGAGCTAGCATCAAGAATCGTGGAGCTACAGGAGTGCAAGAGAGAGGAGGGTACTCGATCAAGCATCAAGGTAAGCTCACTACACTCGTAGGATCGACGGTGCATCGGCTAGGCGAGAGATAGCCATTAGAGCTCGCTTGGAACGCTTGAAACAATAAGCGGTCCGTGGGTCTTGGAGGTTGAGCGAAAGCTCCCATATTTTGGTTTCGTTGCCGGGACCAACGGATTCAAGCTTGAGCACTTGCGCACCTCATATCGAGCATCGAAGTAGGGGATTCATCCCCGAAACGGAGCTTGAGATAGGTAGGAAGTTTGGGTGTTTTTGATCTTCAAAACAAGTAAGTATTTTGGGATGTTTTGGTTGTTTGATGATTGGAAAACATGGATAAATTAGTGGTTTTTTGCTTTCGATTTTTGTTGCATTTAGAGTAGGTTAACATTAGGAAATCGCACCCGAGAGGCATAGGGTTTGCTGTTGTAAAACAGGGAGAAAATTGGGGAAAACAGGTGGAAAATGGAGGAAATGCTCATTTGAATGTGTAGGAATCGCAAGGAGAGTGATCGGTAACATCCAGTAGGGTTATAAGTTCTTGAAGGGCAAGGGAATCCTCATTTGCAACCAGTTGAGAGAGAGAGAGAGAGAGAGAGAGAGAGAGAGAGAGAGAGAGAGAGAGAGAGAGAGAGAGAGAGAGAGAGAGAGAGAGACTTGGGCGACCCGTTCGATCGATCAGTGCGAGGAGTGACGTTGCTATCGGCAAACCCCAGGTATATAGATCTCTTCCCCATCACTCCAGCATCATTCATGTTGAATCTTGTAGCCTATAATAATCAATATCTTAATATTTTGGACGATTTTATACTCGAAAGTGCGTTCGGGTCGGCAGAATCGGACACCCGATTCAATGTCCGATTCTCAGAATCAGACTTCCGATTCTCAGAATCGGAGTGACGTTGCTATCGGCAACCCCTAGGTATATAGATCTCTTCTCCATCACTCCAGCATCATTCCTGTTGAATCTTGTAGCCTATAATAATCAATATCTTAATATTTTGGACGATTTTATGCTCGAAAGTATGTTCGGGTCGGCGGAATCGGACACTCGATTCAGTGTCCGATTCTCAGAATCGGACTTCTGATTTTGAGAATCGGACGTTCGGACAACCTCCGGTCGGACAACCGTTCAATTTTGGAAATCTGACCACTAGGACACTCGGACCAACCCCGTCCGATCGGATGCTTAGTTTGATCTTCCGATCGAGGAAATCGGACTCACGAATTAGGACATGTCAGCACAATCGAACCACACCCCTGGTCCGATCGGACCACTTGTCCGATTTTCAAAAATCGAACACTTAACCCCCGTCCGATTCTGAGAATCGGACAGCTCAAACTCGAACCCACCTGGTCCGATTCCTAGAATCGGACCACTAGTAAATCGGACCACTAGTAAATCGGACACACCCTTAGGCAGAAAAGAAAAAAAAAAGGAAAACATAAAAAATTGACCCCCACGACCGACTGGAAGTGCAACCCGCTCCAAGACAACATAGCGAGCGCCTTGTAAGCAGTTCCCGACGTAGGAGTCACCACCAAGGGACAGGGGGACGATGCTGGAGCACTCCCGAGAGACCAGACACATTGAGAATGGAAATCCAATCGTAGGACCTGTGATCGACCCCCTAGTGAACAGCAAGAAGCAGCGCAGACCCCAGAATCCACTAGAACGGCCAGGACTTGAGCAACGAAGCTTATCAGGCCCGAGACGAGACAAGAGGGCGTAAGCATATAGAGATTGTTGCTGCACTCACATTGAATTCCACACTTGAAGTACACATAAGAAAGTTGAAAGCCTAATTGACCACAAGTGCACGAGAAACGACACACATTGAGTGAACAATAATTGAGGAGTGTATTCAATAAGTCAAGGAACTCACCTAGATAAGACCACTCAAGGAACCCACCAGCAGGAGAGAACCAAGACATAGACAAACCATCAAAGCGCAGAATAGGACCAAGCAAGGAGCGCCAACGACGAGGATCTGTCAAGTCTATTCAACCTGATCGATAGCATAGTGGAGCGCGAGAACTCGACCATGATGGAAGAGACCTCAAACCATTAGTCTAATGAGGGGCTCGATTTGAACGCATTCCCAAATGCTATTCAGCAGAGCTGGTGAGCAGTTACGATGCGCACGCTCGGTACGAGCACCGTGGCAGGACAGCAGACGCAATCATTGCAGATCTAGAAGAGGAGAGAAGGCTAGTCCATAAAGCATTGCAGGGCATAGCCGAGTACAATAGGGATCAGCAGGCTAGGAGCCAAAGGCAAAGCATGGATCTGCATGAGGTGCAGCGAGTGTTGAACTTGGCTGGCCGAAACCGAACGGACCATGAGAGAGCGCTAGAGGGAGACTTGACGTTGAGCGAGCTTCTTATGAAACAACTGCTCGATAATACAGCAGTAGAGCAAAGTGCCACCGCACTAGCGACGTCGCTGCTTGCAGGATTAGGGGCGAACCAAGGTTCAAAGAGCCAGGTCAAAATACCGATTGTTGCCAAGCAACTCGATAAGTACCAACCTCATGACGACCCATACAGCTTTGTTGAGCAGTTTGAGCAAGTCTGCGAAGCCAACGGCCTCAACGACCAAACTCAATACTCGCAAGCATTCGGGCTTTGCCTAGGCGACAAGGGTAGGACGTGGTATACGAGCCTAGATGCTGTAGAGCGAGCCAACTTCAATGACCTCAAGGATCTCTTCATCAAGAGATTCGCCGAGCCCGGATACTCCGATAACCTGCTAGTATGCTTGATGAACATCAAGCAGAAAGAGAAGGAGGACATCTGCGACTATGTGACCCATTTGAGGAGTCTCTTTAAGAGAATCCCTCTGGGCGAGTGACCGATTGAAAGAGCAGTTTTGACTATATTCATCAGCGGAATTTGAGACGAGGAGTTATATAAGGCTTTGGCAGGCAATTCAAGCTTGCGGCGGGACGCGGTAGCTAGAGTGTTTGAGGAAGCCATCAGAGTCGATGATCAGCTGAAAGAGCAGAGCTCCACGAGCTCAAATCTAGAGGAGACCAACTCGTGAAGCTCAGAGAGAACGTCAGCCTCTAGTGAGCAGTCAATCCCACCATCCCAAGATAAGGGGAAGGCCACCGAGACAGACCAAGGCTTGGCTGAGGTCAAGATGGAATTAGCCAAGCTGCAAGACATGTTGAGACGACCAACGCGCCCGCACGTCCAATACGTGTACTGTGGCGGAAACTACTTGCCGGCCGAGTGTCAAGACCCTAGGTCAAGACCTTGTGCTAACTGCGGTAGGTTCGGCCATGATGTCACGCATTGTAGAATACCCAGAAGACTTCCATACTCGCAACCCTACGGCCAGCCATACCTAGCGAACAGGTTGTAGCCATTCTTTGGAAGGGGAGTCCCATTGGCTCTTCCTGCGCCCAACGATATGAAACCAGCCGTCCCTAGAATGGACATAAACCCCACCGGCATCCCTAGACCACCTGGTCCTTACATAACCCACCCACCGAGCGACGCTCCAGTCCACTACGTGGAGGAGCCGAATGATAAAGAGACCTATATATACCCCTACGTCTTGCATGACGATGAGGGCAACGCGGTCCTCATGGATTATCGACCCGTGCCGGTGATGGCATTAGGATGAGGACGAGGTAGAGGCCCAGGAGGGCAGCCCACAGGATCCAGTCACTTGTTGGACTTGTGGTCGTCCCGGTCATGTCTCATCACGCTGCCCTGAAAGAGAGCAGCAAAACAGAGACAAGGCTGACCAAAGGTCACAGAGTGTGGAATCACCTATCTTTTCGTAGATTGCCCAAAGCGAAAGCCATCCTCTAGCTCAGCCAACTTGCCATCTATTCCATTGGGGTTGTTTGGTGTCGAAAACCTCGATGGGGAGGCCACACCTATTCCATTGTGGGTCATGACCCGAGCCCAAATGAAGCAGGCTGGCATCTCTCTACCAGAACCTAGCAATCTTGACGCAACCTCGATAGGGAAGAAAAACCACAAGCGGAAGAAGAAGAGTTCGAAAGCTAAAGTCCCACTAAAAATCGAGAGTGCTACGACTCTGCCTGCGGGAAAGAAGGTTTCAGACGCAGAGGCAAAGACTTCAGCCTCTAGGACGGTCGAAAAGGGAGGCGCTAAGGTAGGGGAATACCCGCATCCAAAGTGACAGTTAGAGGCCATAGAAAAGGTGAAGGAATGGGTGAAGGAGGCTCAAAAGCATCTCAAAGACGCTGAGCCCATCATAGAGGACGAGATCGATGATCTCTTCAGCGTAAGCACGCCAATATCACTGCCTCAACCTAATTCAATAGAAGCAACCACACCATAAGCAGTGCCACTAAGACCAAGCCTTGACGTGACAGAGCCACAGATCAGTCGCGGCCATTGGTCGGGACAATCTAGGTTAGGGGAAGGACGGGTACCCAACGATCTCCTGACCATGCTAGTGGCTACCCTTGTAACACTTAGCCTGGGAGATCTGCTTAGGCAGCATCCTACCTTATGGCAAGATCTTAAGCAGTGGGTCGAAGGGTCATGAGAGCAGGTCACTGTAGACCCTCAAGACCATGATGCAGAAACGCAATTACCAAGTTTGACGCTGCACTCCGTGCCTAAATCCCTGCACATCAATACCTTCTGGGAAGGCTTTGAGATGCACGCAGTCTTACTGGTCCTAGCCCTAGGTGACACAACAAGAAAGGGAATCGTGGACACGGGAGCTGGGGTTAGTGTGCTTAGCCACGCAGTGCTCTAGACTTGGGGAAACCTGCCTGTCAAAACTGCTAGGTTTAATGTCACATTAGCAAACGGTATGAGAGTGAAGCCATTCGGGGTGCTAAAGAATTGGCCAATGAAGATCGCAGGTGTCCAGTACTCTGTTGACTTTATAGTCATGAAGGGAGTGGACTACGATATCCTGTTAGGCTGACCCTGGATGCGCAACGCTAGAGTCATCGAAGATTGGGGTAACGGCTTGATCTTCCTTGGCAATAGAACGGACGCCGTAAGAGTAGAGATGGACAATTGGAAGACCTCACCAGTTGACCTAGACGCCATCTCTACTATGCTCAAGGGGAACACTCAGGTCAAGAATCCCTATGGGACCTTGACCAAGTATATCCCATGCCCAGAGGATGAGCGGGATTGGATGCATGTTCTTGCTACAATTGACCTGCCATTCTCAGATCATGAGGCGTATGAGCAAGCCATCAAAACGATCGGCAAGTCTAACGAAGCACTCTCTGCACTTGTCTGCATGATAGCAGGAAGCCTCCGTGGAAAGCCTAAGCCTGTCACCTTCCACGTACCATCAAACAAAAGGGAACTCCAGGGGATACTGGAATACCTGACGGACCAGCTAGCTGGCAATCCAGCTTACAAATTTCAAACCACTCCAGGATCTCTTAGAGGAATCCAAGTAGCGATGGACCAGAGTGCATGATTTAAACCTCATGTATAACTGGGCCTTAGTTCCTGACCAATGGCACAAGACATACCAAACCCTAGGAGACGACGAGCAATCGGATGACAAAGATTCCAGCGACGAATACGAAGACTGCCAATCCTTCAGTGATGAGAGCGAGGGTGAAGTAGATACCATAGAATACGACACTGAAGGATGAGAAATTGAGCAGATACGAGTAGACCCTTAGAGTAGAGCAAGGAGTCATGCACATGGAATGTGATTGCGCTTGGTTGGAACGCATAGGAGCCATAGACCTTGAGCAAGTTGGCTTAGTCGAGCCAGGAACAACATCAATACTTAGGACCGAATCGCCATCTGAACTTCGGCCACCAGGGGAGACCACCTCTTCTAGCGAAGATGGAGGGTTTGACTCTGAATCGGAAGTTAGTTCGGATAGTGATGCAGAGATCCCTAGGCCGCCCACGACCAGACGTACCAAGGGGGACCTACTCGTCCACCTGAGACGCAGACGGTTAAGGCAGCAAAAGGTAAAGCAACCTAGGGATACATGATCAGAAGAACAGGGAAAGCCGTAGGACCTCCCTAAATGCTTCACAAAATTCAAAAAAGGGGATAGGGTAGTAGTTCTGTTAGGTGCCAAACGTCAAGGGCAGACGAGCGAACCAATCGAGGGACCAGCCAAAGTCAAGGAGGTAGACTTAGCCCAGGAAGGGGAAACACCCCGACCAGTGTTCATTGCCGACGACTTGACGGGCAAAGAAGAAACGAGTCTTGTCGCTCTCTTGCGAGAGTATATAGACGTGTTTGCCTAGTCCTTAGAAGAGCTACAGGGGGTAGACCCAAGTGTTGTGACTCACAACATGCCCATGATGTTAAACACAACGCCGGTCAAGTAGCGACCGTACCCTATGAATCCAAAACACGCTCATGCTGTCAAAGAGGAAATTGACAAGCTGATGAGAGCTAGATTCATTTACGAAATTGAGCACACAGACTAGGTATCACCCATAGTCATTGTGATGAAGAAGAACGGAAAAATCCGAGCGTGCGTCAATTACAAGAAGGTGAATGATGCTGCTATGAAGAGAGACAACTATCCATTGCCGTACACCGAGCACATGCTCGAGAGGGTGGCAAGAAAGGAAGCCTACAGTTTTCTGGATGGCTTCTCAGGGTACAACCAGGTGCAAGTACATCCTGCGGACAGGCACAAGACTGCCTTTGCCACCGAGTGGGGCGTCTTTGCATACATAGTCACGCCCTTCGGGTTGACCAACGCCCCTGCCACTTTCCAACGTCTCATGTGCACCATCTTTAAGGACATGCTTCCCAAGGAGTTAGAGGTCTTTGTCGACGACCTGTGTGTCCATTCGCACTTAGACAAACTCTGCGTAGTCTTTGAACGGTGTCGCTTATATCGTCTCTCCTTGAACCCCTTGAAGTGCCAATTTTGGGTAAAGCACAGATGTATCTTAGGACACGTGGTATCGAAGAACGGCATTGCCACTGACTTCTCGAAGGTCAGGGTTATTGTTGACCTTCCACCCCCAATTAATTACAAGGGAGTTCAATGCTTCTTAGGCCATACAGGATACTATCGGCGGTTTGTACTGAACTGCGCGCTGATTGCCAGACCATTGTACAAGCTGCTGATTGTCTTCGAGTGGACCGAGGCATGCCAACGAGCTTACGAAGAATTGAAAAAGGCCCTGACAACAGCACCAATTCTACGAGCCCCAGATTGGACCATTACTTTCCACGTGCACATTGATGCTTCTAAGTTTGCCGTGGGGGCAGTGTTGTGCCAACCTGGTGAGCACAACTTAGATTATCCAGTGAGATTTGCTAGCAGACAACTCACTAAGACGGAGATGAACTACTCAACAACAGAAAGGGAGGGATTAGCCATGGTGTTCACTGTGAAGAAATTCCGGCATTATCTATTGGCCACACCCTTCATCTTTTTCGCGGACCATCAAGCCCTGCTCTATTTAGTAAACAAACCTTGTGCTACAGGGCGCATAGCTCGATGGCTCCTCCTACTTTTAGAGTTCGATTTCTCCGTGGTAGTACAAAAGGAAAAACATCATTACATGGCTGATCACATGTCATGCATCCCCACAGGAGAAGCCGCTAGACAAGGCATCATTGACGAGTTACCCGACACCCACCTATTCCACCTGTCCAGCGAGAGAGACTTAATTTAAGGCTGATCTAATGCCATATTGGGTGGACGACATAGTCCAAGTGCTCGAGTACAACTACCTGAGCGACCAATACAAAAAGCCCGACTTAGACGCTTGATCCTGAAAATCCAGCCCTACCAGCTGATTGCAGGTCAACTCTATAGGCTGGGGCAAGACGAATTGCTGTGCAGATGCGTGTGTGAGCATGAGATGTACAATGTGCTCTCAGAGGCGCACAGCGGCATTGCAGGAGGACACTTTAGTGGAGACACGATAGCACGAAAGGTGTTGCAGTCTCAACAATGGTGGCCCACACTTTTCCACGACGCCAAGCAATTCGTCAAGCATTATGACGAGTGCCAACGGACAAAAGTCCCGATTCGTAAAGATCAAATGGAGTTGACCCCAATTATTGCTCACCAACCCTTCGAAAAATGGGGAATCGACTTCATAGGGCCCATTAGTCCTGCAACGCAGTACTCACAAGCTAAGTACATCGTTGTGGCCATGGATTACCTCACAAAATGGGCAGAGGCAAGAGCCACACGAAAAAACGACTCTAGGATGACTACCAAGTTCTTATGGGAGCAAGTGATCTCGCGCTTCGGCTGCCCCATCGAACTGGTTAGCAACCAAGGCACACACTTCATCAACGAAGTGATAACACATCTCCTATTCACCTTTCTCATTATCCATCGCAAATCCTCACCATACTACCCTCAGGCGAATGGCCAGGCAGAATCAACTAATAAGATTCTTATCAATGTCCTGACTAAAGTAGTCTCAGCCTCACGGAGCAACTGGGACAACAAGCTGATGGAAGCCTTGTGGGCCTACTGCACAGCTTATAAAACGGCTGTCGGCCAAACCCCCTTTAGGCTGACCTATGGAACTGAGGCAATTCTACCATTAGAATTCTTCGTTCCTAGCCTGAGAATAGCACTTCAAGAATGATGGGAAGGGAAGGAGGCATGGATGCAATGTGTGGTCGAGATTGAACGCCTATCAGAGACTCGTCTTCTAGCCACCCACGCGCTTATATGTGAGAAAGCCCGGCGCAAGAGCTGGTTTGACAAGCATGTCAAGCAGCGCAAGTTTGAATAGGGTGACTTAGTGCTCCTTTACTCAGTTTAAGGGGCATAAGCAAAAAATGAAATTCAGAGGTCTCGGACCCTTCAAGGTTCGTGCGATTAGCCGAACCGGCAATGTCAAGCTTGAGATACTAGATGGTGAGGGAATAGGCTTCTTCAATGGTATTCGTGTCAAGAAGTACTACCCTCCCACGCATCCTTGGCATGAGCCACCATTGTTAGAACCGCTGGTCAAAGTACGAGTAGCTACAATCACCGAAATCAACGAAGAGGATGAGGAAGCGGTAGAACCTGCTTACCTCCGTATCATGGTCACTGCCAAGCAAACATGCGCTTTCAACGCCTTGATCGACGAGGGTGTAGACTTCAATGTCTTAACCCACAATCATTGGACCCAACTTGGCAAACCACTACTTCAACCCACAACTGCCAAATTAAATCCATATGGGGCCCACTCATACGCACTTCTCAGCAAGTGCAGAGTCGCCGTTTCTATCGAGTCTGAGACTATTCCAATGCTTTTTTACGTATTGCCAAGTGCTACAGACGCAAGCACGGAGTCACTTCTGGGGCGAACCTTCAAAAAGCAGACTCACTGCAATATTTATTATGAGTCACATTGCATCCACCTAGCAATAGGCAACGTGCGCATTGTCACAGCTTTCAGCAAGGGCTGCGCGACACCATCACCGTCCGCAAAGCCATCGGTAGAAACATCCATCGACAAGACTAAGGAGGGGGTAGTGGGAGGCCACTACTCCCCGACTTCCATAAACTGCAACCCGCAGTAGCCAAAGCTAAGGCCCAACAGCCTCGCTTCCAGTGGGTGCCTAAACAGTCGCAACAACCGCCTGGGAGTCGACACTCCTATCCTCATAAGACCCAAAACTCTAAACCTAGGAAACCAAGACGCAATCACAGGAAGCGCCGCGTGATCAAGCAAAGATGGGCCCCTAAATCCCTCTTGCATGCGCAAGGTTACTACGAGGGAAATACCTGGCTGTGGATCCCTAAGGTCCCCACGGCCAAAGGCAGTATTCATACGCCACCCTCAAGCTTGATCAGCCCACATCCCATAACACCTCAAAACCATAAGCCGCAGTGCTCTCCAAAGCCCCAACCATCCGACTCATCTACACTTCGGCCCAAGAGAGTCACACAAACCTATCGGCCTAAGCAACAGCCACCGTCACAGGAGGCATCATCCGACCAAGTCAATCTGACTCCCCAAAGCAAAGCTGGCTGCGACAGTCCATCTTTTGTGGTGGCTAACCCTAATCCACCCATATTCCAAATAGCCCAACTGCAGGCTCAAGGAAACTCGCAACCACAACTATGTATTGTCAAGGCCTCTAGTTCTAGTAAACCTCGGCCACCCGTCGGCCTTACGCCCTCCTATGAACAAAAATCCTTTCTAGCGCTAGTTGCTGACCTTGCTGAGAACACCGGGGATGACGTGGTGGAATGCATTAAACGACTTGATGCCTTCTTCATGTCGTTAGCACTCAGCTATGACCACTTGGACTTAGGTCTATTAGAAGAACCCTTTGCAATGGAAGTGCGCAATATGCCTTGCTCTTGGGAGACTTTTGAATTCGCATTTGCAAAAGCTTCTCGCTCTGCTGCTAAGTTGCTCAACAGCGAGATCTCCAAAGAGCAAGACATTAAACGTCTCATCACATCCTACGATCAGCGAACTACTTCTGCTATCATTGATTAGGAAATCACCGAGTTATCCAAGCTCGCTGATACTCACTCCATGTTTTTAAAGCATTGGTACACTCATAGGCCGCAATGGGAAGTTGAGGGGTGCCGCATAATGACCAATGCTGAGCAGTGCCGCACAATCAAAACAGTAGAGTACAACCCCACCTACGTCGCGCCAACCTCGTATCGAGTATTAGCCACTCTTCGTGACCGACCCATGGAAGAACATATCAAGGCACATCCCTACCTTGACCGCCTCTTAACAGAGTAAGAGCTCCACATTGCAAGTTGGGTCGATTCTGGCGATCTCCTAACCAATGTTCTTACATATATCACGCACGTGGGCATCCGTCCATTCGAATTAGACCGTGAAGCTCAGCTAGAGTACAACCCTAACTTCTATGCTTGGCTCCTGCGCAAATAGACCAACGCTCTTTATGTTGAACGCACTTGTCCTCTCAACCTCCAATCTTGGGACGGATTCTTCTCATTCCAAAGGGGGAGGGGGTAAGGTGGAATTTAAAAAGTAAACCAAGTATGAAATGTCAATAAAATTTGAAATGCAATATATAATGGTAAAATCCTGAAAAGAAGAGTTAAGGCTATACTCAAAATATTCTAGATCAATAAAATCTACTATGCTTTTCTTCTTTCAGCAAGTTATTTGTCAAAAAACACTAATAGTGGAAATGGCTGAACGTGCAGGCATCGATCATGGCAAGCCATGACAAAGCGGGCAAGCTCCCCTTCTCGGAGGAGGAGCAAGCGAAGTACGGCCTCAAGGTGGAGATGAGAGCCTTCAACCAATTGAAGTTCCGTCACATCTTCAACCTTGAAGACGTTGCCATCGAAGAGCCGGCAGTGTGCCAGATCATAGACCAGTGCCACATGAAGAAATACCTAGATGCAGTGGGCCAGAGGGTGGACTACACCCAGTGCGCCGACTTTTTGCGCACCTTTAATAGAAATAGAGGCACCATCACGGTGCGTGAGAATGAAGCCACCCGACAAGTACAGATCGAGCTGACCCCAGAGTTGGTGGAAAGGGCACTAGGGCTGCCAAATAAGGTGGAAAGAAAGCCGAAGAGCTCACCCTGGCATATCACGAGTGGAGCTCGATATCTCAACACTCCCCCTCGAGCTCAATCCCAATTCTTGCACACCAAGCAGGTCTCTGAACTTGCGCAGCTTCTCTGCGCCCAATGCCTTCGTGAATATGTCAGCTACCTAATCCTCTGTGCTGACATAAACTAGATCAATAAGACCTAGTAAAACCCTCTCCCACACATAGTGATAATGCACCTCAATGTGCTTTGTTCTAGCATGATAGACTGGGTTATTTGCCAAGTGTATACTACTCATGTTGTCACAATAAATGACAACTGGCCCATCTGTAGGTTGATGCATATCATAAAGTAGCTTATGCAACCAAGCTACCTCACATGCAGCCATTGCTGCACCCCTGTACTCAGCCTCTGTGCTCGACAAGGCAATTGTAGGCTGTTTCTTGCTACTCCAAGTGACTGCAGCACTCCCAAAAGAGAACACATATCCACTGGTAGATCGTCTATCAGAAATACTACCAGCCCAATCAGCATCAGTGTATCCATGCAACTGTATCTGAACCCCAGTCTCATAAAATAGTCCATACTGCAATGTGGACTTCACATACCTGAATATGCGTCTAGCCACATCCAAATGCGGTTTCCTTGGAGCTTGCATAAACTGACTCACCAATCCAACAGCATAGCTCAAATCTGGCCTGGTAATAGTCATATAAATCAAACTTCCTACTATGCGTCTATACATAGTAGGGTCTTCCAGAAGCTCACTTGCATCTGCGCTCAGCTTCACATTCTGCTCCAAAGGAACTGAAATAGGCTTACAACCTATCATCCCATATTTGGACAGCATGTCCAATCCATACTACCTCTGCAAGAGCCGTATCCCACTTGGTGATCTAATCACCTCAATGCCCAAGAAATAACGCAGCTCTCCCAAATCCTTCATCTCAAACTTCTGCTTCAATAGCATTTTCATATGAAGTTGTTGTCATAAGAAACAATAGTGAGAAAAGAGGGTCATATGAAGAAAGATGAAGAAGTGAAGTTCCTTTTATATGGAAATGAAATCAAATGCAAAGAGGGAAAGTAGCATTTTACAAGAAAAATTTCCAAACTATACATCATGAATTGGGACCAAGTGGAGGGACACTTGGAAGCTCGAATGACAAGTGTTGTGACACTTGTCTCATCTTCAAGGCTTTTCTTCTATAATCAAAAACTACTAAGAGTGGGAACATTAAAATTTAGTTGAGATTGTTTAGGACAAAAATGTACTATTTTTAAAACATTATCTAAGATTAATATTTGATGCCAATCAAAGGATCCTAAATTTTAAGAACGACAATATGGGTATTATGAGAAAACTCTTTCCAAATATATTATTCCTGCATCCCAATATGAGAGTTCCATGTAGATATACTTAATCATGCCATCTTGTTGATTAATTGTTTGTCTTAGGGGATCTAGCTTGCTCTCTAAGGGATTAATCCTTTCATGTGTAAGTTCCAATCACATGTGCCCAATTGGGTCATATAGATTAAAGTGTGCACTATCATTATTCTAATTTGTTGAGTAGATCCACCATAACCTCTGAGTACTTGTTATAATGCAATATGTTAGCTATCTTTTAATTGGGAAGGAAAACAATTCATTTACTAAAATTTTAATAAAAATGAGATGATTTCTTTCTTATGGAATTGTGACATGATTTTCCACCTAATTGGCTAACAAGTTGTACTAGTCGTAGGTGCAGTCCATGATGTCATCATGTTAGAAAGGTTCTTATGATAGTTGTTGTCTAACTTAAAACTCCTATGCAAAGGATTTAATCAAGCTTGGTTACTTGAGCATTCTACTATAAAAGGAGATATCATCAAATCAACTCCATAGTAAACTTTCAACTAAGTTGAATCAACTCCTCGTGGAGCTATCGTGGTTGGTTCAAATATGACTAATACCTCACACATCAGTAGCACGTACCTAAGTTATACAAACAAATGATATTTGCCTCCCTCATTATGAGTCAAATCAACAATTGTCAATCTCATCAAGTAATGACTTGATGTTAAACGAAGCAATGATGATTATATTATGTTAAATTATTGCAACAACCTCTCATTGGTAATGGATCAAGCATCCTACTATAATGGTGAAATGACACCTTATAGAATGCTTTGATTAGCAAGGCATCAAGGTAACATGCTTCAACAAGTCTAGCAACGTTTATAGTAGATGTGTGCCCACACATACACTCAAAAAGTCCAGCAACTTCTACATTATATGTGTCCGCACTCATATACTTGAGAAGTTCAGTAGCTTCCATAGTAGTTTTTGTAGCATTAAAGCATGGCATGTTCTCATTATCATCTACTTTGTCTTTTCTTATATCATCATTAGGTACATTATTTTGTCAAAAATTCATGGCATGTTTAGAAAATTAGATGGTACTTACATCCAAATTTTCTAATCAAATTGTGGCCCCAAGTTTAACCTAGTGGCCTCTACATGCACATGCACATTGCCTACATTATGCTTAATAACCTATGTCCACATATATATGTCCTCTACAGTGCTTGCTTTAAACTAATACCAACATAGATAGTCATGGTCCTAATGTGGAGCAAGTACATGAGAAATTCCAAGAGAAGGGAAACTTATGGTAGATAGGGGAACAAATGCTATAAGTAATTATAAGTAGCTTTCACCATTTTGATATTAGAGGCATGCCATCTTGGGCCACGCACCATGCTATAACTCTAGAAGACGTTGGGTGTGGAAAAATAATTAGCACCAATTAAAAGGATAGTGGAGAGATCATAGGGTATCATAGCCATGGCTAAGGGTGAAAGAAAGAGGATTACCATATGCGAATGAAAGGAGATAGGATATAGATAATTGAGTATTGCTATGAGCATAAGATGCAATTGTAGAGACAATTCTCAATTAATACAATGCCTTAGTTGAGCATAGAGAATATTGCCATTAAATGAAAAGTAAACGTTGTGTCATAAAGGCTAGAGTGACATTATCATTCCATCTTCACATCACCAAATTATTGTATTGACAAAAACATGGATCCCTTTTAACTTGGCTAGCCAAATGCACTCCTCATGCTGGTCAACGAAGAAATGAAGCATCCAAGAAGAAATGGATGATGCTAGGAGGGCAAGTGAGTAAAAGCAGTAATATTTCCAAGCACAAGTCAAGGAGAAAGGAGTTACATAGCATTGAAAAGGCATGAGTGACTGTAGAAAATTATGTTTGTGAGGAATATCTAGACTTAATGTGTATATATTTGGATGTCATGCACTCAAGGAAAAAGGTGAGGGCCTACTTTCCATATTTATAACCTTCACACCATGCATAATGTATAGTACTCAACTAGGTTTACAAACTATACATTCATAAAAATGCACTTCTTTTTCATCAATACTACCAAGTGATCTCATGAGTGGTTCATAGCAACACCATCCACAACAATGACATTAAGTGAGAAACATCATCATCACAAGCACTCCTCAATATCCAACAATTTGGAAGGAGAAAGGATTTCCTAACAATAGTGGAAAAATGAATACCATTATAGAACCAAGTTCATGAGCTAGTACTTAGACATGAATCATATATTAAAGAATGGCATGCACTGTAGCGAAGGGGGAAAGGCAAGCCACTCATCTTATAGATTTTGCAAAGAATTGTGCGCCAACTTTCTACCATATATATTGTATGGCACTCAAATACCCTTATGCATTGCAGATTTGTAGAAAGATACAAAGTCATCAAATTGTTTGTGCTTTTTCGCTCATAGTAGCACCATTCAAATAACCATTAAGAAAGAAAGGCATCATACTAGCAAGAGGAGAGGAGGAAGGAGATGCACACATTTGAGGAGAAACATGTGTGGCAGAAAACCAAGTTCACGAGCCATTACTTGCACTTGAAACATACGTAATAGGATGGTGTGCATGTTGATGATTAGAAAGCACACAATCCCTATCCTAATAAGTCTCAAAAGTATAATTTCCCAAACTCTCCATCGTATATAAATGTTGCACAAAACTTATATAAAGGTTTACTATCACTACAATATATAAATTTTATACTCACAAAATATAAGATGCAAATACGTGCAAACTTGTTTTGAAATATTTGGCCCAACCAACCACTAGTATATACATCAGTATTACCTATAGTCATCAGTATATATGTCAATATGAGTTGCAATCTTTGTACATTATTATCTACATGGGAATAATAGTCAATGCAAAGAATAATACCAATGCATAAACTAACAAGAGTAAGCAGAACAAAATTTAGTAAGGAATTGGCCCTTGTAATGCCAAATCCTTGATATCCATGTTTGCTATCCTGTTGACATGGGCCACCTATTTGATTCAAAAGAAATCTTCAAACCTAACAAAAGTGTTTATCCATTTAGAAAACAAAATATGCAATGGTGATAATTGTATAACATATACAAGCCCAAAACCCATTCTCTAAGTTATTTGACTCTAAAAAGGTACATAGAAGATATGTTTTGTCTATTACTTTAAAAAAATCGATGTTGTGTACACCTTGGAGGCACTCCTAGGGCTCTCTCTCCTATTAGAGAGTGTACAACATACCTTTAGAAAGGAATTAATGAATGATTGAATAGAGAGAAAAAAATTAGTAGGCACTGAGAAAAAACCATTTCATGTAAATTCCATCTACAATCCTCCTCCTTTTTCTCCTATTGTAGTTGAGGCTCATGCCTTGATGAGAGAGAAAATCACACGCACACACACACACACACACACACACACTATATATATATATATATATATATATATATATATGGAATAAAAATGTCTTAGAGCATTTGGTTGAGCTACCTTTGTTTCAGGAAAAGGGTGGTCATGACCTGATTTCCACCTACTAATTATAACAAGCATAAAATTCACATATACTAAAAATGGAAATGTTATCAATTAAGCTTGAGACTTAACACCCAATGGGGCCCCAAAGACTAGCACTCCTTGTGGTAGTTTTTTGTTTTGTATTATGATTGGAAGAAATACACTAAGATTGCTCCAATATCATTTGGTTTCAAATGCTCTTTGGTCTTATAAATGATCACCAAACCTTCAAACTAGTTTATGGTCTGCATAATGATCATCAAACCTTCAAACCCCTTTATAGTCTCAAGTAGGCAAAAAAAAAAGTAAGGATTTAGCCTCAATAGTAGATAAGGCCGTGCGTTTCTACACCTTGGACATCCAAGAAACAATACCTTTAGCAAAAGTGAAGACATACCCAGAGGTGGGCTACTCTCTACATGTCCTACATAGCTGGAGTAAGTGTAACCAACAATTATAGTATCTTGGCCATCATAGCAAATGGTCATATTTGCAATGTCTTTTAGGTATCTCATGATACCCTTCATGGCGTCCCAATGTTGCTAGCTAGGTGTAGCCATATAGCATGTCATAACTCCCACTACAAAATGCTATGTGTAGATGAGTGGCTATCATGGCATACATCGAACTATCCACTACAGATGCATAAGGAATCTTGGCCTTCTACTTGTCTAACTGAGGACAATCTATATTACTAGACCTTCACATGGGAAGGTAAAGGGTAGCCAATAGGCTTAACATCTTGCATATAGAAGTCCTCAAGGACCTTTTGTATGTACTCCTTTTGTGACAAGTAGAGGAGCCCCTTAGAGTGATCACACATGATGCGCATATCCCAAGAATATGTGAGACCTATCCATATTCTTCATCTCAAATCTCTTCTTGAGCTAAGTTTTCAAAGCATCTAGCTCATCATCATGAGCTCTACTAGTAATCAACATATCATCCACATAAAGTACCAAGATAATAAGGCAACCATCACAAGCCCTCTTCTATAGAGGCATGAATCCATATCACTGTGAGAGTAAGATTGCAACTGCATAAATGTAGCAAACTTATGATACCATTCCCTAGGTGCCTGCTTAAGACCATAAAGGCTCTTTCTCAACTTGCACACTAGGTGTTCCCTACCCTTTTTCTAAAATCCCTTTGGATATGCATATAAATCTCATCATGTAAGTCCCCATGTAAGAAAGTTGTATTAACATCCATCCAATAGAGATCCAGATCTAAATGAGCAACCAAGGCAAATATGAAGCATAGGGTAGTCACCTTGACTATATAAGAAAAGATCTCATCAAAATCAACACAATGATCTTGCTAAACCCTTAGCAACCAATCTCGCCTTATATGCTAGCTTAGGGCATCCAGGGGTACTTTTTAACTTGTACATCCCCTTGCATAACAATGCATGTTTTGCATTGGGCAAAGGAACCAAATCCCATCTATGCTTTTTCTAAAATGAGTCATATTATGACTGCATGGCTCTCTTCCAAGAAAGACTATCACCTCTATGCATGGCCTCCTTATAAGTAGGAGGCTCACTAGAATCTATTACTTGTAATGTGCCCGCCTATCAGCTGTCCAAGCACGTTTTAGTGGTCCATCGAGAAATGAATCTAAGCGTCACCGCTCGGCACTCCCATGGAATGTTCAGGGGTTTATCGCCTAGGGTTTCCTCATTCTGACTAGCATCAGAATGTTCGTAGCCAAACCCACTAGGATCGACCTAAAATCTGGGGTCGTAAGGTCAAGGTCTCCTAATAGCATTTTAGCATCGAGTTTTGAACATCTTGCTTTACGCAGACATACCCAATCCAAAGTAGATCCATACCGCACTTGGTTTAAAGAGAATGGGAAATGAGAGGGATGCACCGCTCAACCTCTCTACCCGTAGGGTATAGTCCCATTCCGATCCCCTAAAACGGCATGAATCGGGTTCTAACCTATCAATACTTAAATGTTAAACGACGGTAAAACCTTGTGAAAAGCCTCCCAGTTCTCTGGGACCACCCTGTCATGGACCCGTCGGGAGTTTCGCCCACCCACTTTCCTCAATAGGAATTCTTTAGTTATCTAATTAGGTCCTATCACATTTATGCTGACATTTAAAATCATCTTCCTTAATTAAGCCTTTTAGTAAATAGGGTTCATTCGTGTAATTTATCGCACTGGCATGAATACAGAGCAATTCGACAAACAAGGTCAAACAAATTCCTTAACTTATCTTCACGTTAATCTTTGCCTCCTGCCCATACATGAGAAATTATGTATCCCTTTTGTTCAACAGAAGTACCCAGTCCAAATCACATGGCACTATAATTTCCATCCATTATCTAGAAAAGGATCTTCCAATGCCCTAGACATTGCACACACAGTAGTGGGGTCTAGAGCTCCTCTGACCCTAAGAGACCTAGGAGTGAGACACAACCTTTGTGGTTGGCCTTTTCACCACTCGGCCTTCGGCCCGTGAATCGAGCAGTGCTCTCTCAGGTTGAAATGCGGCGTGACCTTGGAGATGATCCACCCACGCAAAATATCCTTCCTTAATTAATCCACTTAAGAATCGAGCACAATCAAGGCAATCAATCTAATATCATCTTACAAGAAAACATTCATTTATTTTCCATGGCAACTTGTCATCACTAACCCCTGCCATGCATTTACCATCAAACATAAGCACTTGGAATAATCATCCAAATCACATCCCAGCAATCATTTTATAGTCAATCAACAAAAAACAATGGTATCCTTTTCCAAATATTGCAGGAATAGTCGTGATAACCATTCCATCGCGTACTTACTCTCCCCCTTGGGATCAAACAGCGATTCTACATAAAAATTACTTAACACACCCTTCTTTTGACTAAGGTTTCAGACACTGTACAATACATAATTTCTATTAATCACTTATATTGATCAATAACCCAACCTTCTTCCTAACAAGTACAAAAGCATCGGTTTTTTCTTTGACTTAGGGTTTCCTAATCCCTAGAGCTCTCCTCTTGCCTTTGAAGCTTGGGATTGTAGTTTGTACCTAGCCCAATCCCCGAGTTGGGTTGATGAAGGTAGTAGCTGCCAAATGTACCCCAAGGCATCTTAGTTTTAGCCCTTATGATTGTTATTTTTGCTAATTATGCATAACATCAAGGTTCCAATCTACCAAACATGAGCTATTAGTTCGTGTTGTTAGCAAGAGCTTGGGCAAAGCCTAGAGTTTCAAAAATGAATTTCCTTAGGCTAAATCGCTTATCATGCCATCCATCAAGTGTGTAAGCTACAACATACCATCGATGTGGTGGAAGCATGCCTATTATTGCGAGGACGACAATGCTTGAAGCCTTATATGTTGTTTATGAGTTTATCGTATGGCATCTAAATGCAATTAACTTCTCCTAATTCATGCATTTGAGAACTCAATTAATTGAATAATCAAGATGAAGTTTATATTTTTTGGACGAGCTATTCTCACGTGGTATAGTTCAGGTCTAATGCATCTCATGCATGAATCAAAGCAAGCATATAATAATTTGAAAATACATTATTTACGACCGGTACCACAATTGGATTCATAGTGATGCCCTCACCCGAGGCTTTGTTACTTGTTGAGGGATTGCCATCTATGTGCAAAAATTTCCGCTTGGGTGCCATCCTTGGTCTTTTCCTCTCTTAGACACATCTCACACAGGACTTCCACACCTTGGGCTCGATTAGTGGGGCCAATTGGGGAGAGAATTGAGCTTGCGATTGAAGGATAATTTTGCGAAAACTGGGTATGGGTTTGTGGCAACGGGAGAAGGAAGGGTGCATGTGGTCACCCTCTAAGGAGGGGAAGAGAAGGAGAACCTTCTCAAGGGTTCTCTCTCTCTCTCTCTCTCTCTCTCTCTCTCTCTCTCTCTCTCTCTCTCTCTCTCTCTCTCTCTCTCTCTCTCTCTCTCTCTCTCTCTCTCTCTCTCTCTCTCTCTCTCTCTCTCTCTCTCTCTCTCTCTCTCTCTCTCTCTCTCTCTCTTGGTAGCATCGAGGCCCTTCCTCTTCTTCTTCTTCTTCTTCTTCTTCTTCTCACCTCTCTTTCTTCTTCCTTTTCTTCTTCTTCTTATTCTTCTTCTCTCCCTCTCCCTCTCCCTCTATCTATCTCTCTCTCTTTTTGGCAGCAAGGGGGTTCTATCTCTCTCTCACAGTAGCCAAAGGGGCCAAGGGGGTGGTACCTCTCGCTTAAGGAGGAAGGAGGTTAAGGGGGGAGAGGTGGGTATTATTGGGCTTCTTCCCACCTCTACTTGGGCAACTAGGAATGCCCTACCGCCATGCAGTCACAGCAATTTTTTGGGGGGGAGGGGGGAAAGAGATAGTGGTGGGGGGCATTATCGTCTCCATCTTCTACTTCATCGTCATCTGCGTCGGTTTCCTCGTCATCCACGTGATATGCTTTCTCCCCCTCATCCTCCACATTATCATCTACTTCGTCCTTTCCCCCCACCACCTATCGGTGAGGATAGGAAGGAGGGGATTTAAAATTTTTTTGATTATTTTCATTGGATCGGGGTGGCAATATTACATTACCATAACATAGTCTATGGAGGGTACTAACCAATCACGGTAACATCTATCTCTAGTAGAACACCTCAAAATAGGTTGTGTGTCTTGCACATCCTATCCAAAATCATGATCATAGGCCACTAGACCATCACTTGTAGGCTGTCTAGCTAGTTGTACGGTGACAAGAGGCTCCTCTTGAAATATCACTCTACATACCTGAACTATCTACTCAAGTTGCTCATGTATCTTCTCCTCATATAAAATAATAGCATGGCTATAGATGACCTTCGTAGATCCCATAGGCGATAGTGCATCTTACCTACATCCCCATAACCAAGAAATATCAATTTCATTGATTTAGGATCTAACTTATTGCATTTTTCTTTGGGAATATGGCAAAAAGCCTTGCATCCAAAGACATTTAAATGAGCATAGGATGGAGGTTTTCTAGACCATACCTTCTCTACAACCTGACAACCAATAGTAGTGCATGGGGATCGGTTTATCAAGTGTACCGCAAAAGTAACTACCACAGCCCAAAAATACTATAGTAAGTCTACTTGGCTAAGCATACTATGAGCTCTCTCCTAAGCCATCCTATTCATGCACTCTACAATACCATTCTAGGGTCAAGTGTGAGGGGTGGTCAATTGATACTTAATACCCCACTCATCGCAAAACTACTCAAATGCTTTAGAGATCCTCATGATTTGATCTTGGGGATTTTGGTGTTGAGATATCGAGCTCCACTCGTGATATGCCAGGGTGACCATTGTGCATTTATGTCACCGACTTGTTAGCTGCAAATGCGGTTGGTACACCGCCCATGAATAATAGCTAGATGACAGCTATCCTTATCTACTCTAGTTCGTGGCTCAGTTAGTATGCCACCTTAGTTAGTTGAGTTTGGTTTGAGACCCACATATAGGGTTCTTCTATTTCTTTTGTACTTGAGTTCTTTTTGTACACACAACTAAGAAGAGGAAAACTGTTTTCAGCCTCCACCTGTGTGTGTATTCCCCCATTGTGCAAGCAAGAAAGCTACAAGTGAAACTCCTTCCTTCTCTTCCACAATCGTGACATGGTATTAGAGCCTGGTTCGTGGTAAGAAGCTCAAGAAAGCAAACCAAGTTCGTGGCGTTCTGGTAAGAGGACCAGTGTTGCTTTTATTTTTCGAGTTTGGGAGCAAGTCTCTACAGGTAGCACAGCCGAAAAGTGCAAGAGTGCATTGTCTCAGATTGAGACGCCCTTCGCAATGTAGCAAGAGGGCAGTTTTTTTTATTCGAGGCCATTTCGGGGCCTGTTTTGGAGGCGGAAGTTTTCCACACGCACTCAGGAAAAGGACCTGTTTTTTGATGTGCGACCACTATTCTATGCGTTGATGAAAAGTTACTGTAGAAATTGCATCGTATGCCTGTGCGCAGAGACATTGGGAGTTACAGAATCATCATTGTTGTGTGCTGATGAAAAATTGTCACTAGAAAGTGACTGTGTGGTCAAATACCAATTTCGTCAGTTTTGCAGATTTTCCCTTGTGAGGCTGAAGCTGTGTTTTTTGCAGTGACAGAATTTTTTGCAGTGTTCTGTAATGGCATCTGATTTTCTTTCATAGATTGTTACTGAAAAGCTTGACAAGAACAACTTCCAAGCATGGAAGTTTAGAATGACGAATTTCCTTATGGGAAAAGGATATTGGGAGTTCGTTGTAGGAAATGAAGAAGAACCAGTTCTTCCTGATGTTGCCAATCAACAGCAAATGTAGGCATTTAAAGGATGGCATGAGAGAGCTAGAAAAGTTATGTACTGGCTGTCTATCAGTATTTCAGACTCTATGATTGTGCATATTCAGGATGCAAGTACGCCAAAGGAGGCATGGGATATTTTGTCAAAAATGTATAGCACAAATATGCAAGCCAACAAAATGTAGCTCAAGCAAGAGTTACACAATGTGCAAAGAGAAAGTATGAGCATCAATGACTACCACATGAAGGTGAAGAAGATTGCAGATGCACTTGCGTCCATTGGGTCACCAGTGGAAGATGATGATTTAGTTTCTGTGACCTTGAATGGTCTAGGAAAGGATTATGCACACTTTCGAACATCCATTTCCGTCCGTGAAAGATTTCCTGATTTTGAGGAGTTGATTGCTCTTCTAATTTCTGAGGAGCAGAGAAATGGTGGTGCATCTTCTTCAGGAGGAATTTCAAAAGAAGCTGCCTTCTACTCAAATGCTGGAAGAGGTAGAGGCAGAGGTAGAGGAGGCCGATCTGGAGGCCGTGGTAGAAATCAGAATATGCAGCAAACTCAAGAAAACCAGTCCTATGGAGGAGGACGTGGTAACTCTAGAGACAGGGGGAGCCAAAGAGGTCGTGGTGGATGGCAAAGAGGCCAAAATGCAAACAGCAATGTTGAATGCTGCTACTGTAGTAAAATGGGTCATATGGCTAAAAACTACTATAAAAAGCAGAATGACATCATGAATGGAAAATTGCAAAAAGGGAATTATGCATCTTCTAGTAGACAGGGTGATGACAGAAATGAGCACTTGTTTATGGTGCAGCACATGACCAATTCTGTGACAAGTGCAGAAGAAAGCAACGATGTGTGGTATGTTGACTCAGGTGCATCAAACCACATGACAGGTCATGCAGAATGGATGCAGGATGCAAGGAAAATGGAAAAACCAGGATTTGTGGAGACTGGTGATGATACTGCACATCCTATTGTGCAGATTGGAAATATTCCTTTGTCTATGCAGGATGGGAAAAAGAAATACCTGTCAGATGTATTTCATGTCCCGAATATCACCAAGAACCTGGTTTTTGTTGGTCAAATGGTTGAGCAGGGCTTGCAGGTCAGATTTAATTCCCATGGATGCTTTGTTGAGGATATGAAAAATAAAGTTCGCTTGATAGCAAAAGGAAAGAAGAAGGGTAGAATGTTTACATTGGATGCAGACATGCCTGAATTGAGTGCAGCAATGTTTGCACATGGGACCGGTGTAGTTGCAGATATTGATATCTGGCATAAATGCATTGGTCATGTTAATGTACAGCGACTTAAATCAATGCAAGCCCAAAATATTGTTGCAGGATTGCCTAAATTCAAGGTTGCAGAAATGCATAAGGTATGTGAAGCATATCAATTTGGAAAACATGCAAGGAAACCATTTCCTAGATATGTTCAAGAGAGTAAGAAGCCATTGGAATTAATCCACTCTGATGTGTGGACTACTAAAGCTGCATCTATTGGAGGCTGTCATTATTTTGTCACTTTTATTGATGACTATAGCAGAAAAATTTGGGTATATTTTATGAAAAAGAAAAGTGAAGTGTTTGGGCATTTCAAAACTCTTAAAGCTATGGTTGAAAAAGAAACAGGCATGCAAATAAAATGCCTAAGGTCAGATGGAGGGGGAGAGTACCTCTCAAATGAGTTTGCAAGGTTCTTGCAGGATCATGGCATAAAGCAACAATATTCATGCAGTCATACCCCACAACAAAATGGAATTGCAGATAAATTCATTTCATACCTCTTTTTAAGACCTTCTTACACTTAAGGATCCTAAAGAAAAACATGATAGTGTACTATTGGAAAACCATGAAGAAATCTTGATTCTCCTTCTTTTCCTACTCTCAATTTGCAAATGAACCACTTATTTTGCTTCATCTTAGTTATATGCACATATTCATTTCTACATCTTTTGAATGGTCATGTGAGAGCAAGAAACACTTCTCACTCTCAAGTTGATTATAGTTGATCTCAATCATTAGAGACGTCGATTGAGCAAAGATATAGTCCTTTAGGGAGAACATTATCTAGGTGAATTCATGACCAAGTGCCCATCCATGCCCAAGGGAAAAGGAAGGGTGAAATAATTAAAATGACACCTCTATGCCGAGTTCATGATATAGTGCCAAGTGACTGAGACATATTTGTCAAAAGACACTCATTTGTTAAATTCACAAGTTTGAGTCCTTGCTTGATAAGCACCTTTCAGCCTTTCTCACACACATCATAGGACAAAGGTATCATAACATGTATCTATCAAATATATGACACATGCCAATTGACATGTTTAACAAGTGGCAAAACAACACATATAAGTAATGTAGAAAAAGAATTTTCTTATTAAGCTACTCAAAGCACAACTGGTACACTCTCTCATCTGTTGAGAGTGATCTTTGACCATGTTTATATAGCCTTTGAGTGAGCTAGGGTTAGGGTTTCCCCTGTCCTCTAGTCCATTCACACCTCACCTTCCCTCATGCATCCTTGCTTACATAGGGTTCTCATGCTATACTTTTAATACCCCTGCCAAGGTGGCATTGGATTACATAGCATGGAAATTTTCTCCCCCCCCCTCAATTAATTAGTGGGATGCCTTTATAAAGTAGGCTATAAGGATGTTTATGGAAAGATGATAAAAATGATATTATAAAATGTGATCATTAGGTGTTTTGGAGATGTAGTTGTCCTCCAATTCTTGTGGTGCTTTAGTGGAGTTAGGACATTTATTGGTGATATGTCATGTTTTCTTCTTAGGGGGGTCACTCATGAATATATGTATATATAACATGAGTTCAAAACAAGGGGTTTCTAAAACACCATTTTTATACATTTTTACATACAAAAAGGGGTTACTTACAGATTGAATAGAAAAGGGTTGTGTTTTATTCAATAAAAAATCACAAATTAGGATATTTATAAATAGGCCATGAACACACACTATATAGAGAATATATATATATAGTGAACCTCCCGAGGTTTGCTTACATTTGTTGCACTTCATCTTCTTGAGATATTTTTTTTGACAGTTTCTCACAGTGTGTCCCTTTTTATTGCAAAAGGAACATTTAGTGGAAATTGCATGAACTAAGAGTCGATCACAGGTTGTTGAGGTAGATGTTGAACTAGTGTTTCCTTCCTTTTGATTTCTTTTCTCCTTATCCAAACAAGAGTGAATTACACCTTTAAGTATATGATTTGGTACACTTGTTAAAGTAGTTACAAGAGTTGGGAAGACTTCCAAGAGGGGCTCTATTTTCAGATATTTGGGCTTCCCAGTTGGCATTGATATCATAGAATCTCAAATAATTAATTGGGTACTTGAGAAAATAAGGAAAAAGATTGATAGTTGGAGCCTAACCTCATGGCCTTTACATGTGAAGATGAAAATCTTGGATCTATTCATGTTCTCCTCCCTCAGGTTTTATCTGCTATTACTAGTCTAGAACAAAGCCATGATCAAGAAGTGGCGCTCACTCATAGGGAAATTCTTATGGGGGAAGCAAGGAGCTTCAAGATATCTAGCCCCCCTTTCACTAGATCTCCTCATGAAAAACAAAGAATTGGAGGCCTGAATCTACTAGACATTAGAAAGGAATCCATGAAGTTGCGAGGCAAGTTGCTGAAAAAGCTTTGGGAGAGCAAAAGATGCCATGGGCTTGCATGCTTGTAGAGATATGCTGGAAACAAAATATAACCTTTGGCTTGGCCTGGGGTTTGAATAGCAGGGACTTAATCTCTTCCCAAGCTATCATGCACATCAAGGATCATGGGTTGATTGCAGAATTGATAGAAGATTGGTGAAGTATTCTCAGCAAGGCCTCATGGGATTCGAAACTAGACAATATATCCAAGGATGAGAATGTATTTTGGTCATGGGATTTTCATCCACCACTTGTAGCCATGCTGGGGAGGAGAGGCAGATATCTAGCCAAGAAGGGGTCTTATAAAGTTGTTCATTAGCTGAAGTAGTCAAGTCAGCTAGTAACCTTCGAAGAGGCCAGCAGGTATGGCTTATCTAAAGTGTTCAAGATCTCTTGGGAATTCATTAGGCTTCATCTTTTAGGAATTTCTATTTCTCAAGCTAGAGGAGATAGAAATAGTCACTGGCAACTTTGGGTTAAGGATAAATGTATAAGAAAATTTCTAAACTCCAAAGGATGCTTAATCCTAAGGGAAGATCGGCTATTGGATGTGGAAAGAATTCGCAAGCTATGGGATTTGGAACTCACACAAGACCTTCTAAAACAAATTCTTAGGTCTCTGTGGTCGCTGGGCCTACCCCTCTGTGACACAATATTTGCTTGGCAAGTGCTAATAGGAGCCTTCTTCACTCCTAAAAAAATCAGCAATCGAGGTATTGTAGATGTTCAATGCTTTTGCGGGGAAAAGGAGGCTGGAACACTGTGCTCCCGCACCTTGGCTGTAGTTCAACAGAACTGAAGCTTGAAAATTGTGTGTCTTGGGTCTGATTGATTCACAGAATCATGTCAAATTGCTAGGGCTGTAGAAGATACACATCACCACTCTCTAGACTTTGTGGGAGTTAAGATTTAATAGGCTTAGAGGCATTAATCTACCCAATTTTTCTTGGGTGTCTATCTTTCAGAAAACCAAGTCATTTTGGAAAGTCCTATGTATGGTGGGTCGGCTTGAGGCCAGAGATATGTCCACCCTCCTCAACCTAGAAGGGCCTTCCTCTCCCCAAGCTCTATCTGGAGTTATTCTTTTTTGTAATGCTTATTTTTACCATATAATATAAAATATCAAATCTGTTTGCATCGAAAAATCCCTCCGAAATATTGAGTCAAAGGTTTTCATATATGCTAGCAAAAATTATTCTAAAGGAAGTAGACATGATTGTTCCTTGATCAGGACCACAAACAACATTGTTTGTGTGCAGGGGAAGAGTAATCTATAATTACAATTGATTAATATTTCATACTCTTTGCCTTGGGCACTTCATTAGGTCTAACATCTCCTCCTTTTTGGCCCTCTCTCCACAAACTGAGGCTATAACATTCACTTGTCTTGGGGGTTGATGAATTTTCTCTGAAGAGAAATTTTATGAAATTAAGGAATTTTGAATAGGTTGAAAATAAGCAACATGTTGTTTACTCCTTGAATTATAGGAGAATGTTTCACCTTTTGTCGTTCTAATAATTTGAACTAGATATGTTCGTATATGCCTTAATGCCTTTGCCCTTCCTTACCATTTCTAGCTTTTCCTTGAAGCTTTAATAGGAGGTTTGATTGATTTGTTTTTGCATGCACTTTCTATTACTTGAAGTTGATGCATTTCAAAAGAGCTCACCATTGCGACGTGTGAATTTGGATTAGAAGTGTCTATTCTAGTCCTCCTTCTCCATAATCTAGTTCTTCATCATCTTCTGTCTTCTTCTTTTTCAAAGCTCATTGCCATAACAAAATGGCATCATCTTATTTCTTCGTCATTTTCTTCTTTTTGGTGCTTTTCCAAAGCTAATTTTTGTGGTCCTATTTGAAAGCACAATGACTTGGTTTTGATTTTGACATGAACACACATACATAGCAACACAACTATTTCATATAGTCTTTTATTCTCTCTTCATACATTGGCGATCATTTATACAGTCTTCTCTTCTCTGTTTCCACATTAATAATGGATTAACTTGTATCAATTTCACAAATCGTCATGATTGTATAATGAGAGAGCTAAGATCTCTCCATCCACTCTATTTGCCTTGCTTTCATTTGTGTTTTTTGTTTTCAATTGGGAACTCAATTTGCAACTACTACTTATATGTAGCTCGACCATGTTTGTTGTGAAAGAACAATGAATTATTGAATAATGTCACAAAATGAGGGCTTCTTGTTGTTATAGGTAGCTATAATTCTTATATGGTGATGAGAAGAACCTAAGGATTGGATGACAAATTGATGCTTAATTGATAGACATGATCTCAACTAGTTTGAGCTTTTGAGAGAGAGAGAGAGAGAGAGAGAGAGAGAGAGAGAGAGAGAGAGAGAGAGAGAGAGAGAGAGAGAGAGAGAGAGAGAGAGAGAGAGAGGTATTATTGTGCATACCTATATATTTTTTGGAATCTATATATTTTCTAAACTTGTCTTTGTTTTTGCAAGCCTATATGTCACACTATACCAAAAAAAACAAAGACAAGTTTAGAAAATATTCAATTTTGTACACCATAATTTGTATGAGATTCCAAGTTAGGTTTTTAATTAATATGCTTAAAATATTTTCCCCATGGATGCCTCCATCTCAGGCTCCAAGATTGTAGGTAAGTCTGGAAGGCTACCTGTCTCCTCTGGTATTGACGGTATAGATTGGGTAGTACCTTCCAAGTGGTGGATTGGCTTAGGCACTCCATCCATCGCACGCCCACGAACTCTTCTAACTGGCCGCAAAGGGTGCACTCCTTCTTGGGACGAGACGTCACCTCCTTGGATAGAAAATTTGCCAGCCACACCCAATGTTTTTGTATATGATATTCAATTAGCTTGCGAATACAATGCATGATTGATATACACTTTTCTTACCATTTGCTCAAAAGCTGAGATCGCCTGATCAGTGATCTCAGATTGAAACTTGCCCAAGCGTTGTACGTGTTCCATAGAAAATTGACATTTTCGTCTAATTGCTAGCTTACATTGAGAGCAAGGACATGGGACATGCTGATTAAGATACGCCTCGCGATCTTGAACATCATGACCTTCATCATTTTCCATTTGGTCTACGTTACGACAAACAATTTGTTCTTGTTATCGTTCTTTTTTGTCTCTTAAATTGTTTGAGAATGGATTTCTTCTCTTGTAACTCAACAACATTAACATATGTAAAGTCTCCACCCACCCACAAATTAACGTATGTCGGAGTGTTTCCCGTCCGTGGTATTGTACCGGATCTTGCCACCACCACCACCACCACCACCACTACTACTACTACTACAAACAAGAAAAGAAGATGTTAAAGAATAAGATCTTACCCTCTCTTTGTTTTTTATCCATTCATTCTCTTCTCTCCTTCCATCTCTCTCTCTTTTTCTCTTTCTTTATTATGTTGTATGCTTATTCCCTCTCTCTCGTTCCTTTTTTTTTTCTCTTCCTCTCCCTTTCTCATTTCCTTAACAAAACATCTCTCTCTCTACTACCAATTTCCATTAAACAAAACATCTCTCTCTCTTTACTACTACCACTATCACTACCACTACCACTACAATAAATAAGAAAAGAAGAAAAACCAATAACAATAACAACAACAACAACAAACAAGAAAAGAAGAAACAACAATAACAACAAACAAGAAAACTAAACAACAATAAACAAGAAAAGAAAAGAAAAAAAAACAACAACAACAATAAACAAGACTACTACTACTACTACTACTACTACTACTACTACTACTACTACTACTACTACTACTACTACTACTACTACTACTACTACTACTACTACTACTACTACTACTACTACTACTACTACTACTACTACTACTACTACTACTACTACTACTACTACTACTACTACTACTACTACTACTACTACTACTACTACTACTACTACTACTACTACTACTACTACTACTACTACTACTACTACTACCATATCAACAACAAACAAGAAAAAAAGAAAAGAAGAAATAAAACAACAACAACAATAACAACAACCTCTCTCTCCCTCTCTCTCTCCCTCTCTCTCTCCCTCACTCCCTCCCTCTCCCTCTCTTTCTCTCTTTCCCTATTATGTTTAATGTTTTCTCCCTCTCTCTCTGTCTCGTTCTTTCTTTCCTTTTCTCTCTTCCTCTCCCTCTCTCATTTCCTCTCTTTCTCTCTCAATACACATGTTTTTAAACAAAAACAAGCAAAAGAAAAGGAGAAAAAACAAAAACAAAGCAAGAGGGAACAATGCACTCACCGCAAAGGCCCGAGAATGGATTTGGCGGCTCCTCTTCACCCTCCGTACACTTCTTCCTCCTCTTCTTCGCAAACGACGATGGCGGCGGTGAGAAGCTTTCCTTCTCCCTTTTTCTCTCTTTCTCTCCCTCTCACTCTCAAATGCAAGATGGATTTCGCTCTCCCTTTCGCTCTCTCTTTCATTCGTTCATGCAAAATGACGTGCTCGGGTTTCGGCCTGCATTTTTTTGCCTAAGTACCGTCGCTACGCAAATAGCGATGCCGCTAATTTGTGTTAGAAATCACCGTCGCTATGCGCCTGTATCCTTGTAGTGTCAAGTTTTGCAAGAAACTTTGTACACTTTCAATGAATAAACAAAATAAAGTAATGTGATGTAAGTTACCAATGTGTGTACAATCTTTTGCAACAAGAGAGTATTATAGGGTTGTTTGATTGCATAGAGTATGTGAAAGAGAGCATTAAAAGAGTGATGCCATTTTTAAGAATACGTATGATTTTTGTATCTAAACATCAACATACTCACAATAGTGGCAAGCCTGATGATAATACTTATCACTTGTTTATCTTTGTAACATGAACCAATAAATATGGTAATCCAAATCTAGGCCATATCTTCAAATACATAGGTTTCCCAATGGGGATTGAAGTCAATGAAACTTCAAATGAAATTTTTTTTAGAGAGAGTAAGGAAAAATGTGAGCTATTGGAATTCTAAAGCATGGCCTTTGCAGGTCAAACCTGAGACTTTGAAACTCTTTGTTTATCCCACTTTGACTTTCTACCTTTCTTTGATTTGTTAGAATCTTGGACTACGAAAAACAAGACTCTACATTGCGGAAGTTTTATGGGGAAGACAAAATAAGGCTAGATATATAGCTCCTATCAGTGGAATTCTTGGAAAAGGAATGTAATTTGGTATAACAATGAAATGTTTGAAAAAATAATGAAATGCTTAGAAAAGGAATGGAATAGGGGGTTCACAGTTGTTGAGTATAGTAGAAGAAGTTGATGCAATAAGAGCTAAGCTTCTCAAGAGGTGCTGGGATCAAGATGTGGCATTGGTGCAAATGATGGTGGATGCAATGTACTCAAGGAATAGAAAGTCTTGTGATGCATGAGGTCTAGTAGCATTGATATTGTTGTGACCCTAATAACGAAAGTAACTGCAAGGGCTTACTTCTAGCTTAGTGGGCACTTGAAGACAAAGTGTCTTGGGCAATATAACTTGGGATATCAAAATTATAAAGTTAGACAAATATGAGAATTCCTTTTAGTCTTGGTAGTGAAATTCTTCTTTAAGCAATGAATGTGCAAAGTGTATCATTGGATAGCACTAGATGTTTGTACCTTCACATTTGAGGAAGATAGAGATGAATGGAAACTTTCCAAAACCTCCAAGTAACATTGGAAAATAATTTCTAGTGAAATTATAATATTTGAATGAGATTTGAGGGTTTTGAGCAATGGTCGATTATGAGCAAGCTACAACAAAGAAGTTGTATATGTGAATATAACAAATAATAGAATAAGGGAACCATTCATTATACCTATATATCTCTCTTGTGTTATTCTCTCCCTTAGTTCTTTTGCACACTGTATAGTTGTATATGTGAATATAACAAAGAATAAGGGAACCATTCATTATACCTTCATATCTCTCTTGTGTTATTCTCTCCCTTAATTCTTTTGCACTCCATGGGGATTTTATTTTTGCAAGCTTTCATTTTCGTTCTTTTGTAATCAATCCTTTTTTTTTGAGTTTTTTGTGCAACGTATCAATTCTATATATAAATATCTTAAAGTAACACACCCCCACATGGAAGTATCCTAGGTCATGCATGATTTGTATGCATACATTCATAGCATGATTACTAAATCATAGTCATAAAAACTATGGACATGAAGTGACACAATAAGAAAATAGCAATTCTTCAGTGCTACTAAAAGAGTAGCATGCATATAGCTAATATCTATAACTTTATAAGCTTGTAATCTCAAGGCAACTATTATCTAGCTTCTATTCAATGCTTTTAAGATAGAGCATGCAAACATAAAGATTAAAAAAGGTTATGATAGATACCTTACTTGGGAGGATGCGAATAGCATGACATACACTAACAAGGTGGTAAAAGAATACTCTTTGGAAATATTACAACAAAACTGCACCCAAAATGTTCCCATGTGTGTGTGCATGCACACACACATGCATGGACACACATATACACATTTGGATTGATAAATTGCATACAAAAAATTAAGGCTTTGATAAGAAAAATAATAGCATCAAAACTCATAAAAATGGATGAAAATTTGCATAATTCACTCAATGGGACAGTTAGAGTTGCAAACATTGCTCGAATTCTACCTCGAAGTGCTATTCAAGACTTTGAATTGAATGGTATGTAACATGCATTCTTGTGAGACCCGTTGTGTCTATTCTTTTAAGCATTGCATTGACAACCCAAAAAAATTTATTGAAACAAAAATAAAATTATTTAAACTTTTCTAAAATCTATAAAAAACATAGAGTTTCAACTCATACCCATATTTTGATAAATTTCTTGAAATGCTTAGGGAAGATAATAGAGAAACTTGGAAAGTGGTGGTAGACACCCAAGGCCCACATTTCGATGCTACCAATTTTGATGATCCACATCAAGTTCAACCATTTTATTTGATGTAACCCACTTAGGTACATTGGAAATAGATCAAAAACAATTTTGGACTATCATATTTGATTGATAATATGGCATACATGTAGAAGTCAGCTAAGCCATACACTTTTATAACTTTTGGTTGAGGATCTAGGATGTGCTTACACATGAACTTAGCAAAAGCTGAGATGGTAATTTTCATCCACCACCTTATGACTAAATACAGCTTAGAATTTCAAGAGCCTCTTTGATTTAACATAGAATGAGTTGTGTGTAGTACTAGAAGCATGTATAGTTTAAACTCAATTTGCATCTGTAAAGAGAGAGAGGTGTGTGCATGCATGCTTGTGTGTGTGTGTGTGTGTGTGTGTGTGTGTGTGTGTGTGTGTGAGATATAATTTATAAAAATGCATACATATGTGACATTTTCCTACACAAAAAATTGGTAAATTTCTATACATAACGTTAGAAAGGCTTGCTTTTGTGATGTAATTGTCAGATGAACTATCTAACCTATGCACACATTGAACCTTGAATAATTAGATTATCACAATCTCACTAGTAGGATGAGAAAGTCATCCTAAAATTATGAAGCTTAGATCTATATGAGACTATCGGTGTGTGATGAAGGTGACCCATTATTATATTGATGTTAAGTTTTTCCACATCAATATGAGAAAGACATGACCTTGGAGAGGAGGCTATGATGGTACCTATCTATTGTATTTCATGCCAATATAGCGGACTACATGTAAAAACTGTCAAAAAGCACCACTACTTTCTATTGTTCCTTTTGTCTATCCATCTTTACAAGGATTGTGTCAAAGATGCATTTGTAGAAGGTAGAAATTTTCACACCTATATGTGTAGTAGGAAACCCTAACTTTTTAGGTGGTGGTGTTCAATTTTTGCTAACTAATCCCCCAATCTTCAAGCTCATTTGTCAACCCTAGAAGCATTAGAAAAGTTGCACCCCCCACAATTATTCCATATTATTAGACATGCTGTACCACAAATGCTCTAGATTCCTAGTTGAATGCAAGCTCAAATCTAAGCATACATATAGCTAATGAGGTATGTGGACAATGATCAACATGTGGCAAATGATTGGGGCTTCTATATGTGCATTTTCATATTGATACTATGAAGATTGCTTCAAATCATGTGTTCTAATACTAGCTATAAGCTTCATTAGGAAACATATTTCCGACATTGTAATTCTTTATAATCCTAGTCTACTTTGCTTCATTAGGTAAAAGCTCATTTTACTTGGATGCCATTAAAAGATATTCAGTTCCAACTTGACACCTACCTTTCAGGTTGATATTATGATATCTTTGTGTGGGCCAAATGATGTAAAGGATCATGCAAATCTAGCAAGGTATGATTTCCTACCTTTTAGTGCATTAGAGTAGGCGGGGAATATTTTGTAGACACTAAATGAGTGGAGAGTTTATTGCATTGAGAGGACATGAAATTGATTATAGAGGAGGCCCAAAGAGGTTGCGCTTGACTCATTAGATAGCTCATTAGATAGTTAGTAAAATGCTTGGAAAAAGATAGCAAAAGTAACCACCAATAGAATCGGACTTGAACTAAATAATGGAAATTTATGCCATATTTTCTCTTGTTTCAAAGAGGACACCCAAGGAAAGAAAAGAGTTAATTGGTGCATTTAAGCGCTTAGAAAATAAGGCATAAATATTTTAAATATTTGAGGTCTTCACGCACCAATTTTCCATCATTGCAAAGGCGCATCAAGTTGGTCTTCTCTCTCCACTAAGAGACCAAGAAGACCACCAAATAAAGCATGGTTCATATCTTCAATGTCCATTTTACCTACAAAACTCCATGTGGATGTGTTGCCATATGAGCAAAAAAGAAGCCTTCCTCCTATGCAAGGTCTTGACAAAGCCGTCTAGTTGCACATCCTATTGGCCAAGCACTATTCGATCTATAATCCAGCGCATACCACCACCACGATGTGCTATATGAGGAGCTGAGTATGATAGTTTAGCTTCTTGCTTCATAACATCAATGGGACTAAGGCAATTATAGCAACGACAACAGTCAGACCAGTGGAGCAAGTGAGGGGTGTCCAGTCACACATCATATTGGCCACGAACTATTCAACAGGCACTATTCGAGCTATACATCTAGTGCATACTGTCATGATGTGCTATATGAGGAGCCGAGTCTGATAGTTTAGCTTTTTGCTTCAAAGAATCAATGGGACTAAGGCAATTATAGCAATGGCAGTAGTTAGGCCAATGGAGCAAGTGAGGGAACTATGTGATATAAGATAATTGATCATGGTGCTGCATGTGTTGTCCTCCATGGAATCAGCTAGGGATTTCTCTACATGACATTGCGTATCTAGTTGAATAGTCTTTTCATGGGTAGCCATGATATTTGGCTTGAGAGATTATAGTCAAGGTTGAGAAGCAGTAGAAGTGTATCACTTTATGGTTCATGGTGTTGTGCCACACAAATACACTTATGTTAGTATGTTCAAAGCATGTTCAACTCTTTTGGACTTGCAAGAAGCCTAGCATATATTTGCTGATGTAGAGATGAAGGACCTTTCTGGAAATGTTTTTATTGGAAGCAATTTAGTGATTGTTTATGCCAAATGTGAAAGCCTTGTGGAAGCTAAGGTAGTGTTTGTGACTATTTAGTGGAAAAGAATGTGTTATCATGGAATGCAAGGATATTAGCATATGTTAAACATGATGAAGAAGTGAAGGCTTTTCTATTACTTAGACAAATGTATGGCGAGGTGATGGATTTGGATCAGCAAACCTTTTCGATGATAATTCAAGCATGTGGTACTCTTACAAAGAAGGCTCAAAGTTCCATTTGTGAGGACCAATTGAACTTGTCGTGTGTGTTGAAATTGGAAAGGCTTTACATAATGATGCCCAAAAGAGGGAATTTACTTCAGATGTCTTTGTTTATACTGCTCTTTTAAGCATGTATAGCAGTGCAAAAACATTCTAGAAGTAGAGAATATGTTTGATAGATTGTCAAAATGCAGTGGTGTGTCATGGAATATAATGCTCTCTTCATATTCTGAGCAAGGGAAACAAGAAAAGGCTTTGCAATTTTATAGACAAATACAAGAGAAAGGGGTGATCATAACTCAAGAGACACTTACAATTACTTTCAGTTCTTCAGTTGTTGTTTGAATAGAGAAGGAAAATGGTCTTGTGCAACGACAATCAAGAAAATTGGAGTTTCTGAATATTAAGACAGATCTACATGATAATGCTGGGAGACTTGGCTTTCTAACAGTTTTGGGCATGTATGGGAAAAATGGAAGCCTTATTGAAGCAGAGAGTGTCTTTGGGGGCTTGTTGATGGGAAATGTGATCCTATGGAATGCAATGCTAGCTGTTTATTTGGAGCAAGTGTAGGGAGAGTAGGCTCTATAGTTGTATAGACAAATGCAAGAGGAAGGGGCAAATTCAAATCAGTAGACACTTCTCATCTCACTTCAAGCATGTGATAGTGTTTTGGACAATGATGAAGCTATGTATATGAAGGGGCAACAAGTCAAATTGTCAATTTTACATATAGGGAGAGAATTGCATGCTGATTATATAAGGAAGGGCTTTGTTAAAGACATGTTTGTGAAAAACACTCTCATAACTCTATACATGAAGTATGGAAGTATTGTGGAAGCAGAGTATATATTTGATGGGTTTTTGGATCATGATTTGGTGTCATGGAATGCAATGCTATCGACTTATGTTGATCAAGGTCAAGGATGCAAGGCATAGCAAATGTATACACAGATCAAAAGTGAATTAGTGAGTCTGAGGAAATAGACTCATGAAATTATTATTTGAGCATGTGGTTCCCTTGCAGACAAGGAAGAAAGAAGTAGTTTCATTTGAACAAAGGAGAGTGATAAGAGTAGTGTCTTTGAAAATTTTAAAAGCATTACACACACATTTGGAGCTAAAAAAGATCATGAAAAACACTATTTTTATTTTAATATCATTTTGACCATGTATTGGAAGTGTGGAAGCATTTTGGAAATGGAAGGTGTGTTTGATACATTGCCAGAGATTGATATTGTGACTTGGTGTCTAATGCTCTTAGCTTATATTGAGCAAGACCATGGATCTAAGGCACTATAGTTGTATCATTAGCAGATGCAAGAAGAGGGGTGCATTCCAGATCACCAGACACTTGTAGTTGCTCTTCAGGCTTGTAGTTCTCTTTTACACAAAGGTCATGCTACTAACAATAGACAATAGACCACAAGCATGCCGTTGGATATTGTAAGGGGCTTGCATCTTGATGCTCAACAGAAGAACTTGTCATCCAATCCATTCTTTGGTAGCAATCTTGTTTCCATTTTTGGGAAATGTGGAAGTATTGTAGAAGCATAAATTATATTTGATGGGTTGTTTGATCGAATCTACGTGTGTTGCACATATTGACCAAGGTCAGGGGGGAAAAGCTATAAAATTATACATGCAAATGTGACATGAGGGGGTTATATTGGATGTTATTGATGTAGTTTTCTTGACTTGATCTTGATCTTGATCTTCTTGTGGTGAACATACTGATTCATGCATTTGCTAGTTTTGTAATGAGGAAAAATGCACAAGCAGTCATGCTAGCCTTGTTTGAAGACAAGAATTTGATAGCACAGTGGTTCTAAATCCCAAGAATGGTCTGCTAACATGCGGAGGGAAAGGGGAGCCTAGGTGAAAATGACATCCAAAATAAGAAAGGGGAAAAAAAGGGAGGGAAGATCCCCCCCATCGTCTACGTGGACACAGACCTATCTTCACCCCTATTTTTCTTGTAGAAATGATTGCACATTGATTCCTGATTTTGTAGTTATGCAATAATGAAAGATTCATAGGAAATCATGCTAGCTTTGTAAAGCTTGCTAACACGAAGAGGGAAATGGGAGGGGAGAGAATGAAATTGATATTAACCAAAATTTTGGGGAAAAAGGGGGTTTAGAGCCCCCCCATTGTCTATGTTTGCACGGACAATGGAGGGGCTCTTACCCCCTTTGTTAGAGGGAAAGGGGAGGGGGAGAGAGTGATGTCAAAAGTAACCAAATTTGGAAAAAAAGGGGGGGTAGAGCCCCCCTATTGTCCACTAGATGTCCGTTGGGAATAAAAAGGGGGAGTAGAGCCCTGCCATTGTCTGCGCATGCACAGACAATGCGGGGGACTCTACCCCCCCTTTTTATTCCCAAAAACATTTGCACATGGACAAGGGGGAGCTCTACCCCCCTTTTTTTTCCCAACGGATGTCTGTGCACAGGCTCTACCCTCCTTTTTACCCCAAAAATTTGGTTAATTTTGATGTCATTCTCTCCCCTCCCCTTTCATCTATGCAGACAGGGACAATGGGGAGGGCTCTATCTGAAAGTTGACCCACGAGATCGGGTACCTACTAGGGCTGGCGCACTCCCCCGTCCACGAGATTGGACACTTGCTAGGCTAGCTGGTTAGCAAGGGCGGTGCGTTGCTGCTTGCATGGACTTCTGCTTGACTTCTGTTTGTGTTGACTATTGGAGTTGTGCCTTGCTTGCATCGATTGCTGCAATCGTGTACTACTTGAGTAGATTGCTACAGTTTTGGACTTCTCTGCTCAATTGCTGCAGTCATGGGGGCTGCTTGCATACACCATTGGCATTGACTATTGGAGGGCCGAAGATAAATATCAGTATGGGCCCTAGATTTTTGCGGACGTGTCGGTTCTCTCCCGGTGACTTGTCGATCACTTAATTTTTTATATTTATTTGAATAATTAATTTGGATGATGCAAGCTTGTCATCATCTCCTCACATGGACACATGGTTCTGAGTGTCTGCCTTTGACAGACAGGGTGCAAGGTTCGAAACCTGGGGAGTTAGTCGAGGAGAGACCAAACGTCATTTTAGGGGCCTTTTTAATCTGTGCGACCGATAACTACCTGGTACGGGTTGAACCTGTCAAAATCTGTGGGGCCCGTGCTGATATATATCCACAGCCCTATTGGAGTCATATTGGGCTTCTTGCGTATACCATTGGCATTGACCAAGGCAGTCGTAGGCTGCTCTGCAATTGTGGGCTACTTGTGTGGATTAGGTAGTGACAGCCTGCATTGGTGGATTGCTTGCATGGGCTAGGCATTGACTACTTCAGTCATGGGCTACTTGGCGCATGGATTGCTATGCCGGGCTTCTTCTTACGTGGACTAAAAAAGAGTTACTGCTTGCGTGGGGTGCCTGCACATGGGCCGCCATTTCATGCTGTCTACATGGACTGCTCCAACCAAGGTGGACCAAGACAACCTGCGTAGACTGCTTGAATCGGTCGTGGCCACTATATATGTGGTGTATGGGCTGCCTACGTGAACCATTCAATTGGGAAGGACTGCGTGTGGCAACGTGCTTGAACTTTCCTTAAGGTAAAAATTAGGGAATTATTGTCTACTACTTATATTGTTATGGTGTCTATGATTGATTATATTGAAGATTGATAGTGGCTTGCATGTCTGTGTGGCCCGCACTTGCTACTGCATCAACTTGTGTTAGCCTATTGCATGGAATTTTAGCCTAAATGGGACTACATTGAAGTCTACACTACACTGTATTATGGATTGCGTGGACTGCAGTGAAAGAGTTTCTCGACATGGGTAGAATAGGGTCTGACCATGCCTTTAAAGTTTAAACTCAATGGGTTGGCTTTGCAAAGTCAAGGAAGAGCCTGCTTTCATTGTAGATCATGTACACCAGCATCATCGCCCTCGGCCAACTCCAACCGATGACATCTAGGGTGCGTTGTGTTTGCGTGTGGTGTTTTTATTGACGCATTTGAATGCAAATAGGTAAGATCACAAGAGAAGAGGGCAAAAGCAAGCAAATACATGAAGAAGGTCAAGGCAAAGAGACGGAGGAAAGCTCATGTCATGCTGAATCAACTAGAACCAGATGAACTAGTAGGGGTGTGGAAGGAATAACTCAAGTTTGAATGGAGTACATGGGTGACTGGACCAGTCACCCCTTAGGCTTCTTGGTGGATGAGGATAGAATTGGTGCAGAATTCAAATGATACCATTATACATCGGGAGCATGCTTGTGCACAAGAGCAAGTGCCAAATTGATGCTTAGTTCATACGAAGTGCATGAACTTCATGTACAAATATGCAAGGCCTTTTTTTGCAATATGGAGGCGAGTAATTTGCACGAGTGCTTCTAAACTGAAAAAATCTTTCAATATGAGAAAAAAAAGAGCAGTTGGTAGCTCGATTGTTTGAGCAGGGAACTAACTTTCTGATTCTTCACATATGCAGTTGCATTGATATGCAATTACATGTGGAGGGCCCTGAGATAATTGTCTGACAAAGCTCTTTATCTGTGTGATTGAATATCCATTGCAGGAAAATGCCCAAAATTTCAAATGGAGAACTAAACCTTAATACAAAGAGCTCATAGTCTTGAGTGACACTAACACAGTTTTCCTATAGTACCAAAAAGGGATTTTGAAGATGTATTGATGTTGCATTGAAATACTACACACACTTCACTCTCTTTCTATCACATCTAGAACAGTTGAGTATAACTGCAAGCTATAAGTAGCATACTTCAACATGGGTATGCTCTTCTTGTTGCATTTTCTTAGTTGGCACTGGACATATAAAAAGGCATTAAGACCATTGTGGGTGTAGTTTACTAGGATGTGATTTCATTGGTTTGGGTTGTCTAGCAGGCCTTGCAAAGTTGTTAATAAGTCTTATATCTTAGTCTTGTATGCTTAGGGTTGTAACACTCTGTAATGCCACATTTTGTGTGTGTAGAAATTGTAAGACTAGTTTTGTAATTGTAAGGCCACATCTTAAATTGGTTGATTCATTTTGGTAACTTGAATGCTACAGCCCAAAGTGTGTAGCTTTGCAAGAGCTTGATATTCTTAAAGATGCAATACATTTCATAGGTCTTTCTTTAGAACATGCCCTGACTTGGAAGATAAAAACGTTCCCTTCATGTGCCATCTTTTTTCCTAGTGGAATCGACTATGTGCATGTGCTGAAGGTTTAGAACATGCCCTGGCTTGGAAGGTAGAAATATTCCCTTAATGTGCCATCTTTGTTTCTTGGTGGAATTGACTATGTGCATGTGCTGAAGGTTTAATAGTTCAAAACAGGAAATATCCAAAGTGGCCAGGAATTTTTTGAAAGTTTTCAAACTTGTTTTCACCACAAATAATGACCAAAATTATGAGCTTTTGTATGGTATCATAAGAATTCCTAATTGCTCAATCTAGTATCTCACACTTTTCAACACAGTTATGATAAAAAAACCTTGCATAATGTGTACTAAGTTTTTGTTAGAATGATGAGGGGTGTTCGGGATTTTGACAAAGTTGAAGCAAAATTTTCATCAAAATGGAGGTTATGACAATATTAGTCCCATAAACATATCCCTCAAATTTTAGTGGTATCCCTTCAATTGGTTCTTAAAAGTTTGTGGGGTTTTAAGACTAATATATTTAATCAGAGAGTATGATATAAGCATCCCCCCTTTTTGTGTCAATTTCAAGTTAGTAACTAAGACTCCTAAAGATTGTAATAATACTAAAATATATGATTACATATTGATTTGGATCATAGTAGTTTAACAAGTTCAAAAGACTAGCTAGATACTTGTTCAATTTACTCATACCCCAATTGTACCTGTGAGACATCATCCCCCAAAACTACATCTTTGATGCCATTTTACTCCATTTTACTTCCTCAATTAACCTCTCCAATAAAATCCTATTTTTCAATTCTTGAATTTCTTTGAGGGTAATCACTCTGGTATGAGAGTTCACCAATCTTTCCCTACAAAGGTCCACATTCATTGAACATACAAGCTTGCATGCCTCTGTTTTGAGCACCAAATCTAATGTGTTAGGACTTCTTTTTAGGCTTGAGATGCTACACACCCATACCAAAATGTATGTCTCATTGTCTAGACTACACTGAATGGGCATACACCATTTGAGATCTCTTGCCAACCTTGCTTGCTTGGGGGTATGACATCCATCCATGACTACAACCCATATAGACAGTTGGTCGTGGAAAGGACGTTTCAGTGTACAAATTTGTCAATATGACCTCGTAATGTGCCACACTTTGGCTATCCTTTTGGTCTCTCCCTTTGGCATGTGATTTTTTTCACCAGCCTTCTCTTTAATGCATCCCTTATGCTTCTTGTGCCTAGTTGTAGAGGAGGCAACTTTTGGGGTTCTAATTGTTGCATTGACAATTGGAGCAAGTCTTTCTAGTTTTGTTGGGCATTGCAACTACTTGGGAAAAAAACAATCTAGTTATTTGATCTTAGGTAAGATTAGATGCCTTGGTTACCACCACTTGGCAACTCCCTTAATCTATTTTCATAACCTCTCTATTTCCATTAATCCAATGCTTGATTTTATAAGCCCCTTTTTGACCAAAGTATATGCTCTTTTATCAAGGGCCATTGGAATGGGGGATTTAATATCCCAAGACCATAATATGTTAGCCTTCAAATCTATTCCTTGGCTAGTGCAGTCCCTTCTATTTTGAGCAACAACCTTTCTATCTTGCCAACATATCCAATAGAATACCCTTTACTTTCACAACAAACAATGCTTGTGGACACCATTCTTATTTAAGCCCAATTTCTCCCAAAACTTGATATTTCTTGTTGTTAGAATTTATACCATTGTAATTGCCTAAGGTGCTTCTTGCTCCCCACCTTAGAAGTAGCTTATATCTAATTCTTGGTCAATTCTTAGCACTTGCAATCCACTCTTTGCTTGGTCATTCTTGATATGCTCCATGCTGATTGAGGCAATATACTTAATCTTGTCTTGCTTGCCCCAAATGAAGTTTCCCATCATAGATCCCTATATTTTTCAATTATTCCATTGTGGTATTAGTAGATAAAACTAGAGTGCCAGAAAAGGAACATCTTGAGAATCTTCATTGC